>NW_026061721.1:1280001-1600001 GCF_023897955.1 Schistocerca gregaria | reverse complement strand
TTAAAGCAGTGCGTCACATTGGCCGCTCTTCTCTCTGAAACGGTTGTACTTATCGTCTGCAAAGCTATGTCGCGTGCTGCGGTATGCGGAGACACTAAAAGCACCATAGTAGAACACAGATGAAGCTTCTAAGTTGATGTAATAGCCAGTAAGAAGTAGTACAATTCAAGTTTTAGGTATCGATTATGGACTTTTTGCTGGCTTTGGTGCCTTGGACATGAGCTAGGACCTTAAGATTCTGCATGAAAGGAGGACTAGCAGCCCAGTTGCAAGGGAGAATGTGAAAAGTGTTCATATGTAGTAAAAACGTGAGGAATCCGTCCGTTTTCGTCATTTGTTATCGAATCGACTGAAAGCCAGATCGTCACATTGGCCGCTCTTCTCTCTGAAACGGTTGTACTTATCGTCTGCAATGCTATGTCGCGTGCTGCGGTATACAGAGACACTAAAAGCACTATAGTAGAACACAGATTAAGCTTCTAAGTTGATGTAATAGCCAGTAAGAAGTAGTACAATTCAAGTTTTAGGTATCGATTATTGACTTTTTAGCTGGCTTTGGTGCCTTGGACATGAGCTAGGTCCTTAAGATTCTGCATGAAAGGAGGACTAGCAGCCGCGTTGCACAGGAGTATGTAAAAAGACTTTATATGTAGTAAAAACCTGAGAAATCCGTCCATTTTCGTCATTTGTTATAGAATCGACTTAAAGCCAGATCGTCACATTGGCCGCTCCTCTATATGAAACGGTTGTACTTATCGTCTGCAAAACTATGTCGCGTGCTCCGGTATGCGGAGGCACTAAAATAACCATAGTGGAACACAGATGAAGCTTCTAAGTTGATGTAATAGCATGTTTGAAGTAGTACAATTCAAGTTTTAGGTATCGATTATTGACTTATTAGCTGGCTTTGGTGCCTTGGACACGAGCTATTACCTTAAGATTCTGCATGAAAGGAGGACTAGCAACCGAGTTGCAAGGGAGAATGTGAAAAGTGTTCATATGTAGTAAAAACGTGCGGAACCCGTCCGTTTTCGTAATTTATTATCGAATCGACTTAAAGCAGTGCGTCACATTGGCCGCCCTTCTCTCTGAAACGGTTGTACTTATCGTCTGCAAAGCTATGTCGCGTGCTGCGGGATGCGGAGACACTAAAAGCACTATAGTAGAACACAGATTAAGCTTTTTAGTTGATGAAATAGCCAGTAAGAAGTAGTACAATTCAAGTTTTAGGTATCGATTATGGACTTTTTGCTGGCTTTGGTGCCTTGGACACAGGCTAGGACCTTAAGATTCTGCATGAAAGGAGGACTAGCAGCCGAGTTGCAAGGGAGAATGTGAAAAGTGTTCATATGTAGTAAAAACGTGAGGAATCCGTCCTTTTTCGTAATTTATTATCGAATCGACTTAAAGCAGTGCGTCACATTGGCCGCTCTTCTCTCTGAAACGGTTGTACTTATCGTCTGCAAAGCTATGTCGCGTGCTGCGGTATGCGGAGACACTTAAAGCACCATAGTAGAACACAGATGAAGCTTCTAAGTTGATGTAATAGCCAGTCAGAAATAGTACAATTCAAGTTTTAGGTATCGATTATTGACTTTTTAGCTGGCTTTGGTGCCTTGGACCTGAGCTAGGACCATAAGATTCTGCATGAAAGGAGGACTAGCAGCCGAGTTGATCGGGAGTATGTGAAAAGTGTTCATATGTAGTAAAAACCTGCGAAATCCGTCCGTTTTCGTCATTTGTTATCGAATCAACTTGAAGCCAGATCGTCACATTGGCCGCTCTTCTCTCTGAAACGGTTGTACTTATCGTCTGCAAAGCTATGTCGCGTGCTTCGATATGCGGAGACACTAAAAGCACCATAGTAGAACACAGAAGAAGCTTCTAAGTTGATGTAAAAGCCAGTAAGGAGTAGCACAATTCAAGTTTTAGGTGTCGAATATTGACTTTTTAGCTGGCTTTGGTGCCTTGGACATGAGCTAGGACCTTAAGATTCTGCATGAAAGGAGGACTAGCAGCCGAGTTGCACGGGAGGATACGAAAAGTGTTCATATGTAGTAAAAACCTGAGAAATCCGTCCGTTTTCGTAATTTATTATCGAATCGACTTAAAGCAGTGCGTCACATTGGCCGCTCTTCTCTCTGAAACGGTTGTACTTATCGTCTGCAAAGCTATGTCGCGTGCTGCAGTATTCAGAGACACTGAAAGCACCATAGTAGAACACAGATGAAGCTTCAGAGTTGATGTAATAGCCAGTAAGAAGTAGTACAATTCAAGTTTTAGATATCGATTATTGACTTTTTAGCTGGCTTTGGTGCCTTGGACATGAGCTATGTCCTTAAGATTCTGCATGAAAGGAGGACTAGGAGCCGAGTTGCATGGGAGAATGTGAAAAGTGTTCATATGTAGTAAAAACCTGAGAAATCCGTCCGTTTTCGTCATTTGTTATCGAATCAACTTGAAGCCAGATCGTCACATTGCCCGCTCTTCTCTCTGAAACGGTTGTACTTATCGTCTGCAAAGCTATGTCGCGTGCTGCGGTATGCGGAGACACTAAAAGCACCATAGTAGAACACAGATGAAGCTTCTAAGTTGATGTGATAGCCAATGAGAAGTAGTACAACTCAAGTTTTAGGTATCGATTATTGACTTTTTAGCTGGCTTTGGTGCCTTGGACATGAGCTAGGACCTTAAGATTTCGCATGAAAGGACGACTAGCAGCCGCGTTGCACGGGAGTATGTGAAAAGTGTTCATATGTAGTAAAAACCTGAGAAATCCGTCCATTTTCGTCATTTGTTATCGAATCGACTTAAAGCCAGATCGTCACATTGGCCGCTCTTCTCTCTGAAACGGTTGTACTTATCGTCTGCAAAGCTATGTCGCGTGCTGCGGTATGCTGAGACACTAAAAGCACCATAGTAGAACGCAGATTAAGCTTCTAAGTTGATGTAATAGCAAGTAAGAAGTAGTACAATTCAAGTTTTAGGTATCGATTATGTACTTTTTGCTGGCTTTGGTGCCTTGGACATGAGCTAGGACCTTAAGATTCTGCATGAAAGGAGGACTAGCAGCCGAGTTGCACGGGAGGATGTGAAAAGTGTTCATATGTAGTAAAAACCTGAGAAATCCGACCGTTTTCGTAATTTATTATCGAATCGACTTAAAGCAGTGCGTCACATTGGCCGCTCTTCTCTCTGAAACGGTTGTACTTATCGTCTGCAAAGCTATGTCGCGTGCTGCGGTATGTGGAGACACTAAAAGCACCATAGTAGAACACAGATTAAGCTTCTAAGTTGATGTAATAGCCAGTAAGAAGTAGTACAATTCAAGTTTTAGGTATCGATTATTGACTTTTTAGCTGGCTTTGGTGCCTTGGACATGAGCTAGGACCTTAAGATTCTGCATGAAAGGAGGACTAGCAGCCGCGTTGCATGGGAGGATGTGAAAAGTGTTCATATGTAGTAAAAACCTGAGAGATCCGACCGTTTTCGTAATTTATTATCGAATCGACTTAAAGCAGTGCGTCACATTGGCCGCTCTTCTCTCTGAAACGGTTGTACTTATCGTCTGCAAAGCTATGTCGCGTGCTGCGGTATGCGGAGACACTAAAAGCACTATAGTAGAACACAGATTAAGCTTTTAAGTTGATGTAATAGCCAGTAAGAAGTAGTACAATTCAAGTTTTAGGTATCGATTATTGACTTTTTAGCTGGCCTCGGTGCCTTGGACATGAGCTATGTCCTTAAGATTCTGCATGAAAGGAGGACTAGCAGCCGAGTTGCATGGGAGAATGTGAAAAGTGTTCATATGTAGTAAAAACCTGAGAAATCCGTCCGTTTTCGTAATTTATTATCGAATCGACTTAAAGCAGTGCGTCACAGTAGCCGCTCTTCTCTCTGAAACGGTTGTACTTATCGTCTGCAAAGCTATGTCGCGTGCTGCGGTATGCGGAGACACTAAAAGCACCATAGTAGAACAAAGATTAAGCTTCTAAGTTGATGTAATAGCCAGTAAGAAGTAGTACAATTCAAGTTTTAGGTATCGATTATTGACATTTTAGCTGGCTTTGGTGCCTTGGACATGAGCTAGGACCTTAAGATTCTGCATGAAAGGAGGACTAGCAGTCGAGATGAACGGGAGAATGCGAAAAGTGTTCATGTGTAGTTAAATCCTGAGAAATCCGTCCGTTTACGTAATTTATTATCGAATCGACTTAAAGCCAGATCGTCACATTGGCCGCTCTTCTCTCTGAAACGTTTGTACTTATCGTCTGCAAAGCTATGTCGCGTGCTGCGGTATGCGGAGACACTAAAATCACCATAGTGGAACACAGATGAAGCTTCTAAGTTGATGTAATAGCCAGTAAGAAGTAGTACAATTCAAGTTTTAGGTAACGATTATTGACTTTGTAGCTGGCTTTGGTGCCTTGGACATGAGCTAGGATCTTAAGATTCTGCATGAAAAGAGGACTAGCAGCCGAGTTGAACGGGAGAATGCCAAAAGTGTTCATGTGTAGTAAAAACCTGAGAAATCCGTCCGTTTTCGTCATTTGTTATCGAATCGACTTAAACCCAGATTGACATATTGGACCCTCTTCTCTCAAACGGTTGTACTTATCGTCTGCAAAGCTATGTCGCGTGCTGCGGTATACGGAGACACTAAAAGCACCATAGTAGAACACAGGTGAAGCTTCTAAGTTGATGTAATAGCGAGTGAGAAGTAGAACAATTCAAGTTTTAGGTATCGATTATTGACTTTTTAGCTGGCTTTGGAGCCTTGGACATGAGCTAGGACCTTAAGATTCTGCATGAAAGGAGGAGTAGCAGCCGCGTTGCACGGGAGTATGTCAAAAGTGTTCATATGTAGTAAAAACCTGAGAAATCCGTCCGTTTTCGTCATTTGTTATCGAATCAACTTAAAGCCAGATCGGCACATTGGCCGCTCTTCTCTCTGAAACGGTAGTACTTATCGTCTGCAAAGCTATGTCGCGTGCTGCGGTATACGGAGACACTAAAAGCACCATAGTAGAACACAGATGAAGCTTCTAATTTTATGTAATAGCCAGTAAGAAGTAGTACAGTTCAAGTTTTAGTTATCGATTATTGACTATTTTGCTGGCTTTTGTGCCTTTGTACATGAGCTAGGATCTTACGATTCTGCATGAAAGGAGGACTAGCAGTCGCGTTGCACGGGAGTATGTGAAAAGTGTTCATATGTAGTAAAAACCAGAGAAATCCGTCCGTTTTCGTCATTTGTTATCGAACCGACTGAAAGCCAGATCATCACATTGGCCGCTCTTCTCTCTGAAACGGTTGTACTTATCGTCTGCAAAGCTACGTCGCGTGCTGCGGTATGCGGAGACACTTAAATCACCATTGTAGAACACAGATGAAGCTTCTAAGTTGAAGTAATATCCGATTAAATGTAGTTCAATTCAAGACTTAGGTTCGATTATTGACTTTTTACCATTCTTTGGTGCCTTGGACATGAGCTAGGACCTTAAGATTCTGCATGAAAGGAGGACTAGCAGCCGAGTTGCATGGGAGAATGTGAAAAGTGTTCATATGTAGTAAAAACCTGAGAAATCCGTCCGTTTTCGTCATTTGTTATCGAATCGACTTAAACCCAGATTGACACATTGGCCCCTCTTCTTTGAAACGGTTGTACTTATCGTCTGCAAAGCTATGTCGCGTGCTGCGGTATACGGAGACACTAAAAGCACCACAGTAGAACACAGATGAAGCTTCTAAGTTGATGTAATAGCCAGTAAGAAGTAGTACAGTTCAAGTTTTAGGTATCGATTATTGAGTATTTTGCTGGCTTTTGTGCCTTTGTACATGAGCTAGGAGCTTAAGAATCTGCATGAAAAGAGGACTAGCAGCCGCGTTGCACGGGAGTATGTGAAAAGTGTTCATATGTAGTAACAACCTGAGAAATCCGTCCGTTTTCGTCATTTGTTATCGAATCAACTTGAAGCCAGATCGTCACATTGGCCGCTCTTCTCTCTGAAACGGTTGCACTTATCGTCTGCAAAGCTATGTCGCGTGATGCGGTATGCGGAGACACTAAAAGCACCATAGTAGAACACAGATGAAGCTTCTAAGTTGATGTAATAGCCAGTAAGAAGTAGTAAAATTCAAGTTTTAGGTATCGATTACTGACTATTTTGCTGGCTTTGGTGCCTTGGACATGAGCTAGGACCTTAAGATTCTGCATGAAAGGAGAACTAGCAGCCGCGTTGCACGGGAGTATGTGAAAAGTGTTCATATGTAGTAAAAACCTGAGAAATCCGTCCGTTTTCGTCATTTGTTATCGAATCGACTTAAAGCCAGATCGTCACATTGGCCGCTCTTCTCTCTGAAACGGTAGTACTTATCGTCTGCAAAGCTATGTCGCGTGCTGCGGTATGCGGTGACACTAACAGCACCATAGTGGAACACAGATGAGGCTTCTAAGTTGATGTAATTGCAAGTAAGAAGTAGTACAGTTCAAGTTTTGGGTATCGATTATTGACTATTTTGCTGGCTTTTGTGCCTTGGACATGAGCTAGGAGCTTAAGATTCTGCATGAAAGGAGGACTAGCAGCCGAGTTGCAGGGGAAAATGTGAAAAGTGTTCATATGTAGTAAAAACCTGAGAAATCAGTCCGTTTTCATCATTTGTTACAGTATCGACTTAAA
Organism: Schistocerca gregaria; assembly: GCF_023897955.1. Lineage (NCBI taxonomy): Eukaryota > Metazoa > Arthropoda > Insecta > Orthoptera > Acrididae > Schistocerca > Schistocerca gregaria. Next base: position 1,593,321 of record NW_026061721.1, on the reverse strand, counting down.
TCCAGATCGTCACATTGGCCGCAGTTCTGTCTGAAACGGCTGTACTTATCGTCTGCAAAACTATGTCGCGTGCTGCGGTATGCGGAGACACTAAAAGCACCATAGTAGAACATAGATGAAGCTTCTAAGTTGATGTAATAGCCAGTAAGAAGTAGTACAATTTACGTTTTAGGAATCGATTTTTGACTTTTTACCTGGCTCTGGAGCCATGGACATGATGTAGGACCTTAAGATTCTGCATGAAAGGAGGACTAGCAGCCGAGTTGCAAGGGAGAATGTTAAAAGTGTTCATATGTAGTAAAAACCTGAGAAATCCGTTCGTTTTCGTCATTTGTTATCGAATCGACTTAAACCCAGATTGACATATTGGCCCCTCTTCTCTCAAACGGTTGTACTTATAGTCTGCAAAGCTATGTCGCGTGCTGCGGTATACGGAGACACTAAAAGCACCATAGTAGAACACAGGTGAAGCTTCTAAGTTGATGTAATAGCGAGTGAGAAGTAGAACAATTCAAGTTTTAGGTATCGATTATTGACTTTTTAGCTGGCTTTGGAGCCTTGGACATGAGCTAGGACCTTAAGATTCTGCATGAAAGGAGAAATAGCAGCCGCGTTGCACGGGAGTATGTCAAAAGTGTTCATATGTAGTAAAAACCTGAGTAATCCGTCCGTTTTCGTCATTTGTTATCGAATCAACTTAAAGCCAGATCGGCACATTGGCCGCTCTTCTCTCTGAAACGGTAGTACTTATCGTCTGCAAAGCTATGTCGCGTGCTGCGGTATACGGAGACACTAAAAGCACCATAGTAGAACACAGATGAAGCTTCTAAGTTGATGTAATAGCCAGTAAGAAGTAGTACAGTTCAAGTTTTAGTTATCGATTATTGACTATTTTGCTGGCTTTTGTGCCTTTGTACATGAGCTAGGATCTTACGATTCTGCATGAAAGGAGGACTAGCAGTCGCGTTGCACGGGAGTATGTGAAAAGTGTTCATATGTAGTAAAAACCAGAGAAATCCGTCCGTTTTCGTCACTTGTTATCGAATCGACTGAAAGCCAGATCGTCACATTGGCCGCTCTTCTCTCTGAAACGGTTGTACTTATCGTCTGCAAAGCTATGTCGCGTGCTGCGGTATGCGGAGACACTTAAATCACCATTGTAGAACACAGATGAAGCTTCTAAGTTGAAGTAATATCCGATTAAATGTAGTACAATTCAAGACTTAGGTTCGATTATTGACTTTTTACCATTCTTTGGTGCCTTGGACATGAGCTAGGACCTTAAGATTCTGCATGAAAGGAGGACTAGCAGCCGAGTTGCATGGGAGAATGTGAAAAGTGTTCATATGTAGTAAAAACCTGAGAAATCCGTCCGTTTTCGTCATTTGTTATCGAATCGACTTAAACCCAGATTGACACATTGGCCCCTCTTCTTTGAAACGGTTGTACTTATCGTCTGCAAAGCTATGTCGCGTGCTGCGGTATACGGAGACACTAAAAGCACCACAGTAGAACACAGATGAAGCTTCTAAGTTGATGTAATAGCCAGTAAGAAGTAGTACAGTTCAAGTTTTAGGTATCGATTATTGAGTATTTTGCTGGCTTTTGTGCCTTTGTACATGTGCTAGGAGCTTAAGAATCTGCATGAAAAGAGGACTAGCAGCCGCGTTGCACGGGAGTATGTGAAAAGTGTTCATATGTAGTAACAACCTGAGAAATCCGTCCGTTTTCGTCATTTGTTATCGAATCAACTTGAAGCCAGATCGTCACATTGGCCGCTCTTCTCTCTGAAACGGTTGTACTTATCGTCTGCAAAGCTATGTCGCGTGATGCGGTATGCGGAGACACTAAAAGCACCATAGTAGAACACAGATGAAGCTTCTAAGTTGATGTAATAGCCAGTAAGAAGTAGTAAAATTCAAGTTTTAGGTATCGATTACTGACTATTTTGCTGGCTTTGGTGCCTTGGACATGAGCTAGGACCTTAAGATTCTGCATGAAAGGAGGACTAGCAGCCGAGTTGCACGGGTGAATGCGAAAAGTGTTCATATGTAGTAAAAACCTGTGAAACCCGTCCGTTTTCGTCATTTGTTATCGAATCGACTTAAAGCCAGATCGTCACATTGGCCGGTCTTCTCTCTGAAACGGTTGTACTTATCGTCTGCAAAGGTATGTCGAGTGCTGCGGTATGTGGAGACACTAAAAGCACCATAGTAGAACACAGATGAAGATTCTAAGTTGATTTAATAGCAAGTAAGAAGTAGTACAATTCAAGTTTTAGTTATCGATTATTGACTTTTTAGCCGGCTTTGGTGCCTTGAACATGAGCTAGGACCTTAAGATTCTGCATGAAAGGAGGACTAGCAGCCGAGTTGCAGGGGAAAATGTGAAAAGTGTTCATATGTAGTAAAAACCTGAGAAATCAGTCCGTTTTCATCATTTGTTACAGAATCGACTTAAATCCAGATCGTCACATTGGCCGCAGTTCTGTCTGAAACGGCTGTACTTATCGTCTGCAAAACTATGTCGCGTGCTGCGGTATGCGGAGACACTAAAAGCACCATAGTAGAACATAGATGAAGCTTCTATGTTGATGTAATAGCCAGTAAGAAGTAGTACAATTTACGTTTTAGGAATCGATTTTTGACTTTTTACCTGGCTCTGGAGCCATGGACATGAGCTAGGACCTTAAGATTCTGCATGAAAGGAGGACTAGCAGCCGAGTTGCAAGGGAGAATGTTAAAAGTGTTCATATGTAGTAAAAACCTGAGAAATCCGTCCGTTTTCGTCATTTGTTATCGAATCAACTTGAAGCCAGATACATTGGCCGCTCTTCTCTCTGAAACGGTTGTACTTATCGTCTGCAAAGCTATGTCGCGTGATGCGGTATGCGGAGACACTAAAAGCACCATAGTAGAACACAGATGAAGCTTCTAAGTTGATGTAATAGCCAGTAAGAAGTAGTACAATTCAAGTTTTAGGTATCGATTACTGACTATTTTGCTGGCTTTGGTGCCTTGGACATGAGCTAGGACCTTAAGATTCTGCATGAAAGGAGAACTAGCAGCCGCGTTGCACGGGAGTATGTGAAAAGTGTTCATATGTAGTAAAAACCTGAGAAATCCGTCCGTTTTCGTCATTTCTTATCGAATCGACTTAAAGCCAGATCGTCACATTGGCCGCTCTTCTCTCTGAAACGGTAGTACTTATCGTCTGCAAAGCTATGTCGCGTGCTGCGGTATGCGGTGACACTAAAAGCACCATAGTGGAACACAGATGAGGCTTCTAAGTGTATGTTATAGCAAGTAAGAAGTAGTACAGTTCAAGTTTTGGGTATCGATTATTGACTATTTTGCTGGCTTTTGTGCCTTGGACATGAGCTAGGAGCTTAAGATTCTGCATGAAAGGAGGACTAGCAGCCGCGTTGCACGGGAGTATGTGAAAAGTGTTCATATGTAGTAAAAACCTGAGAAATCCGTCCGTTTTCGTCATTTGTTATCGAATCGACTTAAAGCCAGATCGCCACATTGGCCGCTCTTCTCTCTGAAACGGTTGTACTTATCGTCTGCAAAGCTATGTCGCGTGCTGCAGTATGCGGAGACACTAAAAGCACCATAGTAGAACACACATGAAGCTTATAAGTTGATGTAATAGCAAGTAAGAAGTAGTACAGTTCAAGATTTAGGTATCGATTATTGACTATTTAGCTGGCTTTGGTGCCTTGGACATGAGCTAGGAGCTTAAGATTCTGCATGAAAGGAGGACTAGCAGCCGCGTTGCACGGGAATGTGTGAAAAGTGTTCATATGTAGTAAAACCCAGAGAAATCCGTCCGTTTTCGTCATTTGTTATCGAATCGACTGAAAGCCAGATCGTCACATTGGCCGCTCTTCTCTCTGAAACGGTTGTACTTATCGTCTGCAAAGCTATGTCGCGTGCTGCGGTATGCGGAGACACTTAAATCACCATTGTAGAACCCAGATGAAGCTTCTAAGGTACAGTAATATCCAGTTAAATGTAGTACAATTCAAGACTTAGGTTCGATTATTGACTTTTTACCATTCTTTGGTGCCTTGGACATGAGCTAGGACCTTAAGATTCTGCATGAAAGGAGGACTAGCAGCCGAGTTGCATGGGAGAATGTGAAAAGTGTTCATATGTAGTAAAGACCTGAGAAATCCGTCCGTTTTCGTCATTTGTTATCGAATCGACTTAAACCCAGATTGTCACATTGGCCCCTCTTCTCTGAAACGGTTGTACTTATCGTCTGCAAAGCTATGTCGCGTGCTGCGGTATGCGGAGACACTAAAAGCACCATAGTAGAACAAAGATTAAGCTTCTAAGTTGATGTAATAGCCAGTAAGAAGTAGTACAATTCAAGTTTTAGGTATCGATTATTGACATTTTAGCTGGCTTTGGTGCCTTGGACATGAGCTAGGACCTTAAGACTAGCAGTCGAGTTGAACGGGAGAATGCGAAAAGTGTTCATGTGTAGTTAAATCCTGAGAAATCCGTCCGTTTACGTAATTTATTATCGAGTCGACTTAAAGCCAGATCGTCACATTGGCCGCTCTTCTCTCTGAAACGTTTGTACTTATCGTCTGCAAAGCTATGTCGCGTGCTGCGGCATGCGGAGACACTAAAATCACCATAATAGAACACAGATGAAGCTTCTAAGTTGATGTAATAGCCAGTAAGAAGTAGTACAATTTACGTTTTAGGTATCGATTTTTGACTTTTTAGCTGGCTTTGGAGCCTTGGACATGAGGTAGGACCTTGAGATTCTGCACGAAAGGAGGACTAGCAGCCGCGTTGCACGGGAGTATTGTGAAAAGTGTTCGTATGTAGTAAAAACCTGCGAAATCCGTCCGTTTTCGTCATTTGTTATCGAATCAACTTGAAGCCAGATCGTCACATTGGCCGCTCTTCTCTCTGAAACGGTTGTACTTATGGTCTGCAAAGCTATGTCGCGTGATGCGGTTTGCGGAGACACTAAAAGCACCATAGTAGAACACAGATGAAGCTTCTAAGTTAATGTAATAGCCAGTAAGAAGTAGTAAAATTCAAGTTTTAGGTATCGATTACTGACTATTTTGCTGGCTTTGAAGCCTTGGACATGAGCTAGGACCTTAAGATTCTGCATGAAAGGAGGACTAGCAGCGAGTTGCACGGGTGAATGCGAAAAGTGTTCATATGTAGTAAAAACCTGAGAAACCCGTCCGTTTTCGTCATTTGTTATCGAATCGACTTAAAGCCAGATCGTCACATTGGCCGGTCTTCTCTCTGAAACGGTTGTACTTATCGTCTGCAAAGGTATGTCGAGTGCTGCGGTATGTGGAGACACTAAAAGCACCATAGTAGAACACAGATGAAGCTTCTAAGTTGATTTAATAGCAAGTAAGAAGTAGTACAATTCAAGTTTTAGGTATCGATTATTGACTTTTTAGCCGGCTTTGGTGCCTTGAACATGAGCTAGGACCTTAAGATTCTGCATGAAAGGAGGACTAGCAGCCGAGTTGCACGGGAAAATGTGAAAAGTGTTCATATGTAGTAAAAACCTGAGAAATCAGTCCGTTTTCATCATTTGTTACAGAATCCACTTAAATCCAGATCGTCACATTGGCCGCAGTTCTGTCTGAAACGGCTGTACTTATCGTCTGCAAAGCTATGTCGCGTGCTGCGGTATGCGGAGACACTAAAAGCACCATAGTAGAACATAGATGAAGCTTCTAAGTTGATGTAATAGCCAGTAAGAAGTAGTACAATTTACGTTTTAGGAATCGATTTTTGACTTTTTACCTGGCTCTGGAGCCATGGACATGATGTAGGACCTTAAGATTCTGCATGAAAGGAGGACTAGCAGCCGAGTTGCAAGGGAGAATGTTAAAAGTGTTCATATGTAGTAAAAACCTGAGAAATCCGTTCGTTTTCGTCATTTGTTATCGAATCGACTTAAAGCCAGATCGTCACATTGGCCGCTCTTCTCTCTGAAACGGTTGTACTTATCGTCTGCAAAGCTATGTCGCGTGCTGCGGTATGCGGAGACACTAAAAGCACCATAAATGAACACAGATGAATCTTCTAAGTTGATGTAATAGCCAGTAAGAAATGGTACAATTCAAGTTTTAGGTATCGATTATTGAATTTTTTGCTGGCTTTGGTGCCTTGGACATGAGCTAGGACCTTAAGATTCTGAATGAATGGAGGACTAGCAGCCGAGTTGCATGGGAGAATGTGAAAAGTGTTCATATGTAGTAAAAACCTGAGAAATCTGTCCGTTTTCGTAATTTGTTATGGAATCGACTTAAAGCCAGATCGTCACATTGGCCACTCCTCTCTCTGAAACGGTTGTACTTATCGTGTGCAAAGCTATGTCGCGTGCTGCGGTATACGGAGACACTAAAAGCACCATAGTAGAACACAGGTGAAGCTTCTAAGTTGATGTAATAGCGAGTGAGAAGTAGAACAATTCAAGTTTTAGGTATCGATTATTGACTTTTTAGCTGGATTTGGAGCCTTGGACATGAGCTAGGACCTTAAGATTCTGCATGAAAGGAGAAATAGCAGCCGCGTTGCACGGGAGTATGTCAAAAGTGTTCATATGTAGTAAAAACCTGAGAAATCCGTCCGTTTTCGTCATTTGTTATCGAATCAACTTAAAGCCAGATCGGCACATTGGCCGCTCTTCTCTCTGAAACGGTAGTACTTATCGTCTGCAAAGCTATGTCGCGTGCTGCGGTATACGGAGACACTAAAAGCACCATAGTAGAACACAGATGAAGCTTCTAAGTTGATGTAATAGCCAGTAAGAAGTAGTACAGTTCAAGTTTTAGTTATCGATTATTGACTATTTTGCTGGCTTTTGTGCCTTTGTACATGAGCTAGGATCTTACGATTCTGCATGAAAGGAGGACTAGCAGTCGCGTTGCACGGGAGTATGTGAAAAGTGTTCATATGTAGTAAAAACCAGAGAAATCCGTCCGTTTTCGTCACTTGTTATCGAATCGACTGAAAGCCAGATCGTCACATTGGCCGCTCTTCTCTCTGAAACGGTTGTACTTATCGTCTGCAAAGCTATGTCGCGTGCTGCGGTATGCGGAGACACTTAAATCACCATTGTAGAACACAGATGAAGCTTCTAAGTTGAAGTAATATCCGATTAAATGTAGTACAATTCAAGACTTAGGTTCGATTATTGACTTTTTACCATTCTTTGGTGCCTTGGACATGAGCTAGGACCTTAAGATTCTGCATGAAAGGAGGACTAGCAGCCGAGTTGCATGGGAGAATGTGAAAAGTGTTCATATGTAGTAAAAACCTGAAAAATCCGTCCGTTTTCGTCATTTGTTATCGAATCGACTTAAACCCAGATAGACACATTGGCCCCTCTTCTTTGAAACGGTTGTACTTATCGTCTGCAAAGCTATGTCGCGTGCTGCGGTATACGGAGACACTAAAAGCACCACAGTAGAACACAGATGAAGCTTCTAAGTTGATGTAATAGCCAGTAAGAAGTAGTACAGTTCAAGTTTTAGGTATCGATTATTGAGTATTTTGCTGGCTTTTGTGCCTTTGTACATGAGCTAGGAGCTTAAGAATCTGCATGAAAAGAGGACTAGCAGCCGCGTTGCACGGGAGTATGTGAAAAGTGTTCATATGTAGTAAAAACCTGAGATATCCGTCCGTTTTCGTCATTTGTTATCGAATCAACTTGAAGCAAGATAGTCACATTGGCCGCTCTTCTCTTCCAAACGGTTGTACTTATCGTCTGCAAAGCTATGTCGCGTGATGCGGTATGCGGAGACACTAAAAGCACCATAGTAGAACACAGATGAAGCTTCTAAGTTGATGTAATAGACAGTAAGAAGTAGTAAAATTCAAGTTTTAGGTATCGATTACTGACTATTTTGCTAGCTTTGGTGCCTTGGACATGAGCTAGGACCTTAAGATTCTGCATGAAAGGAGAACTAGCAGCCGCGTTGCACGGGAGTATGTGAAAAGTGTTCATATGTAGTAAAAACCTGAGAAATCCGTCCGTTTTCGTCATTTCTTATCGAATCGACTTAAAGCCAGATCGTCACATTGGCCGCTCTTCTCTCTGAAACGGTAGTACTTATCGTCTGCAAAGCTATGTCGCGTGCTGCGGTATCCGGTGACACTAAAAGCACCATAGTGGAACACAGATGAGGCTTCTAAGTTGATATAATAGCAAGTAAGAAGTAGTACAGTTCAAGTTTTGGTAATCGATTATTGACTATATTGCTGGTTTTTGTGCCTTGGACATGAGCTAGGAGCTTAAGATTCTACATGAAAGGAGGACTAGCAGCCGCGTTGCACGGGAGTATGTGAATAGTGTTCATATGTAGTAAAAACCTGAGAAATCCGTCCGTTTTCGTCATTTGTTATCGAATCGACTTAAAGCCAGATCGTCACATTGGCCGCTCTTCTCTCTGAAACGGTTGTACTTATCGTCTGCAAAGCTATGTCGCGTGCTGCAGTATGCGGAGACACTAAAAGCACCATAGTAGAACACACATGAAGCTTCTAAGTTGATGTAATAGCAAGTAAGAAGTAGTACAGTTCAAGATTTAGGTATCGATTATTGACTATTTAGCTGGCTTTGGTGCCTTGGACATGAGCTAGGAGCTTAAGATTCTGCATGAAAGGAGGACTAGCAGCCGCGTTGCACGGGAATGTGTGAAAAGTGTTCATATGTAGTAAAACCCAGAGAAATCCGTCCGTTTTCGTCATTTGTTATCGAATCGACTGAAAGCCAGATCGTCACATTGGCCGCTCTTTTCTCTGAAACGGTTGTACTTATCGTCTGCAAAGCTAGGTCGCGTGCTGCGGTATGCGGAGACACTTAAATCACCATTGTAGAACCCAGATGAAGCTTCTAAGGTACAGTAATATCCAGTTAAATGTAGTACAATTCAAGACTTAGGTTCGATTATTGACTTTTTACCATTCTTTGGTGCCTTGGACATGAGCTAGGACCTTAAGATTCTGCATGAAAGGAGGACTAGCAGCCGAGTTGCATGGGAGAATGTGAAAAGTGTTCATATGTAGTAAAAACCTGAGAAATCCGTCCGTTTTCGTCATTTGTTATCGAATCGACTTAAACCCAGATTGTCACATTGGCCCCTCTTCTCTGAAACGGTTGTACTTATCGTCTGCAAAGCTATGTCGCGTGCTGCGGTATGCGGAGACACTAAAATCACCATAGTAGAACAAAGATTAAGCTTCTAAGTTGATGTAATAGCCAGTAAGAAGTAGTACAATTCAAGTTTTAGGTAACGATTATTGACTTTGTATCTGGCTTTGGTGCATTGGACATGAGCTAGGATCTTAAGATTCTGCATGAAAAGAGGACTAGCAGCCGAGTTGAACGGGAGAATGCGAAAAGTGTTCATGTGTAGTAAAAACCTGAGAAATCCGTTCGTTTTCGTAATTTATTATCGAATCGACATAAGCCAGATCGTCACATTGGCCGCTCTTCTCCCTGAAACGGTTGTACTTATCGTCTGCAAAGCTATGTCGCGCGCTGCCGTATGCGGAGACACTAAAAGCACCATAGTAGAACACAGATGAAGCTTCTAAGTTGATGTAATAGCCAGTAAGAAGTAGTACAATTTACGTTTTAGGTATCGATTTTTGACTTTTTAGCTGGCTTTGGAGCCTTGGACATGAGGTAGGACCTTGAGATTCTGCACGAAAGGAGGACTAGCAGCCGCGTTGCACGGGAGTATTGTGAAAAGTGTTCATATGTAGTAAAAACCTGCGAAATCCGTCCGTTTTCGTCATTTGTTATCGAATCAACTTGAAGCCAGATCGTCACATTGGCCGCTCTTCTCTCTGAAACGGTTGTACTTATCGTCTGCAAAGCTATGTCGCGTGATGCGGTTTGCGGAGACACTAAAAGCACCATAGTAGAACACAGATGAAGCTTCTAAGTTGATGTAATAGCCAGTAAGAAGTAGTAAAATTCAAGTTTTAGGTATCGATTACTGACTATTTTGCTGGCTTTGGTGCCTTGGACATGAGCTAGGACCTTAAGATTCTGCATGAAAGGAGGACTAGCAGCCGAGTTGCACGGGTGAATGCGAAAAGTGTTCATATGTAGTAAAAACCTGAGAAACCCGTCCGTTTTCGTCATTTGTTATCGAATCGACTTAAAGCCAGATCGTCACATTGGCCGGTCTTCTCTCTGAAACGGTTGTACTTATTGTCTGCAAAGGTATGTCGAGTGCTGCGGTATGTGGAGACACTAAAAGCACCATAGTAGAACACAGATGAAGCTTCTAAGTTGATTTAATAGCAAGTAAGAAGTAGTACAATTCAAGTTTTAGGTATCGATTATTGACTTTTTAGCCGGCTTTGGTGCCTTGAACATGAGCTAGGACCTTAAGATTCTGCATGAAAGGAGGACTAGCAGCCGAGTTGCACGGGAAAATGTGAAAAGTGTTCATATGTAGTAAAAACCTGAGAAATCAGTCCGTTTTCATCATTTGTTACAGAATCCACTTAAATCCAGATCGTCACATTGGCCGCAGTTCTGCCTGAAACGGCTGTACTTATCGTCCGCAAAGCTATGTCGCGTGCTGCGGTATGCGGAGACACTAAAAGCACCATAGTAGAACATAGATGAAGCTTCTAAGTTGATGTAATAGCCAGTAAGAAGTAGTACAATTTACGTTTTAGGAATTGATTTTTGACTTTTTACCTGGCTCTGGAGCCATGGACATGATGTAGGACCTTAAGATTCTGCATGAAAGGAGGACTAGCAGCCGAGTTGCAAGGGAGAATGTTAAAAGTGTTCATATGTAGTAAAAACCTGAGAAACCCGTTCGTTTTCGTCATTTGTTATCGAATCGACTTAAAGCCAGATCGTCACATTGGCCGCTCTTCTCTCTGAAACGGTTGTACTTATCGTCTGCAAAGCTATGTCGCGTGCTGCGGTATGCGGAGACACTAAAAGCACCATAAATGAACACAGATGAATCTTCTAAGTTGATGTAATAGCCAGTAAGATGTGGTACAATTCAAGTTTTAGGTATCGATTATTGAATTTTTTGCTGGCTTTGGTGCCTTGGACATGAGGTAGGACCTTAAGTTTCTGCATGAAAGGAGGACTAGCTGCCGAGTTGCATGGGAGAATGTGAAAAGTGTTCATATGTAGTAAAAACCTGAGAAATCCGTCCGTTTTCGTCATTTGTAATCGAATCGACTTAAACCCAGATTGACATATTGGCCCCTCTTCTCTCAAACGGTTGTACTTATCGTCTGCAAAGCTATGTCGCGTGCAGCGGTATACGGAGACACTAAAAGCACCATAGTAGAACACAGATGAAGCTTCTAAGTTGATGTAATAGCCAGTAAGAAGTAGTACAGTTCAAGTTTTAGTTATCGATTATTGACTATTTTGCTGGCTTTTGTGCCTTTGTACATGAGCTAGGAGCTTAAGATTCTGCATGAAAGGAGGACTAGCAGTCGCGTTGCACGGGAGTATGTGAAAAGTGTTCATATGTAGTAAAAACCAGAGAAATCCGTCCGTTTTCGTCATTTGTTATCGAATCGACTGAAAGCCAGATCGTCACATTGGCCGCTCTTCTCTCTGAAACGGTTGTACTTATCGTCTGCAAAGCTATGTCGCGTGCTGCGGTATGCGGAGACACTTAAATCACCATTGTAGAACACAGATGAAGCTTCTAAGTTGAAGTAATATCCGATTAAATGTAGTACAATTCAAGACTTAGGTTCGATTATTGACTTTTTACCATTCTTTGGTGCCTTGGACATGAGCTAGGACCTTAAGATTCTGCATGAAAGGAGGACTAGCAGCCGAGTTGCATGGGAGAATGTGAAAAGTGTTCATATGTAGTAAAAACCTGAGAAATCCGTCCGTTTTCGTCATTTGTTATCGAATCGACTTAAACCCAGATTGACACATTGGCCCCTCTTCTTTGAAACGGTTGTACTTATCGTCTGCAAAGCTATGTCGCGTGCTGCGGTATACGGAGACACTAAAAGCACCACAGTAGAACACAGATGAAGCTTCTAAGTTGATGTAATAGCCAGTAAGAAGTAGTACAGTTCAAGTTTTAGGTATCGATTATTGAGTATTTTGCTGGCTTTTGTGCCTTTGTACATGAGCTAGGAGCTTAAGAATCTGCATGAAAAGAGGACTAGCAGCCGCGTTGCACGGGAGTATGTGAAAAGTGTTCATATGTAGTAACAACCTGAGAAATCCGTCCGTTTTCGTCATTTGTTATCGAATCAACTTGAAGCCAGATCGTCACATTGGCCGCTCTTCTCTCTGAAACGGTTGTACTTATCGTCTGCAAAGCTATGTCGCGTGATGCGGTATGCGGAGACACTAAAAGCACCATAGTAGAACACAGATGAAGCTTCTAAGTTGATGTAATAGCCAGTAAGAAGTAGTAAAATTCAAGTTTTAGGTATCGATTCTGACTATTTTGCTGGCTTTGGTGCCTTGGACATGAGCTAGGACCTTAAGATTCTGCATGAAAGGAGAACTAGCAGCCGCGTTGCACGGGAGTATGTGAAAAGTGTTCATATGTAGTAAAAACCTGAGAAATACGTCCGTTTTCGTCATTTGTTATCGAATCGACTTAAAGCCATATCGTCACATTGGCCGCTCTTCTCTCTGAAACGGTAGTACTTATCGTCTGCAAAGCTATGTCGCGTGCTGCGGTATGCGGTGACACTAAAAGCACCATAGTGGAACACAGATGAGGCTTCTACGTTGATGTAATAGCAAGTAAGAAGTAGTACAGTTCAAGTTTTGGGTATCGATTATTGACTATTTTGCTGGCTTTTGTGCCTTGGACATGAGCTAGGAGCTTAAGATTCTGCATGAAAGGAGGACTAGCAGCCGCGTTGCACGGGAGTATGTGAAAAGTGTTCATATGTAGTAAAAACCTGAGAAATCCGTCCGTTTTCGTCATTTGTTATCGAATCGACTTAAAGCTAGATCGTCACATTGGCCGCTCTTCTCTCTGAAACGGTTGTACTTATCGTCTGCAAAGCTATGTCGCGTGCTGCGGTATACGGAGACACTAAAAGCACCATAGCAGAACACAGATGAAGCTTCTAAGTTGATGTAATAGCCAGTAAGAAGTAGTACAGTTCAAGTTTTAGGTATCGATTATTGACTATTTTGCTGGCTTTTGTGCCTTTGCACATGAGCTAGGAGCTTAAGAATCTGCATGAAAAGAGGACTAGCAGCCGCGTTGCACGGGAGTATGTGAAAAGTGTTCATATGTAGTAACAACCTGAGAAATCCGTCCGTTTTCGTCATTTGTTATCGAATCGACTTAAAGCCAGATCGTCACATTGTCCGCTCTTCTCTCTGAAACGGTTGTACTTATCGTCTGCAAAGCTATGTCGCGTGCTGCGGTATGCGGAGACACTAAAAGCACCATAGTAGAACACAGATGAAGCTTCTAAGTAATGTAATAGCCAGTAACAAGTAGTACAGTTCTACTTTTAGGTATCGATTATTGACTTTTTAGCTATCTTTGGTGCCTTGGACATGCGCTAGGACCATAAGATTCTGCATGAAAGGAGGACTAGAAGTCGAGTTGCACGGGAGAATGTGAAAAATGTTCATATGTAGTAAAAACCTAAAGATATCCGTCCGTTTTCGTCATTTGTTATCGAATCGACTTAAAGCCAGATCGTCACATTGGCCGCTCTTCTCTCTGAAACGGTTGTACTTATCGTCTGCAAAGCTATGTCGCGTGCTGCGGTATGCGGAGACACTAAAAGCACCATAGTAGAACACAGATGAAGCTTCTAAGTTGATGTAATAGCCAGTAAGAAGTAGTACAATTCAAGTTTTATGTATCGATTATTGACTTTTTAGCTGGCTTTGGTGCCTTGGACATGCGCTAGGACCTTAAGATTCTGCATGAAAGGAGGACTAGCAGCCGAGTTGCACGGGAAAATGTGAAAAGTGTTCATATGTAGTAAAAACCTGAGAAATCAGTCCGTTTTCATCATTTGTTACAGAATCCACTTAAATCCAGATCGTCACATTGGCCGCAGTTCTGCCTGAAACGGCTGTACTTATCGTCTGCAAAGCTATGTCGCGTGCTGCGGTATGCGGAGACACTAAAAGCACCATAGTAGAACATAGATGAAGCTTCTAAGTTGATGTAATAGCCAGTAAGAAGTAGTACAATTTACGTTTTAGGAATTGATTTTTGACTTTTTACCTGGCTCTGGAGCCATGGACATGATGTAGGACCTTAAGATTCTGCATGAAAGGAGGACTAGCAGCCGAGTTGCAAGGGAGAATGTTAAAAGTGTTCATATGTAGTAAAAACCTGAGAAACCCGTTCGTTTTCGTCATTTGTTATCGAATCGACTTAAAGCCAGATCGTCACATTGGCCGCTCTTCTCTCTGAAACGGTTGTACTTATCGTCTGCAAAGCTATGTCGCGTGCTGCGGTATGCGGAGACACTAAAAGCACCATAAATGAACACAGATGAATCTTCTAAGTTGATGTAATAGCCAGTAAGATGTGGTACAATTCAAGTTTTAGGTATCGATTATTGAATTTTTTGCTGGCTTTGGTGCCTTGGACATGAGGTAGGACCTTAAGTTTCTGCATGAAAGGAGGACTAGCTGCCGAGTTGCATGGGAGAATGTGAAAAGTGTTCATATGTAGTAAAAACCTGAGAAATCCGTCCGTTTTCGTCATTTGTAATCGAATCGACTTAAACCCAGATTGACATATTGGCCCCTCTTCTCTCAAACGGTTGTACTTATCGTCTGCAAAGCTATGTCGCGTGCAGCGGTATACGGAGACACTAAAAGCACCATAGTAGAACACAGATGAAGCTTCTAAGTTGATGTAATAGCCAGTAAGAAGTAGTACAGTTCAAGTTTTAGTTATCGATTATTGACTATTTTGCTGGCTTTTGTGCCTTTGTACATGAGCTAGGAGCTTAAGATTCTGCATGAAAGGAGGACTAGCAGTCGCGTTGCACGGGAGTATGTGAAAAGTGTTCATATGTAGTAAAAACCAGAGAAATCCGTCCGTTTTCGTCATTTGTTATCGAATCGACTGAAAGCCAGATCGTCACATTGGCCGCTCTTCTCTCTGAAACGGTTGTACTTATCGTCTGCAAAGCTATGTCGCGTGCTGCGGTATGCGGAGACACTTAAATCACCATTGTAGAACACAGATGAAGCTTCTAAGTTGAAGTAATATCCGATTAAATGTAGTACAATTCAAGACTTAGGTTCGATTATTGACTTTTTACCATTCTTTGGTGCCTTGGACATGAGCTAGGACCTTAAGATTCTGCATGAAAGGAGGACTAGCAGCCGAGTTGCATGGGAGAATGTGAAAAGTGTTCATATGTAGTAAAAACCTGAGAAATCCGTCCGTTTTCGTCATTTGTTATCGAATCGACTTAAACCCAGATTGACACATTGGCCCCTCTTCTTTGAAACGGTTGTACTTATCGTCTGCAAAGCTATGTCGCGTGCTGCGGTATACGGAGACACTAAAAGCACTACAGTAGAACACAGATGAAGCTTCTAAGTTGATGTAATAGCCAGTAAGAAGTAGTACAGTTCAAGTTTTAGGTATCGATTATTGAGTATTTTGCTGGCTTTTGTGCCTTTGTACATGAGCTAGGAGCTTAAGAATCTGCATGAAAAGAGGACTAGCAGCCGCGTTGCACGGGAGTATGTGAAAAGTGTTCATATGTAGTAACAACCTGAGAAATCCGTCCGTTTTCGTCATTTGTTATCGAATCAACTTGAAGCCAGATCGTCACATTGGCCGCTCTTCTCTCTGAAACGGTTGTACTTATCGTCTGCAAAGCTATGTCGCGTGATGCGGTATGCGGAGACACTAAAAGCACCATAGTAGAACACAGATGAAGCTTCTAAGTTGATGTAATAGCCAGTAAGAAGTAGTAAAATTCAAGTTTTAGGTATCGATTACTGACTATTTTGCTGGCTTTGGTGCCTTGGACATGAGCTAGGACCTTAAGATTCTGCATGAAAGGAGAACTAGCAGCCGCGTTGCACGGGAGTATGTGAAAAGTGTTCATATGTAGTAAAAACCTGAGAAATACGTCCGTTTTCGTCATTTGTTATCGAATCGACTTAAAGCCAGATCGTCACATTGGCCGCTCTTCTCTCTGAAACGGTAGTACTTATCGTCTGCAAAGCTATGTCGCGTGCTGCGGTATGCGGTGACACTAAAAGCACCATAGTGGAACACAGATGAGGCTTCTACGTTGATGTAATAGCAAGTAAGAAGTAGTACAGTTCAAGTTTTGGGTATCGATTATTGACTATTTTGCTGGCTTTTGTGCCTTGGACATGAGCTAGGAGCTTAAGATTCTGCATGAAAGGAGGACTAGCAGCCGCGTTGCACGGGAGTATGTGAAAAGTGTTCATATGTAGTAAAAACCTGAGAAATCCGTCCGTTTTCGTCATTTGTTATCGAATCGACTTAAAGCTAGATCGTCACATTGGCCGCTCTTCTCTCTGAAACGGTTGTACTTATCGTCTGCAAAGCTATGTCGCGTGCTGCGGTATACGGAGACACTAAAAGCACCATAGCAGAACACAGATGAAGCTTCTAAGTTGATGTAATAGCCAGTAAGAAGTAGTACAGTTCAAGTTTTAGGTATCGATTATTGACTATTTTGCTGGCTTTTGTGCCTTTGCACATGAGCTAGGAGCTTAAGAATCTGCATGAAAAGAGGACTAGCAGCCGCGTTGCACGGGAGTATGTGAAAAGTGTTCATATGTAGTAACAACCTGAGAAATCCGTCCGTTTTCGTCATTTGTTATCGAATCGACTTAAAGCCAGATCGTCACATTGTCCGCTCTTCTCTCTGAAACGGTTGTACTTATCGTCTGCAAAGCTATGTCGCGTGCTGCGGTATGCGGAGACACTAAAAGCACCATAGTAGAACACAGATGAAGCTTCTAAGTAATGTAATAGCCAGTAACAAGTAGTACAGTTCTACTTTTAGGTATCGATTATTGACTTTTTAGCTATCTTTGGTGCCTTGGACATGCGCTAGGACCATAAGATTCTGCATGAAAGGAGGACTAGAAGTCGAGTTGCACGGGAGAATGTGAAAAATGTTCATATGTAGTAAAAACCTAAAGATATCCGTCCGTTTTCGTCATTTGTTATCGAATCGACTTAAAGCCAGATCGTCACATTGGCCGCTCTTCTCTCTGAAACGGTTGTACTTATCGTCTGCAAAGCTATGTCGCGTGCTGCGGTATGCGGAGACACTAAAAGCACCATAGTAGAACACAGATGAAGCTTCTAAGTTGATGTAATAGCCAGTAAGAAGTAGTACAATTCAAGTTTTATGTATCGATTATTGACTTTTTAGCTGGCTTTGGTGCCTTGGACATGCGCTAGGACCTTAAGATTCTGCATGAAAGGAGGACTAGCAGCCGAGTTGCACGGGAGAATGTGAAAAGTGTTCATATGTAGTAAAAATATGAGAAATCCGTCCGTTTTCGTCGTTTGTTATCGAATCGACTAAAAGCCAGATCGTCACATTGACCGCTCTTCTCTCTGAAACGGTTGTACTTATCGTCTGCAAAGCTATGTCGCGTGCTGCGGTATGCGGAGACACTAAGAGCACCATAGTAGAACACAGATGAAGCTTCTAAGTTGATGTAATAGCATGCAGGAAGTAGTACAATTCAAGCTTTAGGTATCGATTATTGATTTTTAGCTGGCTATGGTGCCTTGGATATGAGATAGGACCTTAAGATTCTGCATGAAAGGAGGACTAGCAGTCGAGTTGCACGGGAGAATGTGAAAAGTGTTCCTATGTAGTAAAAACCTAAAGAAATCCGTCCGTTTTCGTCATTTGTTATCGAATCGACTTAATGCCAGATCGTCACATTGGCCCCTCTTCTCTGAAGCGGTTGTACTTATCGTCTGCAAAGCTATGTCGCGTGCTGCGTTATGCGGAGACACTAAAAGCACCATAGTAGAACACAGATGAAGCTTCTAAGTTGATGTAATAACCAGTAAGAAGTAGTACAATTCAAGTTATAGGTATAGATTATTGACTTTTTAGCTGGCTTTTGTGCCTTGGACATGAGCTAGGACCTTAAGATTCTGCATGAAAGAAGGACTAGCAGCCGAGTTGCACGGGAGAATGTGACAAGTGTTCAAATGTAGTAAAAACCTGAGAAATACATCCGTTTTCGTCATTTGTTATCGAATCGACTTAAAGCCAGATCGTCACATTGGCCGATCTTCTCTCTGAAACGGTAGTACTTATCGTCTGCAAAGCTATGTCGCGTGCTGCGGTATGCGGAGACACTAAAAGCACCATAGTAGAACATAGATGAAGCTTCTAAGTTGATGTAATAGCCAGTAAGAAGTAGTACAATTTACGTTTTAGGTATCGATTTTTGACTTTTTAGCTGGCTTTGGTGCTTTGGACATGAGCTAGGACCTTAAGATTCTGCATTAAAGGAGGACTAACAGCCGAGTTTCATGGGAGAATGCGAAAAGTGTTCATATGTAGCAAAAACCTGAGAAATCCGTCCGTTTTCGTCATTTGTTATCGAATCGACTTAAAGCAAGATCGTCACATTGGCCGCTCTTCTCTCTGAAACGGTTGTACTTATCGTCTGCAAAGCTATGTCGCGTGCTGCGGTATGCGGAAACACTAAAAGCACCATAGTAGAACACAGATGAAGCTTCTAAGTTGATGTAATAGCCAGTAAGAAGTAGTACAATTCAAGTTTTAGGTATCGATTATTGACTATTTAGCTGGCTTTGGTGCTTTGGACATGAGCTAGGAGCTTAAGATTCTGCATGAAAGGTTGACTAGCAGCCGCGTTGCATGGGAGTATGTAAATAGTATTCATATGTAGTAAAAACCAGAGAAATCCGTCCGTTTTCGTCATTTGTTATCGAATCGACTGAAAGCCAGATCGTCACATTGGCCGCTCTTCTCTCTGAAACGGTTGTACTTATCGCCTGCAAAGCTATGTCGCGTGCTGTGGTATGCGGAGACACTAAAATAACCATTGTATAACACTGATGAAGCTTCTAAGTTGAAGTAATATCCAGTTAAATGTAGTACAATTCAAGACTTAGGTTCGATTATTGACTTCTTACCATTCTTTGGTGCCTTGGACATGAGCTAGGACCTTAAGATTCTGCATGAAAGGAGGACTAGCAGCCGAGTTGCATGGGAGAATGTGAAAAGTGTTCATATGTAGTAAAAACCTGAGAAATCCGTCCGTTTTCGTCATATGTTATCGAATCGACTTAAACCCGGATTGTCACATTGGCCCCTCTTCCCTGAAACGGTTGTACTTATCGTCTGCAAAGCTATGTCGCGTGCTGCGGTATACGGAGACACTAAAAGCACCATAGTAGAAAACAGATGAAGCTTCTAAGTTGATGTAATAGCCAGTAAGAAGTAGTACAGTTCAAGTTTTAGGTATCGATTATTGACTATTTTGCTGGCTTTTGTGCCTTTGTACATGAGCTAGGAGCTTAAGAATCTGCATGAAAGGAGGACTAGCAGCCGCGTTGCACGGGAGTATGTGAAAAGTGTTCATATGTAGTAACAACCTGAGAAATCCGTCCGTTTTCGTCATTTGTTATCGAATCGACTTAAAGCCAGATCGTCACATTGGCCGCTCTTCTCTCTGAAACGGTTGTACTTATCGTCTGCAAAGCTATGTCTCGTGCTGCGGTATGCGGAGACACTAAAAGCACCATAGTACAACACAGATGAAGCTTCTAAGATGATGTAATAGCCAGTAAGAAATAGTACAATACCAGTTTTAGGTATCGATTATTGACTTTTTAGCTGGCTTTGGTGCCTTGGACATGAGCTAGGAGCTTAAGATTCTGCATGAAAGGAGGACTAGCAGCCGCGTTGCACGGGAGTATGTGAAAAGTGTTCATATGTAGTAAAAACCTGAGAAATCCGTCCGTTTTCGTCATTTGTTATCGAATCGACTGAAAGCCAGATCGTCACATTGGCCGCTCTTCTCTCTGAACGGTTGTACTTATCGACTGCAAAGCTATGTCGCGTGCTGCGGTATGCGGAGACACTAAAAGCACCATAGTAGAACACAGATGAAGCCTCTAAGTAATGTAATAGCCAGTAACAAGTAGTACAGTTCAACTTTTAGGTATCGATTATTGACTTTTTAGCTATCTTTGGTGCCTTGGACATGCGCTAGGACCTTAAGATTCTGCATGAAAGGAGGACTAGCAGCCGCGTTGCATGGGAGTATGTGAAAAGTGTTCATATGTAGTAAAAACCTGAGAAATCCGTCCGTTTTTGTCATTTGTTATCGAATCGATTTAAAGCCAGATCGTCACATTGGCCATCCTTCTCTCTGAAACGGTTGTACTTATCGTCTGCAAAGCTATGTCGCGTGCTGCGGTATGCGGAGACACTAAAAGCACCATAGTAGAACACAGATGAAGCTTCTAAGTTGATGTAATAGCATGCAGGAAGTAGTACAATTCAAGTTTTAGTTATGGATTATTAATTTTTAGCTGGCTTTGGTGCCTTGGATATGAGATAGGACCTTAAGACTCTGCATGAAAGAAGGACTAGCAGCCGAGTTGCACGGGAGAATTTGACAAGTGTTCAAATGTAGTAAAAACCTGAGAAATACGTCCGTTTTCATAATTTGTTATAGAATCGACTTAAATCAGGATCGTCACATTGGCCGCAGATCTGTCTGAAACGTTTGTACTTATCGTCTGCACAGCTATGTCGCGTGCTGCGGTATGCGGAGACACTAAAAGCACCATAGTTGAACATAGATGAAGCTTCTAAGTTGATGTAATAGCCTGTAAGAAGTAGTACAATTTACGATTTAGGTATCGATTTTTGACTTTTTAGCTGGCTTTGGTGCCTTAGACATGAGCTAGGACCTTAAGATTCTGCATGAAAGGAGGACTAGCAGCCGAGTTTCATGGGAGAATGCGAAAAGTGTTCATATGTAGTAAAAACATGAGAAATCCGTCCGTATTCGTCATTTGCTATCGAATCGACTTAAAGCAAGATCGTCACATTGGCCGCTCTTCTCTCTGAAACGGTTGTACTAATCGTCTGCAAAGCTATGTCGCGTGCTGCGGTATGCGGAGACAGTAAAAGCACCATAGTAGAACACAGATGAAGCTTCTAAGTTGATGTAATAGCCAGTAAGAAGTAGTACAATTCATGTTTTATGTATCGATTATTGACTTTTTGGCTGGCTTTGGTGCCTTGGACATGAGCTAGGACCTTAAGATTCTGCATGAAAGGAGGACTAGCAGCCGAGTTGCATGGGAGAATGTGAAAAGTGTTCATATGTAGTAAAAATATGAGAAATCCGTCCGTTTACGTCATTTGTTATCGAATCGACTAAAAGCCAGATCGTCACATTGACCGCTCTTCTCTCTGAAACGGTTGTACTTATCGTCTGCAAAGCTATGTCGCGTGCTGCGGTATGCGGAGACACTAATAGCACCATAGTAGAACACAGATGAAGCTTCTATGTTGATGTAATATCATGCAGGAAGTAGTACAATTCAAGTTTTAGGTATCGATTATTGATTTTTAGCTGGCTTTGGTGCCTTGGATATGAGATAGGACCTTAAGATTCTGCATGAAAGGAGGACTAGCAGTCGAGTTGCACGGGAGAATGTGAAAAGTGTTCATATGTAGTAAAAACCTAAAGAAATCCGTCCGTTTTCGTCATTTGTTATCGAATCGACTTAAAGCCAGATCGTCACATTGGCCCCTCTTCTCTGAAACGGTTGTACTTATCGTCTGCAAAGCTATGTCGCGTGCTGCGTTATGCGGAGACACTAAAAGCACCATAGTAGAGCACAGATGAAGCTTCTAAGTTGATGTAATAACCAGTAAGAAGTAGTACAATTCAAGTTTTAGGTATAGATTATTGACTTTTTAGCTGGCTTTGGTGCCTTGGACATGAGCTAGGACCTTAAGATTCTGCATGAAAGAAGGACTAGCAGCCGAGTTGCACGGGAGAATGTGACAAGTGTTCAAATGTAGTAAAAATCCTGAGAAATACGTCCGTTTTCGTCATTTGATATCGAATCGACTTAAAGCCAGATCGTCACATTGGCCGATCTTCTCTCTGAAACGATAGTACTTATCGTCTGCAAAGCTATGTCGCGTGCTGCGGTATGCGGAGACACTAAAAGCACCATAGTAGAGCACAGATGAAGCTTCTAAGTTGATGTAATAGCAAGTAAGAAGTAGTACAATTCAAGTTTTAGGTATCGATTATTGACTTTTTAGCCGGCTTTGGTGCCTTGAACATGAGCTAGGACCTTAAGATTCTGCATGAAAGGAGGACTAGCAGCCGAGTTGCACGGGAGAATGTCAAAAGTGTTCATATGTAGTAAAAACCTGAGAAATCCGTCCGTTTTCATAATTTGTTATAGAATCTACTTAAATCAGGATCATCACATTGGCTGCAGTTCTGTCTGAAACGGTTGTACTTATCGTCTGCAGAGCTATATCGCGTGCTGCGGTATGCGGAGACACTAAAAGCACCATAGTAGAACATAGATGAAGCCTCTAAGTTGATGTAATAGCCAGTAAGAAGTAGTACAATTCAAGTTATAGGTATCGATTATTGACCTTTTTTCTGGCTTTGGTGCCTTGGACATGAGCTAGGACCTTAAGATTCTGTATGAAAGGAGGACTAGCAGCCGAGTTGCATGGGAGAATGTGAATAGTGTTCATATGTAGTAAAAACCTGAGAAATCCGTCCGTTTTCGTTATTTGTTATCGAATCGACTTAAAGCCTGATCGTCACATTGGCCCCTCTTCTCTCTGAAACGGTTGTACTTATCGTCTGCAAAGCTATGTCGCGTGCTGTGGTATGCGGAGACACTAAAAGCACCATAGTAGAACACAGATGAAGCTTCTAAGTTGATGTAATAGCCAGTAAGAAGTAGTACAATTCAAGTTTTATGTATCGATTATTGACTTTTTAGCTGGCTTTGGTGCCTTGGACATGAGCTAGGACCTTAAGATTCTGCATGAAAGGAGGACTAGCAGCCGAGTTGCATGGGAGAATGTGAAAAGTGTTCATATGTAGTAAAAATATGAGAAATCCGTCCGTTTTCGTCATTTGTTATCGAATCGACTTAAAGCCAGATCGTCACATTATCCCCTCTTCTCTCAAACGGTTGTACTTATCGTCTGCAAAGCTATGTCACGTGCTGCATTATGCGGAGACACTAAAAGCACCATAGTAGAACACAGATGAAGCTTCTAAGTTGATGTAATTACCAGTAAGAAGTAGTACAATTCAAGTTTTAGGTATCGATTATTGACTTTTTAGGTGGCTTTGATGCCTTGGACATGAGGTAGGACCTTAAGATTCAGTATGAAAGGAGGACTAGCAGCCGAGTTGCACGCGAGAATGTGAAAAGTGTTCATATGTAGTAAAAACCTGAGAAATCCGTCCATTTTCGTCATTCGTTATCGAATCGACGTAAAGCCAGATCGTCACATTGGCCGCTCTTCTCTCTGAAACGGTTGTACTTATCGTCTGCAAAGCTATGTCGCGTGCTGCGTTATGCGGAGACACTAAAATCACCACAGTGGAACACAGATGAAGCTTCTAAGTTGATGTAATAGCCAGTAAGAAGTAGTACAATTCAAGTTTTAGGTATCGATTATTGACTTTTTAGCTGGCTTTGATGCCTTGGACATGAGCTAGGACCTTAAGATTCTGCATGAAAGGAGGACTAGCTGCCGAGTTGCCCGGGAGAATGTGACAAGTGTTCATATGTAGTAAAAACCTGAGAAATCCGTCCGTTTTCGTCATTTGTTATCGAATCGATTTAAAGCCAGATCGTCACATTGGCCGCTCTCCTCTCTGAAACGGTTGTACTTGTCGTCTGCAAAGCTATGTCGCGTGCTGCGGTATGCGGAGACACTAAAAGCACCATAGTAGAACACAGATCAAGCTTCTATGTTGATGTAATAGCCAGTAAGAAGTAGTACAATTCAAGTTTTAGGTACTGATTATTAACTTTTTAGCTGGCTTTGGTGCCTTGGACATGAGCTAGGACCTTAAGATTCTGCATGAAAGGAGGACTAGCGGGCGAGTTGAACGGGAGAATGTGAGAAGTGTTCATATGTAGTAAAAACCTGAGAAATCCGTCCGTTTTCGTCATTTGTTATCGAATCAACTTAAAGATAGATCGTCACATTGGCCGCTCTTCTTCCTGAAACGGTGGTACTTAACGTCTGCAAAGCTATGTCGCGTGCTGCGGTATGCGGATACACTAAAAGCACCATAGTAGAACACAGATGAAGCTTCTAAGTTGATGTAATAGCCAGTAAGAAGTAATACAATTCACGTTTTAGGTATCGATTATTGACTTGTTAGCTGGCTGTGGTGCCTTGGGCATGAGCTAGGACCTTAAGATTCTGCATTAATGGAGGACTAGCAGCCGAGTTGCATGTGAGAATGCGAAAAGTGTTCATATGTAGTAAAAAGCTGAGAAATACGTCCGTTTTCGTCATTTATTATCGAATCGATTTAAAGCCAGATCGTCACATTGGCCGCTCTTCTCTCTGAAACGGTTGTACTTATCGTCTGCAAAGCTATGTCGCGTGCTGCGGTATGCGGAGACACTAAAAGCACCATGATTGAACACAGATGAAGCTTCTAAGTTGATGTAATAGCAAGCAAGATGTAGTACAATTCAAGTTTTACGTATCGATTATTGACTTTTTAGCCGGCGTTGGTGCCTTGGACATGAGCTGGGATTAAGATTCTGCATGAAAGACGGACTAGCAGCCGAGTTGCACGGGAGAATGTGAAAAGTGTTCATATGTAGTAAAAAACTGAGAAATCCGTCCGTTTTCGTCATTTGTTATGGAATCGACTTAAAGCCAGATCGTCACATTGGCTGCTCTTCTCTCTGAAACGATTGTACTTATCGTCTGCAAAGCTATGTCGCGTGCTGCGGTATGCGGAGACACTAAAAGCACCATAGTAGAACACAGATCAAATCTTCTAAGTTAATGTAATAGCCAGTAAGAAGTAGTACAATTCAAGTTTTGGGTACTGATTATTTACTTTTTAGCTGGCTTTGGTGCCTTGGACATGAGCTAAGACCTTAAGATTCTGCATGAAAGGAGGACTAGCAGCGAGTTGAACGGGAGAATGTGAGAAGTGTTCATATGTATTAAGAACCTGAGAAATCCGTCCGTTTTCGTCATTTGTTATCGAATCGACTTAAAGCCAGATCGTCACATTTTCCGCTCTTTTCCCTGAAACGGTTGTACTTAACGTCTGCAAAGCTATGTCGCGTGCTGCGGTATGCGGAGACACTAAAAGCACCATAGTAGAACACAGATGAAGCTTCTAAGTTGATGTAATATCCAGTAAGAAGTAATACAATTCACGTTTTAGGTATCGATTATTGACTTTTTAGCTGGCTTTGGTGCTTTGGACATGAGCTAGGACCTTAAGATTCTGCATGAAAGGAGGACTAGCAGCCGAGTTGCACGGGAGAATGTGAAAAGTGTTCATATGTAGTATAAACCTGAGAAATACGTCCGTTTTCGTCATTTGTTATCGAATCGACTTAAAGCCAGATCGTCACATTGGCCGCTCTTCTCTCTGAAACGGTTGTACTTATCGTCTGCAAAACTATGTCGCGTGCTGCGTTATGCGGAGACACTAAAATCAGCACATTGGAACACAGATGAAGCTTCTAAGTTGATTTAATAGCCAGTAAGAAGTAGTACAATTCAAATTTTAGGTATCGATTATTGACTTTTTAGCTGGCTTTGATGCCTTGGACATGAGCTAGGACCTTAAGATTCAGTATGAAAGAAGGACTAGCAGCCGAGTTGCATGGGAGAATGTGAAAAGTGCTCAAATGTAGTAAAAATCTGAGAAATCCGTCCGTTTTCGTCATTTGTTATGGAATCAACTTAAAGCCAGATCGTCACATTGGCCGCTCTTCTCTCTGAAACGGTTGTACTTATCGTCTGCAAACCTATGTCGCGTGCTGCGGTATGTGGAGACACTAAAAGCACCATAGTAGAACACAGATGAAGCTTCTAAGTTGATGTAATAGCAAGTAAGAAGTAGTACAATTCAAGTTTTAGGTATCGATTATTGACTTTTTAGCCGGCTTTGGTGCCTTGAACATGAGCTAGGACCTTAAGATTCTGCATGAAAGGAGGACTAGCAGCCGAGTTGCACGGGAGAATGTCAAAAGTGTTCATATGTAGTAAAAACCTGAGAAATCCGTCCGTTTTCATAATTTGTTATAGAATCTACTTAAATCAGGATCATCACATTGGCTGCAGTTCTGTCTGAAACGGTTGTACTTATCGTCTGCAAAGCTATATCGCGTGCTGCGGTATGCGGAGACACTAAAAGCACCATAGTAGAACATAGATGAAGCTTCTAAGTTGATGTAATAGCCAGTAAGAAGTAGTACAATTTACGTTTTAGGTATCGATTTTTGACTTTTTAGCTGGCTTTGGTGCCTTGGACATGAGCTAGGACCTTAAGATTGTGCATGAAAGGAGGACTAGCAGCCGAGTTTCATGGAAGAATGCGAAAAGTGTTCATATGTAGTAAAAACCTGAGAAATCCGTCCGTTTTCGTTATTTGTTATCGAATCGACTTAAAGCCAGATCGTCACATTGGCCCCTCTTCTCTCTGAAACGGTTGTACTTATCGTCTGCAAAGCTATGTCGGTGCTGTGGTATGCGGCGACACTAAAAGCACCATAGTAGAACACAGATGAAGCTTCTAAGTTGATGTAATAGCCAGTAAGAAGTAGTACAATTCAAGTTTTATGTATCGATTATTGACTTTTGAGCTGGCTTTGGTGCCTTGGACATGAGCTAGGACCTTAAGATTCTGCATGAAAGGAGGACTAGCAGCCGAGTTGCATGGGAGAATGTGAAAAGTGTTCATATGTAGTAAAAATATGAGAAATCCGTCCGTTTTCGTCATTTGTTATCGAATCGACTTAAAGCCAGATCGTCACATTATCCCCTCTTCTCAGAAACGGTTGTACTTATCGTCTGCAAAGCTATGTCGCGTGCTGCGTTATGCCGAGACACTAAAAGCACCATAGTAGAACACAGATGAAGCTTCTAAGTTGATGTAATAGCCAGTAAGAAGTAGTACAATTCAAGTTTTATGTATCGATTATTGACTTTTGAGCTGGCTTTGGTGCCTTGGACATGAGCTATCACCTTAAGATTCTGCATGAAAGGAGGACTAGCAGCCGAGTTGCATGGGAGAATGTGAAAAGTGTTCATATGTAGTAAAAATATGAGAAATCCGTCCGTTTTCGTCATTTGTTATCGAATCGACTTAAAGCCAGATCGTCACATTATCCCCTCTTCTCTGAAATGGTTGTACTTATCGTCTGCAAAGCTATGTCGCGTGCTGCGTTATGCGGAGACACTAAAAGCACCATAGTAGAACACAGATGAAGCTTCTAAGTTGATGTAATAACCAGTAAGAAGTAGTACAATTCAAGTTTTAGGTATCGATTATTGACTTTTTAACTGGCTTTGGTGCCTTGGACATGAGCTAGGACCTTAAGATTCTGCATGAAAAAGGACTAGCAGCCGAGTTGCACGGGAGAATGTGAAAAGTGTTCATATGTAGTATAAACCTGAGAAATCCGTCCGTTTTCGTCATTTCTTATCGAATCGACTTAAAGCCAGATCGTCACATTATCCCCTCTTCTCTGAAACGGTTGTACTTATCGTCTGCAAAGCTATGTCGCGTGCTGCGGTATGCGGAGACACTAAAAGCACCATAGTAGAACACAGATGAAGCTTCTAAGTTGATGTAATATCCAGTAAGAAGTAATACAATTCACGTTTTAGGTATCGATTATTGACTTTTTAGCTGGCTTTGGTGCTTTGGACATGAGCTAGGACCTTAAGATTCTGCATGAAAGGAGGACTAGCAGCCGAGTTGCACGGGAGAATGTGAAAAGTGTTCATATGTAGTATAAACCTGAGAAATACGTCCGTTTTCGTCATTTGTTATCGAATCGACTTAAAGCCAGATCGTCACATTGGCCGCTCTTCTCTCTGAAACGGTTGTACTTATCGTCTGCAAAGCTATGTCGCGTGCTGCGTTATGCGGAGACACTAAAATCAGCACATTGGAACACAGATGAAGCTTCTAAGTTGATTTAGTAGCCATTAAGAAGTAGTACAATTCAAATTTTAGGTATCTATTATTGACTTTTTAGCTGGCTTTGATGCCTTGGACATGAGCTACGACCTTAAGATTCAGTATGAAAGAAGGACTAGCAGCCGAGTTGCATGGGAGAATGTGAAAAGTGCTCAAATGTAGTAAAAATCTGAGAAATCCGTCCGTTTTCGTCATTTGTTATGGAATCAACTTAAAGCCAGATCGTCACATTGGCCGCTCTTCTCTCTGAAACGGTTGTACTTATCGTCTGCAAAGCTATGTCGCGTGCTGCGTTACGCGGAGACACTAAAAGCACCATAGTAGAACACAGATGAAGCTTCTAAGTTGATGTAATAACCAGTAAGAAGTAGTACAATTCAAGTTTTAGGTATCGATTATTGACTTTTTAACTGGCTTTGGTGCCTTGGACATGAGCTAGGACCTTAAGATTCTGCATGAAAGAAGGACTAGCAGCCGAGTTGCACGGGAGAATGTGACAAGTGTTCATATGTAGTAAAAACCTGAGAAATCCGACCGTTTTCGTCATTTGTTATCGAATCGATTTAAAGCCAGTTCGTCACATTGGCCGCTCTCCTCTCTGAAACGGTTGTACTTATCGT
This sequence comes from Schistocerca gregaria, assembly GCF_023897955.1. Classification (NCBI taxonomy): domain Eukaryota; kingdom Metazoa; phylum Arthropoda; class Insecta; order Orthoptera; family Acrididae; genus Schistocerca; species Schistocerca gregaria. The sequence continues at coordinate 1,564,462 of NW_026061721.1, read as the reverse complement.
CTGCAAAGCTATGTCGCGTGCTGCGGTATGCGGAGACACTAAAAGCACCATGATTGAACGCAGATGAAGCTTCTAAGTTGATGTATTAGCAAGCAAGAAGTAGTACAATTCAAGTTTTAGGTATCGATTATTGACTTTTTAGCCGGCTTTGGTACCTTGGACATGAGCTAGAACCTTACGATTCTGCATGAAACGAGGACTAGCAGCCGAGTTGCACGGGAGAATGTGAAAAGTGTTCATATGTAGTAAAAACCTGATAAATCCGTCCGTTTTCGTCATTCGTTATCGAATCGACTTAAAGATAGATCGTCACATTGGCCGTTCTTCTCCCTGAAACGGTTGTACTTAACGTCTGCAAAGCTATGTCGCGTGCGGCGGTATGCGGATACACTAAAAGCACCATAGTAGAACACAGATGAAGCTTCTAAGTTGATGTAATAGCCAGTAAGAAGTAATACAATTCACGTTTTAGGTATCGATTATTGACTTGTTAGCTGGCTTTGGTGCCTTAGAAATGAGCTAGGACCTTAAGATTCTGCATTAAAGGAGGACTAGCAGCCGAGTTGCATGGGAGAATGCGAAAAGTGTTCATATGTAGTAAAAACCTGAGAAATCCGTCCGTTTTCGTCATTTGTTATCGAATCGATTTAAAGCCAGATCGTCACATTGGCCGCTCTTCTCTCTGAAACGGTTGTACTTATCGTCTGCAAAGCTATGTCGCGTGCTGCGGTATGCGGAGACACTAAAAGCACCATAGTAGAACACAGATGAAGCTTCTAAGTTGATGTAATAGCCAGTAAGAAGTAGTACAATTCAAGTTTTGGGTACTGATTATTTACTTTTTAGCTGGCTTTGGTGCCTTGGACATGAGCTAGGACCTTAAGATTCTGCATTAAAGGAGGACTAGCAGCCAAGTTGCATGGGAGAATGCGAAAAGTGTTCATATGTAGTAAAAACCTGAGAAATCCGTCCGTTTTCGTCATTTGTTATCGAATCGACTTAAAGCCAGATCGTCACATTGGGCGCTCTTCTCTCTGAAACGGTAGTACTTATCGTCTGCAAAGCTATGTCGCGTGCTGCGGTATGCGGAGACCCTAAAAGCACCATAGTAGAACACAGATGAAGCTTCTAAGTTGATGTAATAGCCAGTAAGAAGTAGTACAATTCAAGTTTTAGGTATCTATTTTTGACTTTTTAGCTGGCTTTGATGCCTTGGACATGAGCTACGACCTTAAGATTCAGTATGAAAGAAGGACTAGCAACCGAGTTGCACGGGAGAATGTGAAAAGTGTTCATATGAAGCAAAATTCTGAGAAATCCGTCCGTTTTCGTCATTTGTTATCGAATCGACTTAAAGCCAGATCATCACATTGGCCGCTCTTCTCTCTGAAACGGTTGTACTTATCGTCTGCAAAGCTATGTCGCGTGCTGCGGTATGCGGAGACACTAAAAGCACCATAGTAGAACACAGATGAAGCTTCTAAGTTGATGTAATAGCCAGTAAGAAGTAGTACAATTCAAGTTTTAGGTATCGATTATTGACATTTTAGCTGGCTTTGGTGCCTTGGACATAAGCTTGGACCTTAAGATTCTGCATGAAAGGAGGATTAGCAGCCGAGTTGTACGGGAGAATGTGAAAAGTCTTCATATGTAGTAAAAACCTGAGAAATACGTCCGTTTTCGTCATTTGTTATGGAATCAACTTAAAGCCAGATCATCACATTGGCCGCTCTTCTCTCTGAAACGGTTGTACTTATCGTCTGCAAAGCTATGTCGCGTGCTGCGTTACGCGGAAACACTAAAATCACCACAGTAGAACACAGATGAAGCTTCTAAGTTGATGTAATAGCCAGTAAGAAGTAGTAAAATTCAAGTTTTAGGTATCGACTATTGACTTTTTAGCTGGCTTTGATGCCTTGGACATGAGCTAGGACCTTAAGATTCAGTATGAAAGGAGGACTAGCAGCCGCGTTGAATGGGAGAATGTGAAAAGTGTTCATATGTAGTAAAAACCTGAGAAATCCGTCCGTTTTCGTCATTTGGTACGGAATCAACTTAAAGCCAGATCGTCATATTGGCCGCTCTTCTCTCTGATACGGTTGTACTTATCGTCTGCAAAGCTAGGTCGCGTGCTGCGGTATGTGGAGACACTAAAAGCACCATAGTAGAACACAGATGAACCTTCTAAGTTGATGTAATAGCCAGTAAGAATTAGTACCATTCTAGTTTTAGGTATCGATTATTGACTTTTTAGCTGGCTTTGGTGCCTTGGACATGACCTAGGACCATAAGATTCTGCATGAAAGGAGGACCAGCAGCGGGGTTCCACGGGAGAATGTGAAAAGTGTTCATATGTAGTAAAAACCTGAGAAATCCGTCCGTTTTCGTCATTTGTTATCGAATCGACTTAAAGCCAGATCGTCACATTGGCCGCTCTTCTCTCTGAAACGGTTGTACTTATCGTCTGCAAAGCTAAGTCGCGTGCTGCGGTATGCGGAGACACTAAAAGCACCATAGTAGAACACAGATGAAGCTTCTAAGTTGATGTAATAGCCAGTAAGAAGTAGTACAATTCAAGTTTTAGGTATCGATTATTGACATTTTAGCTGGCTTTGGTGCCTTGGACATAAGCTAGGACCTTAAGATTCTGCATGAAAGGAGGATTAGCAGCCGAGTTGTACGGGAGAATGTGAAAAGTCTTCATATGTAGTAAAAACCTGAGAAATCCGTCCGTTTTCGTCATTTGTTAAGGAATCGACTTAAAGCCAGATGGTCACATTGGCCGCTCTTCTCTCTGAAACGGTTGTACTTATCGTCTGCAAAGCTATGTCGCGTTCTGCGGTATGCGGCGACACTAAAAGCACCATAGTAGAACACAGATCAAGCTTCTAAGTTGATGTAATAGCCAGTAAGAAGTAGTACAATTCCAGTTTTAGGTATCGATTATTGACTTTTTAGCTGGCTTTGGTGCCTTGGACATGAGCTAGGACCTTAAGATTCTGCATGAAAGGATGACTAGCAGCCGAGTTGCACGAAAGAATGTGAAAGGTGTTCATATGTAGCAAAAATCTGAGAAATACGTCCGTTTTCGTCATTTGTTATCGAATCGACTTAAAGCCAGATCGTCACATTGGCCGCTCTTCTCTCTGAAACGGTTGTACTTATCGTCTGCAAAGCTATGCTGCGTGCTGCGTTATGCGGAAACACTAAAGTCACCATAGTGGAACACAGATGAAGCTTCTAAGTTGTGTAATAGCCAGTAAGAAGTTGTACAATTTACGCTTTAGGTATCGATTATTGACTTTTTAGCTTGCTTTGGTGCCTTGGACATGAGCTAGGACCTTAAGATTCTGCATGAAACGAGGACCAGCAGCGGAGTTGCACGGTAGAATGTGAAAAGTGTGCATATGTAGGAAAACCTGAGAAATCCGTTCGTTTTCGACATTTGTTATCGAATCGACTTAAAGCCAGATCGTCACATTGGCCGCTCTTCTCTCTGAAACGGTTGTACTTATCGTCTGCAAAGCTATGTCGCGTGCTGCGGTATGCGGCGACACTAAAAGCACCATAGTAGAACACAGATCAAGCTTCTAAGTTGATGTAATAGCCAGTAAGAAGTAGTACAATTCAAGTTTTAGGTATCGATTATTGACATTTTAGCTGGCTTTGGTGCCTTGGACATGAGCTATGACCTTAAGATTCTGCATGAAAGGAGGATTAGCAGCCGAGTTGCACGGGAGAATGTGAAAAGTGTTCATATGTAGTAAAAACCTGAGAAATCCGTCCGTTTTCGTCATTTGTTATCGAATCGACTTAAAGCCAGATCGTCACATTGGCCGCTCTTCTCTCTGAAACGGTTGTACTTATCGTCTGCAAAGCTAAGTCGCGTGCTGCGGTATGCGGAGACACTAAAAGCACCATAGTAGAACACAGATGAAGCTTCTAAGTTGATGTAATAGCCAGTAAGAAGTAGTACAATTCAAGTTTTAGGTATCGATTATTGACATTTTAGCTGGCTTTGGTGCCTTGGACATAAGCTAGGACCTTAAGATTCTGCATGAAAGGAGGATTAGCAGCCGAGTTGTACGGGAGAATGTGAAAAGTCTTCATATGTAGTAAAAACCTGAGAAATCCGTCCGTTTTCGTCATTTGTTAAGGAATCGACTTAAAGCCAGATCGTCACATTGCCGCTCTTCTCTCTGAAACGGTTGTACTTATCGTCTGCAAAGCTATGTCGCGTGCTGCGTTATGCGGAGACACTAAAAGCACCATAGTAGAACACAGATGAAGCTTCTAAGTTGATGTAATAGCCAGTAAGAAGTAGTACAATTCAAGTTTTAGGTTCTGATTATTTACTTTTTAGCTGGCTTTGGTGCCTTGGACATGAGCTGGGACCTTAAGATTCTGCATGAAAGGAGGACTAGCAGGCGAGTTGTACGGGAGAAAGTGAGAAGTGTTCATATGTAGTAAAAACCTGAGAAATCCGTCCGTTTTCGTCATTTGTTATCGAATCGACTTAAAGCCAGATGGTCACATTGGCCGCTCTTCTCTCTGAAACGGTTGTACTTATCGTCTGCAAAGCTATGTCGCGTGCTGCGGTATGCGGCGACACTAAAAGCACCATAGTAGAACACAGATCAAGCTTCTAAGTTGATGTAATAGCCAGTAAGAAGTAGTACAATTCAAGTTTTAGGTATCGATTATTGACATTTTAGCTGGCTTTGGTGCCTTGGACATGAGCTAGGACCTTAAGATTCTGTATGAAAGGATGACTAGCAGCCGAGTTGCACGAAAGAATGTGAAAGGTGTTCATATGTAGCAAAAATCTGAGAAATACGTCCGTTTTCGTCATTTGTTATCGAATCGACTTAAAGCCAGATCGTCACATTGGCCGCTCTTCTCTCTGAAACGGTTGTACTTATCGTCTGCAAAGCTATGCCGCGTGCTGCGTTATGCGGAAACACTAAAGTCACCATAGTGGAACACAGATGAAGCTTCTAAGTTGTGTAATAGCCAGTAAGAAGTTGTACAATTTACGTTTTATGTATCGATTATTGACTTTTTAGCTGGCCTTGGTGCCTTGGACATGAGCTAGGACCTTAAGATTCTGCATGAAACGAGGACCAGCAGCGGAGTTGCACGGTAGAATGTGAAAAGTGTGCATATGTAGGAAAAACCTGAGAAATCCGTTCGTTTTCGACATTTGTTATCGAATCGACTTAAAGCCAGATCGTCACATTGGCCGCTCTTCTCTCTGAAACGGTTGTACTTATCGTCTGCAAAGCTATGTCGCGTGCTGCGGTATGCGGAACACTAAAAGCACCATAGTAGAACACAGATCAAGCTTCTAAGTTGATGTAATAGCCAGTAAGAAGTAGTACAATTCAAGTTTTAGGTATCGATTATTGACATTTTAGCTGGCTTTGGTGCCTTGGACATGAGCTATGACCTTAAGATTCTGCATGAAAGGAGGATTAGCAGCCGAGTTGCACGGGAGAATGTGAAAAGTGTTCATATGTAGTAAAAACCTGAGAAATCCATCCGTTTTCGTCATTTGTTATGGAATCGACTTAAAACCATATCGTCACATTGCCGCTCTTCTCTCTGAAACGGTTGTACTTATCGTCTGCAAAGCTATGTCGCGTGTTGCGTTATGCGGAGTCACTAAAATCACCATAGTATAACACAGATGAAGCTTCTAAGTTGATGTAATAGCCAGTAAGAAGTAGTACAATTCAAGTTTTAGGTATCAATTATTGCCTTTTTGCTGGCTTTGATGCCTTGGACGTGAGCTAGAACCTTAAGATTATGCATGAAAGGAGGACTAGCAGCCGAGTTGCACGGGAGAATGTGAAAAGTGTTCATATGTAGTAAAAACCTTAGAAATTCGTCCGTTTTCGTCAATTTGTTATCGAATCGACTTAAAGCCAGATCGTCACATTGGCCGCTCTTCTCTCTGAAACGGTTGTACTTATCGTCTGCAAAACTATGTCGCTTGCTGCGGTATGCGGAGACACAAAAACGACCATAGTAGAACACAGATGAAGCTTCTAAGTTGATATAATAACCAGTAAGAAGTAGTACAATTCAAGTTTTACGTATCGATTATTGCCTTTTTGCTGGCTTTGATGCCTTGGACATGAGCTAGAACCTTAAGATTCTGCATGAAAGGAGGACTAGCAGCCGAGTTGCACGGGAGAATGTGAAAAGTGTTCATATGTAGTAAAATCCTTAGAAATTCGTCCGTTTTCGTCAATTTGTTATCGAATCGACTTAAAGCCAGATCGTCACATTGGCCGCTCTTCTCTCTGAAACGGTTGTACTTATCGTCTGCAAAGCTATGTCGCGTGCTGCGTTATGCGGAGACACTAAAATCAGCACAGTGGAACACAGATGAAACTTCTAAGTTGATGTAATAGCCAGTAAGAAGTAGTACAATTCAAATTTTAGGTATCGATTATTGACATTTTAGCTGGCTTTGATGCCTTGGACATGAGCTAGGATCTTAAGATTCAGTATGAAAGGAGGACTAGCAGCCGAGTTGCATGGGAGAATGTGAAAAGTGTTCAAATGTAGTAAAAACCTGAGAAATCCGTCCGTTTTCGTCATTTGTTATGGAATCAACTTAAAGCCAGATCGTCACATTGGCCGCTCTTCTCTCTGAAACGGTTGTACTTATCGTCTGCAAAGCTATGTCGCGTGCTGCGTTACGCGGAGACACTAAAATCACCACAGTGGAACACAGATGAAGCTTCTAAGTTGATGTAATAGCCAGTAAGAAGTAGTACAATTCAAGTTTTAGGTTCTGATTATTTACTTTTTAGCTGGCTTTGGTGCCTTGGACATGAGCTGGGACCTTAAGATTCTGCATGAAAGGAGGACTAGCAGGCCAGTTGTACGGGAGAAAGTGAGAAGTGTTCATATGTAGTAAAAACCAGAGAAATCCGTCCGTTTCGTCATTTGTTATCGAATCGAATTAAGGCCAGATGGTCACATTGGCCACTCTTCTCTCTGAAACGGTTGTACTTATCGTCTGCAAAGCTATGTCGCGTGCTGCGGTATGCGGAGACACTAAAAGCACCATAGTAGAACACAGATGAAGCTTCTAAGTTGATGTAATAGCCAGTAAGAAGTAGTACAATTCAAGCTTTAGGTATCGATTATTGACATTTTAGCTGGCTTTGGTGCCTTTGACATGAGCTAGGACCTTAAGATTCTGCATGAAAGGATGACTAGCAGCCGAGTTGCACGAAAGAATGTGAAAGGTGTTCATATGTAGTAAAAATCTGAGAAATACGTCCGTTTTCGTCATTTGTTATCGAATCGACTTAAAGCCAGATCGTCACATTGGCCGCTCTTCTCTCTGAAACGGTTGTACTTATCGTCTGCAAAGCTATGCCGCGTGCTGCGTTATGCGGAGACACTGAAGTCACCATAGTGGAAAGCAGATGAAACTTCTAAGTTGTTTAATAGCCAGTAAGAAGTTGTACAATTCAAGTTTTAGGTATCGATTATTGACTATTTAGCTGGCTTTGGTGCCTTGGACGTGAGCTAGAACCTTAAGATTCTGCATGAAAGGAGGACCAGCAGCCGAGTTGCACGGGAGAATGTGAAAAGTGTTCATATGTAGTAAAAACCTGAAAAATCCGTCCGTTTTCGTCATTTGTTATGGAATCGACTTAAAGCCAGATCGTCACATTGCCGCTCTTCTCTCTGAAACGGTTGTACTTATCGTCTGCAAAGCTATGTCGCGTGCTGCGTTATGCGGAGACACTAAAAGCACCATAGTAGAACACAGATGAAGCTTCTAAGTTGATGTAATAGCCAGTAAGAAGTAGTACAATTCAAGTTTTAGGTTCTGATTATTTACTTTTAGCTGGCTTTGGTGCCTTGGACATGAGCTAGGACCTTAAGATTCTGCATGAAACGAGGACCAGCAGCGGAGTTGCACGGTAGAATGTGAAAAGTGTTCATATGTAGGAAAAACCTGAGAAATCCGTTCGTTTTCGACATTTGTTATCGAATCGACTTAAAGCCAGATCGTCACATTGGCCGCTCTTCTCTCTGAAACGGTTGTACTTATCGTCTGCAAAGCTATGTCGCGTGCTGCGGTATGCAGCGACACTAAAAGCACCATAGTAGAACACAGATCAAGCTTCTAAGTTGATGTAATAGCCAGTAAGAAGTAGTACAATTCAAGTTTTAGGTATCGATTATTGACATTTTAGCTGGCTTTGGTGCCTTGGACATGAGCTATGACCTTAAGATTCTGCATGAAAGGAGGATTAGCAGCCGAGTTGCACGGGAGAATGTGAAAAGTGTTCATATGTAGTAAAAACCTGAGAAATCAGTCCGTTTTCGTCATTTGTTATGGAATCGACTTAAAACCATATCGCCACTTTGCCGCTCTTCTCTCTGAAACGGTTGTACTTATCGTCTGCAAAGCTATGTCGCGTGTTGCGTTATGCGGAGTCACTAAAATCACCATAGTATAACACAGATGAAGCTTCTAAGTTGATGTAATAGCCAGTAAGAAGTAGTACAATTCAAGTTTTAGGTATCAATTATTGCCTTTTTGCTGGCTTGGTGCCTTGGACGTGAGCTAGAACCTTAAGATTATGCATGAAAGGAGGACTAGCAGCCGAGTTGCACGGGAGAATGTGAAAAGTGTTCATATGTAGTAAAAACCTTAGAAATTCGTCCGTTTTCGTCAATTTGTTATCGAATCGACTTAAAGCCAGATCGTCACATTGGCCGCTCTTCTCTCTGAAACGGTTGTACTTATCGTCTGCAAAACTATGTCGCGTGCTGCGGTATGCGGAGACACAAAAACGACCATAGTAGAACACAGATGAAGCTTCTAAGTTGATGTAATAACCAGTAAGAAGTAGTACAATTCAAGTTTTACGTATCGATTATTGCCTTTTTGCTGGCTTTGATGCCTTGGACATGAGCTAGAACCTTAAGATTCTGCATGAAAGGAGGACTAGCAGCCGAGTTGCACGGGAGAATGTGAAAAGTGTTCATATGTAGTAAAAACCTTAGAAATTCGTCCGTTTTCGTCAATTTGTTATGGAATCGACTTAAAGCCAGATCGTCACATTGGCCGCTCTTCTCTCTGAAACGGTTGTACTTATCGTCTGCAAAGCTATGTCGCGTGCTGCGTTATGCGGAGACACTAAAATCAGCACAGTGGAACACAGATAAAGCTTCTAAGTTGATGTAATAGCCAGTAAGAAGTAGTACAATTCAAATTTTAGGTATCGATTATTGACATTTTAGCTGGCTTTGATGCCTTGGACATGAGCTAGGATCTTAAGATTCAGTATGAAAGGAGGACTAGCAGCCGAGTTGCATGGGAGAATGTGAAAAGTGTTCAAATGTAGTAAAAACCTGAGAAATCCGTCCGTTTTCGTCATTTGTTATGGAATCAACTTAAAGCCAGATCGTCACATTGGCCGCTCTTCTCTCTGAAACGGTTGTACTTATCGTCTGCAAAGCTATGTCGCGTGCTGCGTTACGCGGAGACACTAAAATCACCACAGTGGTACACAGATGAAGCTTCTAAGTTGATGTAATAGCCAGTAAGAAGTAGTACAATTCAAGTTTTAGGTATCGACTATTGATTTTTTAGCTGGCTTTGATGCCCTGGACATGAGCTAGGACCTTAAGATTCTGTATGAAAGGAGGACTAGCAGCCGCGTAGCATGGGAGAATGTGAAAAGTGTTCATATGTAGTAAAAACCTGAGAAATCCGTCCGTTTTCGTCATTTGGTATGGAATCAAGTTAAAGCCAGATCGTCATATTGGCCGCTCTTCTCTCTGAAACGGTTGTACTTATCGTCTGCAAACCTATGTCGCGTGCTGCGGTATGTGGAGACACTAGAAGCACCATAGTAGAACACAGATGAAGCTTCTAAGTTGATGTAATAGCCAGTAAGAATTAGTACGATTCAAGTTTTAGGTATCGATTATTGACATTTTAGCTGGCTTTGGTGCCTTGGACATAAGCTAGGACCTTAAGATTCTGCATGAAAGGAGGATTAGCAGCCGAGTTGTACGGGAGAATGTGAAAAGTCTTCATATGTAGTAAAAACCTGAGAAATCCGTCCGTTTTCGTCATTTGTTATGGAATCGACTTAAAGCCAGATCGTCACATTGCCGCTCTTCTCTCTGAAACGGTTGTACTTATCGTCTGCAAAGCTATGTCGCGTGCTGCGTTATGCGGAGACACTAAAGGCACCATAGTAGAACACAGATGAAGCTTCTAAGTTGATGTAATAGCCAGTAAGAAGTAGTACAATTCAAGTTTTAGGTTCTGATTATTTACTTTTTAGCTGGCTTTGGTGCCTTGGACATGAGCTGGGACCTTAAGATTCTGCATGAAAGGAGGACAAGAAGGCCAGTTGTACGGGAGAAAGTGAGAAGTGTTCATATGTAGTAAAAACCAGAGAAATCCGTCCGTTTCGTCATTTGTTATCGAATCGAATTAAGGCCAGATGGTCACATTGGCCACTCTTCTCTCTGAAACGGTTGTACTTATCGTCTGCAAAGCTATGTCGCGTGCTGCGGTATGCGGAGACACTAAAAGCACCATAGTAGAACACAGATGAAGCTTCTAAGTTGATGTAATAGCCAGTAAGAAGTAGTACAATTCAAGCTTTAGGTATCGATTATTGACATTTTAGCTGGCTTTGGTGCCTTGGACATGAGCTAGGACCTTAAGATTCTGCATGAAAGGATGACTAGCAGCCGAGTTGCACGAAAGAATGTGAAAGGTGTTCATATGTAGTAAAAATCTGAGAAATACGTCCGTTTTCGTCATTTGTTATCGAATCGACTTAAAGCCAGATCGTCACATTGGCCGCTCTTCTCTCTGAGACGGTTGTACTTATCGTCTGCAAAGCTATGCCGCGTGCTGCGTTATGCGGAGACACTAAAGTCACCATAGTGGAAAACAGATGAAGCTTCTAAGTTGTGTAATAGCCAGTAAGAAGTTGTACAATTCAAGTTTTAGGTATCGATTATTGACTATTTAGCTGGCTTTGGTGCCTTGGACGTGAGCTAGAACCTTAAGATGCTGCATGAAAGGAGGACCAGCAGCCGAGTTGCACGGGAGAATGTGAAAAGTGTTCATATGTAGTAAAAACCTGAGAAATCCGTCCGTTTTCGTCATTTGTTATCGAATCGACTTAAAGCCAGATCGTCACATTGCCGCTCTTCTCTCTGAAACGGTTGTACTTATCGTCTGCAAAGCTATGTCGCGTGCTGCGTTATGCGGAGACACTAAAAGCACCATAGTAGAACACAGATGAAGCTTCTAAGTTGATGTAATAGCCAGTAAGAAGTAGTAGAATTCAAGTTTTAGGTTCTGATTATTTACTTTTTAGCTGGCTTTGGTGCCTTGGACATGAGCTGGGACCTTAAGATTCTGCATGAAAGGATGACTAGCATGCGAGTTGTACGGGAGAAAGTGAGAAGTGTTCATATGTAGTAAAAACCTGAGAAATCCGTCCGTTTTCGTCATTTGTTATCGAATCGACTTAAGGCCAGATCGTCACATTGGCCACTCTTCTCTCTGAAACGGTTGTACCTATCGTCTGCAAAGCTATATCGCGTGCTGCGGTATGCGGAGACACTAAAAGCACCATAGTAGAACACAGATTAAGCTTCTAAGTTGATGTAATAGCCAGTAAGAAGTAGTACAATTCAAGTTTTAGGTATCGATTATTGACATTTTAGCTGGCTTTGGTGCCTTGGACATGAGCTAGGACCTTAAGATTCTGCATGAAAGGAGGACTAGCTTGCGAGTTGAACGGGAGAATGTGAGAAGTGTTCATATGTAGTAAAAACCTGAGAAATCCGTCCGTTTTCGTCATTTGTTATCGAATCGACTTAAAGCCAGATCGTCACATTTTCCGCTCTTTTCCCTGAAACGGTTGTACTTAACGTCTGCAAAGCTATGTCGCGTGCTGCGGTATGCGGAGACACTAAAAGCACCATAGTAGAACACAGATGAAGCTTCTAAGTTGATGTAATATCCAGTAAGAAGTAATACAATTCACGTTTTAGGTAACGATTATTGACTTTTTAGCTGGCTTTGGTGCCTTGGACATGAGCTAGGACCTTAAGATTCTGCATGAAAGGAGGACTAGCAGCCGAGTTGCACTGGAGAATGTGAAAAGTGTTCATATGTAGTATAAACCTGAGAAATACGTCCGTTTTCGTCATTTGTTATCGAATCGACTTAAAGCCAGATCGTCACATTGGCCGCTCTTCTCTCTGAAACGGTTGTACTTATCGTCTGCAAAGCTATGTCGCGTGCTGCGTTATGCGGAGACACTAAAATCAGCACATTGGAACACAGATGAAGCTTCTAAGTTGATTTAATAGCCAGTAAGAAGTAGTACAATTCAAATTTTAGGTATCGATTAATGACTTTTTAGCTGGCTTTGATGCCTTGGACATGAGCTAGGACCTTAAGATTCAGTATGAAAGGAGGACTAGCAGCCGAGTTGCATGGGAGAATGTGAAAAGTGTTCAAGTGTAGTAAAAATCTGAGAAATCCGTCCGTTTTCGTCATTTGTTATGGAATCAACTTAAAGCCAGATCGTCACATTGGCCGCTCTTCTCTCTGAAACGGTTGTACTTATCGTCTGCAAAGCTATGTCGCGTGCTGCGTTACGCGGAGACACTAAAATCACCACAGTAGAACACAGATGAAGCTTCTAAGTTGATGTAATAGCCAGTAAGAAGTAGTAAAATTCAAGTTTTAGGTATCGATTAATGACTTTTTAGCTGGCTTTGATGCCTTGGACATGAGATAGGACCTTAAGATTCAGTATGAAAGGAGGACTAGCAGCCGCGTTGCATGGGAGAATGTGAAAAGTGTTCATATGTAGTAAAAACCTGAGAAATCCGTCCGTTTTCGTCATTTGGTATGGAATCAACTTAAAGCCAGATCGTCATATTGGCCGCTCTTCTCTCTGAAACGGTTGTACTTATCGTCTGCAAACCTATGTCGCGTGCTGCGGTATGTGGAGACACTAAAAGCACCATAGTAGAACACAGATGAAGCTTCTAAGTTGATGTAATAGCCAGTAAGAATTAGTACGATTCAAGTTTTAGGTATCGATTATTGACTTTTTAGCTGGCTTTGGTGCCTTGGACATGAGCTAGGACCATAAGATTCTGCATGAAAGGAGGACCAGCAGCGGAGTTCCACGGGAGAATGTGAAAAGTGTTCATATGTAGTAAAAACCTGAGAAATCCGTCCGTTTTCGTCATTTGTTATCGAATCGACTTAAAGCCAGATCGTCACATTGGCCGCTCTTCTCTCTGAAACGGTTGTACTTATCGTCTGCAAAGCTATGTCGCGTGCTGCGTTACGCGGAGACACTAAAACCACCACAGTAGAACACAGATGAAGCTTCTAAGTTGATGTAATAGCCAGTAAGAAGTAGTAAAATTCAAGTTTTAGGTATCGACTATTGACTTTTTTGCTGGCTTTGATGCCTTGGACATGAGCTAGGACCTTAAGATTCAGTATGAAAGGAGGACTAGCAGCCGCGCTGCATGGGAGAATGTGAAAATTGTTCATATGTAGTAAAAACCTGAGAAATCCGTCCGTTTTTGTCATTTGGTATGGAATCAAGTTAAAGCCTGATCGTCATATTGGCCGCTCTTCTCCCTTAAACGGTAGTACTTATCGTCTGCAAGCCTATGTCGTGTGCTGCGGTATGTGGAGACACTAGAAGCACCATAGTAGAACACAGATGAAGCTTCTAAGTTGATGTAATAGCCAGTAAGAATTAGTACGATTCAAGTTTTAGGTATCGATTATTGACATTTTAGCTGGCTTTGGTGCCTTGGACATAAGCTAGGACCTTAAGGTTCTGCATGAAAGGAGGATTAGCAGCCGAGTTGTACGGGAGAATGTGAAAAGTCTTCATATGTAGTAAAAACCTGAGAAATCCGTCCGTTTTCGTCATTTGTTATGGAATCGACTTAAAGCCAGATCGTCACATTGCCGCTCTTCTCTCTGAAACGGTTGTACTTATCGTCTGCAACGCTATGTCGCGTGCTGCGTTATGCAGAGACACTAAAAGCACCATAGTAGAACACAGATGAAACTTCTAAGTTGATGTAATAGCCAGTAAGAAGTAGTACAATTCAAGTTTTAGGTTCTGATTATTTACTTTTTAGCTGGCTTTGGTGCCTTGGACATGAGCTGGGACCTTAAGATTCTGCATGAAAGGAGGACTAGCAGGCGAGTTGTACGGGAGAAAGTGAGAAGTGTTCATATGTAGTAAAAACCTGAGAAATCCGTCCGTTTTCGTCATTTGTTATCGAATCGAATTAAGGCCAGATCGTCACATTGGCCACTCTTCTCTCTGAAACGGTTGTACTTATCGTCTGCAAAGCTATGTCGCGTGATGCGGTATGAAGAGACACTAAAAGCACCATAGTAGAACACAGATGAAGCTTCTAAGTTGATGTAATAGCCAGTAAGAAGTAGTACAATTCAAGTTTAAGGTATCGATTATTGACATTTTAGCTGGCTTTGGTGCCTTGGACATGAGCTAGGACCTTAAGATTCTGCATGAAAGGATGACTAGCAGCCGAGTTGCACGAAAGAATGTGAAAGGTGTTCATATGTAGTAAAAATCTGAGAAATACGTCCGTTTTCGTCATTTGTTATCGAATCGACTTAAAGCCAGATCGTCACATTGGCCGCTCTTCTCTCTGAAACGGTTGTACATATCGTCTGCAAAGCTATGCCGCGTGCTGCGTTATGCGGAGACACTAAAGTCACCATAGTGGAACACAGATGAAGCTTCTAAGTTGTGTAATAGCCAGTAAGAAGTTGTACAATTCAAGTTTTAGGTATCGATTATTGACTATTTAGCTGGCTTTGGTGCATTGGACGTGAGCTAGAACCTTAAGATTCTGCATGAAAGGAGGACTAGCAGCCGAGTTGCACGGAAGAATGTGAAAAGTGTTCATATGTAGTAAAAACCTGAGAAATCCGTCCGTTTTCGTCATTTGTTATGGAATCGACTTAAAGCCAGATCGTCACATTGCCGCTCTTCTCTCTGAAACGGTTGTACTTATCGTCTGCAAAGCTATGTCGCGTGCTGCGTTATGCGGAGACACTAAAAGCACCATAGTAGAACACAGATGAAGCTTCTAAGTTGATGTAATAGCCAGTTAGAAGTAGTACAATTCAAGTTTTAGATTCTGATTATTTACTTTTTAGCTGGCTTTGGTGCCTTGGACATGAGCTGGGACCTTAAGATTCTGCATGAAAGGATGACTAGCAGGCGAGTTGTACGGGAGAAAGTGAGAAGTGTTCATATATAGTAAAAACCTGAGAAATCCGTCCGTTTTCGTCATTTGTTATCGAATCGACTTAAGGCCAGATCGTCACATTGGCCACTCTTCTCTCTGAAACGGTTGTACTTATCGTCTGCAAAGCTATGTCGCGTGCTGCGGTATGCGGAGACACTAAAAGCACCATAGTAGAACACAGATGAAGCTTCTAAGTTGATGTAATAGCCAGTAAGAAGTAGTACAATTCAAGTTTTAGTTATCGATTATAGACATTTTAGCTGGCTTCGGTGCCTTGGACATGAGCTAGGACCTTAAGATTCTGCATGAAAGGATGACTAGCAGCCGAGTTGCACGACAGAATGTGAAAGGTGTTCATATGTAGTAAAAATCTGAGAAATACGTCCGTTTTCGTCATTTGTTATCGAATCGACTTAAAGCCAGATCGTCACATTGGCCGCTCTTCTCTCTGAAACGGTTGTACTTATCGACTGCAAAGCTATGCCGCGTGCTGCGTTATGCGGAGACACTAAAGTCACCATAGTGGAACACAGATGAAGCTTCTAAGTTGTGTAATAGCCAGTAAGAAGTTGTACAATTCAAGTTTTAGGTATCGATTATTGACTTTTTAGCTGGCTTTGGTGCCTTGGACATGAGCTAGAACCTTAAGATTCTGCATGAAAGGAGGACTAGCAGCCGAGTTGCACGGGAGAATGTGAAAAGTGTTCATATGTAGTAAAAACCTTAGAAATTCGTCCGTTTTCGTCAATTTGTTATCGAATCGACTTAAAGCCAGATCGTCACATTGGCCGCTCTTCTCTCTGAAACGGTTGTACTTATCGTCTGCAAAGCTATGTCGCGTGCTGCGGTATGCGGAGACACAAAAAGCACCATAGTGGAACACAGATGAAGCTTCTAAATTGATTTAATAGCCAGTAAGAAGTAGTACATTTCAAGTTTTAGGTATCGATTATTGACTTTTTAGCTGGCTTTGGTGCCTTGGATGTGAGCTAGGACCTTAAGATTCTGCATGAAAGGGGGACTAGCAGCCGAGTTGCACGGGAGAATGTGAAAAGTGTTCATATGTAGTAAAAACCTGAGAAACCCGTCCGTTTTCGTCATTTGTTATCGAATCGACTTAAAGCCAGGTCGTCACATTGGCCGCTCTTATCTCAGAAACGGTTTTACTTATCGTCTGAAAGCTATGTCGCGTCCTGCGGTATGTGGGGACACTAAAAGCACCATAGTAGAACACAGATGAAGCTTCTAAGATGATGTAATAGCCAGTAAGAATTAATACAATACCAGTTTTAGGTATCGATTATTGACTTTTTAGCTGGCTTTGGTGCCTTGGACATGAGCTAGGACCTTAAGATTCTGCATGAAAGGAGGACTAGCAGCCGAGTTGCATGTTAGAATATGAAAACTGTTCATATGTAGTAAAAACCTGAGAAATCTGTCCGTTTTCGTCATTTGTTATCGAATCGACTTAAAGCCAGGTCGTCACATTGGCCGTTCTTCTCTCTGAAACGGTTGTACTTATCGTCTGCAAAGCTATGTCGCGTGCTGCGGTATGCGGAGACGCTAAAATCACCATAGTAGAACACAGATGAAGCTTCTAAGTAGATGTAATAGCCAGTAAGAAGTAGTACAATTCAAGTTTTAGGCATCGATTATTGACTTTTAGCTGGCTTTGGTGCCTTGGACATGAGCTACGACCTTAAGATTATGCATGAAAGGAGGACTAGCAGCCGAGTTGAACGGGAGAATGTGAAAAGTGTTCATAAGTAGTAAAAACCTGTGAAATCCGTCCGTTTTCGTCATTTGTTATCGAATCAACTTAAAGCTAGATCATCACATTGGCCGCTCTTCTCTCTGAAACGGTTGTACTTATCGTCTGCAAAGCTATGTCGCGTGCTGCGGTATGCTGAGACACTATGAGCACCATAGTAGAACACAGATGAAGTTTCTAAGTTGATGTAATTTCCAGTAAGAAGTAGTACAATTCAAGTTTTAGGTATCGGTTATTGACTTTTTACCCTTCTTTGGTGCCTTGGACATCAGCTAGGAAATTAAGATTTTGCATGAAGGAGGACTAGCAGCCGAGTTGCACGGGAGAATGTGAATAGTGTTCATATGTAGTAAAAACCTGAGAAATCCGTTCGTTATCGTCATTTGTCTTCGAATCGACTTCAAGCCAGATCGTCACATTGGCTGCTCTTCTCTCTGAAACTATTGTACTTATCGTCTGCAAAGCTATGTCGCGTGCTGCGATATGCGGAGACACTAAAATCACCATAGTAGGACACAGATGAAGCTTCTAAGTTGATGTAATAGCCAGTAAGGAGTAGTACAATTCAAGTTTTAGGTATCGATTATTGACTTTTAGCTGGATTTGGTGCCTTGGACATGAGCTAGGACTTTAAGATTCTGCATGAAAGGAGGACTAGCAGCGGAATTGCATGGGATAATGTGAAAAGTGTTCATATGTAGTAAAAACCTGAGAAATCCGTCCGTTTTCGTCATTTGTTATCGAATCGACTTAAAGCCAGATCGTCACTTTGGCCGCTCTTCTCTCTGAAACGGTTGTACTTATCGTCTGCAAAGCTATGTCGCGAGCTGCGGTATGTGGAGACACTAAAAATACCATAGTAGAACACAGATGAAGCTTCTGAGTTGATGTAATAACCAGTAAGAAGTAGTACAATTCAAGTTTTATGTATCGATTATTGACTTTTAGCTGGATTTGGTGCCTTGGACATGAGCTAGAACCTTAAGATTCTGCATGAAAGGAGGACTAGCAGCCGAGTTGCACGGGAGAATGTGAAAAGTGTTCATATGTAGTAAAAACCTGAGAACTCCGTCCGTTTTCGTCATTTGTTATCGAATCGACTTAAAGCCAGGTCGTCACATTGGCCGCTCTTCTCTCAGAAACGGTTATCCTTATCGTCTGAAAGCTATGTCGCGTGCTGCGGTATGCGGAGATACTAAAAGCACCATAGTAGAACACAGATGAAGCTTCTAAAATGATGTAATAGCCAGTAAGAATTAATACAATACCAGTTTTAGGTATCGATTATTGACTTTTTAGCTGGCTTTGGTGCCTTGGACATGAGCTAGGACCTTAAGATTCTGCACGAAAGGAGGACTAGCAGCCGAGTTGCATGTTAGAATGTGAAAAGTGTTCATATGTAGTAAAAACCTGAGAAATCCGTCCGTTTTCATCATTTGTTATCGAATCGACTTAAAGCCAGGTCGTCACATTGGCCGTTCTTCTCTCTGAAACGGTTGTACAATTCGTCTGCAAAGCTATGTCGCGTGCTGCGGTATGTGGAGACACTAAAAGCACCATAGTAGAACACAGATGAAGCTTCTAAGTTGATGTAATAGCCAGTAAGAAGTAGTACAACACAAGTTTTACGTATCGATTATTGAATTTTTTGCTGGCTTTTTTGCCTTTTACATGAGCTAGGACCTTAAGATTCTGCATGAAAGGAGGACTTGCAGCCGAATTGTACGGAAGATTGTGAAAAGTGTTCATACGTAGTAAAAACCTGAGAAATCCGTCCTTATTCGTCATTTGTTATGGAATCGACTTAAAACCATATCGTCACATTGGCCGCTCTTCTCTCTCAAACGGTTGTACTAATCGCCTGCAAAGCTATGTTGTGTCCTGCGGTATGTGGAGACACTAAAAGCACCATAGTAGAACACAGATGAAGCTTCTAAGTTGATGTAATAAATAGTAAGAAGTAGTACAATTCAAGTTTTAGGTATCGATTATTGAATTTTTAGCTGGCTTAGGTGCCTTAGACATGAGCTAGGACCTTAAGATTCTGCATGAAAATAGGACTAGCAGCCGAATTGCATGGGATAATGTGAAAAGTGTTCATATGTAGTAAAAACCTGAGAAATCCGTCCGTTTTCGTCATTTGTTATGGAATCGACTTAAAGCCAGGTCGTCACATTGGCCGCTCTTCTCTCTGAAACGGTTGTACATATCTTCTGCAAAGCTATGTCGCGTGCTGCGAGATGCGGAGACATTAAAATCACCATAGTAGAACACAGATAAAGCTTCTAAGTTGATGTAATAGCCAGTAAGAAGTAGTACAATTCAAATTTTAGGTATCGATTATTGACTTTTTAGCTGGCTTTGGTGCCTTGGACATGAGCTAGGACCTTAAGATTCCGCATAAAAGGAGGACTAGCAGCCGAGTTGCAAGGGAGAATGTGAAAAGTGTTCGTATGTAGTAAAAACCTGAGAAATCCGTCCGTTTTCGACATTTTTTATCGAATCAACTTAAAGCAAGATCATCACATTCGCCGCTCTTCTCTCTGAAACGGTTGTACGTATCGTCTGAATGCTATGTCGCGTGCTGCGGTATGCGGAGACACTAAAAGCACCATAGTAGAACACAGATGAAGCTTCTAAGATGATGTAATAGCCAGTAAGAAGTAGTACATCTCAAGTTCTAGGTTTCGATTATTGCCTTTTTAGCTGGCTTTGGTGCCTTGGACATGAGCTAGGACCATAAGATTCTGCATGAAAGGAGGACTAGCAGCCGAATTGCACGCGAGATTGTGAAAAGTGTTCATATGTAGTAAAAGCCTGAGAAATCCGTCCGTATTCGTCAATTGTTATGGAATCGACTTAAAGCCAGATCGTCACATTGGCCGCTCTTCTCTCTGAAACGATTGTACTTATCGTCTGCAAAGCTATGTCACGTGCTGCGGTTTGTGGAGACACTAAAAGCACCATAGTAGAACACAGATGAAGCTTCTAAGTAGATGTAATAGCCAGTAAGAAGTAGTACAATTCAAGTTTTAGGCATCGATTATTGACTTTTAGCTGGCTTTGGTGCCTTGGACATGAGCTAGGACCTTAAGATTCTGCATCAAAGGAGGACTAGCAGCCGAGTTGCACGGGAGAATGTGAAAAGTGGTCATATGTAGTAAAAACCTGAGAAACCCGTCCGTTTTCGTCTTTTGTTATCGAATCGACTTAAAGCCAGGTCGTCACATTGGCCGCTCTTATCTCAGAAACGGTTGTACTTATCGTCTGAAAGCTATGTCGCGTCCTGCGGTATGTGGTGACACTAAAAGCACCATAGTAGAACACAGATGAAGCTTCTAAGATGATGTAATAGCCAGTAAGAATTAATACAATACCAGTTTTAGGTATCGATTATTGACTTTTTAGCTGGCTTTGGTGCCTTGGACATGAGCTAGGACCTTAAGATTCTGCATGAAAGGAGGACTAGCAGCCGAGTTGCATGTTAGAATATGAAAACTGTTCATATGTAGTAAAATCCTGAGAAATCTGTCCGTTTTCGTCATTTGTTATCGAATCGACTTAAAGCCAGGTCGTCACATTGGCCGTTCTTCTCTCTGAAACGGTTGTACTTATCGTCTGCAAAGCTATGTCGCGTGCTGCGGTATGCGGAGACACTAAAATCACCATAGTAGAACACAGATGAAGCTTCTAAGTAGATGTAATAGCCAGTAAGAAGTAGTACAATTCAAGTTTTAGGCATCGATTATTGACTTTTAGCTGGCTTTGGTGCCTTGGACATGAGCTACGACCTTAAGATTATGCATGAAAGGAGGACTAGCAGCCGAGTTGCACGGGAGAATGTGAAAAGTGTTCATAAGTAGTAAAAACCTGTGAAATCCGTCCGTTTTCGTCATTTGTTATCGAATCGACTTAAAGCCAGATCGTCACATTGGCCGCTCTTCTCTCTGAAACGGTTGTACTTATCGTCTGAAAGCTATGTCGCGTCCTGCGGTATGTGGGGACACTAAAAGCACCATAATAGAACACAGATGAAGCTTCTAAGATGATGTAATAGCCAGTAAGAATTAATACAATACCAGTTTTAGGTATCGATTATTGACTTTTTAGCTGGCTTTGGTTCCTTGGACATGAGCTAGGACCTTAAGATTCTGCATGAAGGGTGACTAGCAGCCGAGTTACACGGGAGAATGTGAAAAGTGTTCATATGTAGTAAAAACCTGAGAAATCCGTTCGTTATCGTCATTTGTCTTCGAATCGACTTCAAGCCAGATCGTCACATTGGCTGCTCTTCTCTCTGAAACTATTGTACTTATCGTCTGCAAAGCTATGTCGCGTGCTGCGATATGCGGAGACACTAAAATCACCATAGTAGGACACAGATGAAGCTTCTAAGTTGATGTAATAGCCAGTAAGGAGTAGTACAATTCAAGTTTTAGGTATCGATTATTGACTTTTAGCTGGATTTGGTGCCTTGGACATGAGCTAGGACTTTAAGATTCTGCATGAAAGGAGGACTAGCAGCGGAATTGCATGGGATAATGTGAAAAGTGTTCATATGTAGTAAAAACCTGAGAAATCCGTCCGTTTTCGTCATTTGTTATCGAATCGACTTAAAGCCAGATCGTCACATTGGCCGCTCTTCTCTCTGAAACGGTTGTACTTATCGTCTGCAAAGCTATGTCGCGAGCTGCGGTATGTGGAGACACTAAAAATACCATAGTAGAACACAGATGAAGCTTCTGAGTTGATGTAATAACCAGTAAGAAGTAGTACAATTCAAGTTTTATGTATCGATTATTGACTTTTAGCTGGATTTGGTGCCTTGGACATGAGCTAGGACCTTAAGATTCTGCATGAAAGGAGGACTAGCAGCCGAGTTGCACGGGAGAATGTGAAAAGTGTTCATATGTAGTAAAAACCTGAGAACTCCGTCCGTTTTCGTCATTTGTTATCGAATCGACTTAAAGCCAGGTCGTCACATTGGCCGCTCTTCTCCCAGAAACGGTTATACTTATCGTCTGAAAGCTACGTCGCGTGCTGCGGTATGCGGAGATACTAAAAGCACCATAGTAGAACACAGATGAAGCTTCTAAAATGATGTAATAGCCAGTAAGAATTAATACAATACCAGTTTTAGGTATCGATTATTGACTTTTTAGCTGGCTTTGGTGCCTTGGACATGAGCTAGGACCTTAAGATTCTGCACGAAAGGAGGACTAGCAGCCGAGTTGCATGTTAGAATGTGAAAAGTGTTCATATGTAGTAAAAACCTGAGAAATCCGTCCGTTTTCATCATTTGTTATCGAATCGACTTAAAGCCAGGTCGTCACATTGGCCGTTCTTCTCTCTGAAACGGTTGTACATATCGTCTGCAAAGCTATGTCGCGTGCTGCGGTATGTGGAGACACTAAAAGCACCATAGTAGAACACAGATGAAGCTTCTAAGTTGATGTAATAGCTAGTAAGAAGTAGTACAATTGAAATTTTAGATATCGATTATTGACTTTTTACCTGGCTTTGATGCCTTGGACATGAGCTAGGACCTTAAGATTCTGCATCAAAGGAGGACTAGCAGCGGAGTTGCACGGGAGAATGGGAAAAGTGTTCATATGTAGTAAAAACCTGTGAAATCCGTTCGTTTTCGTCATTTGTTATCGAATCGACTTAAAGCCAGATCGTCACATTGGCCGCTCTTCTCTCTGAAGCGGTTGTACTTATCGACTGCAAAGCTATGTCGCGTGCTGCGGTATGTGAAGCCTCTAAAAGCACCATAGTAGAACACAGATGAAGCTTCTAAGTTGATGTAATAGCCAGTAAGAAGTAGTACAACACAAGTTTTACGTATCGATTATTGAATTTTTTGCTGGCTTTTTTGCCTTTTACATGAGCTAGGACCTTAAGATTCTGCATGAAAGGAGGACTTGCAGCCGAATTGTACGGAAGATTGTGAAAAGTGTTCATACGTAGTAAAAACCTGAGAAATCCGTCCTTATTCGTCATTTGTTATGGAATCGACTTAAAACCATATCGTCACATTGGCCGCTCTTCTCTCTCAAACGGTTGTACTAATCGCCTGCAAAGCTATGTTGTGTCCTGCGGTATGTGGAGACACTAAAAGCACCATAGTAGAACACAGATGAAGCTTCTAAGTTGATGTAATAAATAGTAAGAAGTAGTACAATTCAAGTTTTAGGTATCGATTATTGACTTTTTAGCTGGCTTTGGTGCCTTGGACATGAGCTAGGACCTTAAGATTCCGCATAAAAGGAGGACTAGCAGCCGAGTTGCAAGGGAGAATGTGAAAAGTGTTCGTATGTAGTAAAAACCTGAGAAATCCGTCCGTTTTCGACATTTTTTATCGAATCAACTTAAAGCAAGATCATCACATTCGCCGCTCTTCTCTTTGAAACGGTTGTACGTATCGTCTGAATGCTATGTCGCGTGCTGCGGTATGCGGAGACACTAAAAGCACCATAGTAGAACACAGATGAAGCTTCTAAGATGATGTAATAGCCAGTAAGAAGTAGTACATCTCAAGTTCTAGGTTTCGATTATTGCCTTTTTAGCTGGCTTTGGTGCCTTGGACATGAGCTAGGACCATAAGATTCTGCATGAAAGGAGGACTAGCAGCCGAATTGCACGCGAGATTGTGAAAAGTGTTCATATGTAGTAAAAACCTGAGAAATCCGTCCGTATTCGTCAATTGTTATGGAATCGACTTAAAGCCAGATCGTCACATTGGCCGCTCTTCTCTCTGAAACGATTGTACTTATCGTCTGCAAAGCTATGTCACGTGCTGCGGTTTGTGGAGACACTAAAAGCACCATAGTAGAACACAGATGAAGCTTCTAAGTAGATGTAATAGCCAGTAAGAAGTAGTACAATTCAAGTTTTAGGCAACGATTATTGACTTTTAGCTGGCTTTGGTGCCTTGGACATGAGCTAGGACCTTAAGATTCTGCATCAAAGGAGGACTAGCAGCCGAGTTGCACGGGAGAATGTGAAAAGTGGTCATATGTAGTAAAAACCTGTGAAATCCGTCCGTTTTCGTCATTTGTTATCGAATCGACTTAAATCCAGATCGTCACATTGGCCGCTCTTCTCTCTGAAACGGTTGTACTTATCGTCTGCAAACATATGTCGCTTGCTGCGGTATGTGAAGACTCTAAAAGCACCGTAGTAGAACACAGAAGAAGCTTCTAAGTTGATGTAATAGCCAGTAAGAAGTAGTACAACTCAAGTTTTAGGTATCGATTATTGACTTTTTAGCTTGCTTTGGTGCCTCATACATGAGCTAGGACCTTAAGATTCTGCATGAAAGGAGGACTAGTAGCCGAATTGCACGGGAGATTGTGAAAAGTGTTCATATGTAGTAAAAACCTGAGAAATCCGTCCGTTTTCGTAATTTGTTATGGAATCGACGTAAAGCCAGAACGTCACATCGGCCGCTCTTCTCTCTGAAACGGTTGTACATATCGTCTGCAAAGCTATGTCGCGTGCTGCGGTATGCGGAGACACTAAAAGCACCATAGTAGAACACAGATGAAGCTTCTAAATTGATGTAATAGCCAGTAAGAAGTAGTACAATTCAAGTTTTACGTATCGATTATTGACTTTTTAGCTGGCTTTGGTGCCTTGGACATGAGCTAGGACCTTAAGATTCTGCATGAAAGGAGGACTAGCAGCCGAGTTGCACGGGAGAATGTGAAAAGTGTTCATATGTAGTAAAAACCTGAGAAATCCGTTCGTTATCGCCATTTGTCTTCGAATCGACTTCAAGCCAGATCGTCACGTTGGCCCTCTTTTCTCTGAAACGGTTGTACTTATCGTCTGCAAAGCTATGTCGCGTGCTGCGATATGCGGAGACACTAAAATCACCATAGTAGGACACAGATGAAGCTTGTAAGTTGATGTAATAGCCAGGAAGGAGTAGTACAATTCAAGTTTTAGGTATCGATTATTTACTTTTGACTTTTAGCTGGCTTTGGTGCCTTGGACATGAGCTAGGACCCTAAAATTCTGCATGAAAGGAGGACTAGCAGCGGAATTGCATGGGATAATGTGAAAAGTGTTCATATGTAGTAAAAACCTGAGAAATCCGTCCGTTTTCGTCATTTGTTATCGAATCGACTTAAAGCCAGATCGTCACATTGGCCGCTCTTCTCTCTGAAACGGTTGTACTTATCGTCTGCAAAGCTATGTCGCGAGCTGCGGTATGTGGAGACACTAAAAATACCATAGTAGAACACAGATGAAGCTTCTAAGTTGATGTAATAACCAGTAAGAAGTAGTACAATTCAAGTTTTATGTATCGATTATTGACTTTTAGCTGGATTTGGTGCCTTGGACATGAGCTAGGACCTTAAGATTCTGCATGAAAGGAGGACTAGCAGCCGAGTTGCACGGGAGAATGTGAAAAGTGTTCATATGTAGTAAAAACCTGAGAAATCCGTCCGTTTTCGTCATTTGTTATCGAATCGACTTAAAGCCAGGTCGTCACATTGGCCGCTCTTCTCTCAGAAACGGTTATACTTATCGTCTGAAAGCTATGTCGCGTGCTGCGGTATGCGGAGACACTAAAAGCACCATAGTAGAACACAGATGAAGCTTCTAAAATGATGTAATAGCCAGTAAGAATTAATACAATACCAGTTTTACGTATCGATTATTGACTTTTTAGCTGGCTTTGGTGCCTTGGACATGAGCTAGGACCTTAAGATTCTGCACGAAAGGAGGACTAGCAGCCGAGTTGCATGTTAGAATGTGAAAAGTGTTCATATGTAGTGAAAACATGAGAAATCAGTCCGTTTTCATCATTTGTTATCGAATCGACTTAGAGCTAGGTCGTCACATTGGCCGTTCTTCTCTCTGAAACGGTTGTACAATTCGTCTGCAAAGTTATGTCGCGTGCTGCGGTATGTGGAGACACTAAAAGCACCATAGTAGAACACAGATGAAGCTCCTAAGTTGATGTAATAGCTAGTAAGAAGTAGTACAATTGAAATTTTAGATATCGATTATTGACTTTTTAGCTGGCTTTGATGCCTTGGACATGAGCTAGGACCTTAAGATTCTGCATCAAAGAAGGACTAGCAGCCGAGTTGCACGGGAGAATGTGAAAAGTGTTCATATGTAGTAAAAACCTGTGAAATCCGTCCGTTTTCGTCATTTGTTATCGAATCGACTTAAAGCCAGATCGTCACATTGGCCGCTCTTCTCTCTGAAGCGGTTGTACTTATCGTCTGCAAAGCTATATCGCGTGCTGCGGTATGTGAAGCCTCTAAAAGCACCATAGTAGAACACAGATGAAGCTTCTAAGTTGATGTAATAGCCAGTAAGAAGTAGTACAACACAAGTTTTAGGTATCGATTATTGAAATTTTAGCTGGGTTAGGTGACTTAGACATGAGCTAGGACCTTAAGATTCTGCATGAAAATAGGACTAGCAGCCGAATTGGATGGGATAATGTGAAAAGTGTTCATAAGTAGTAAAAACCTGAGAAATCCGTCCGTTTTCGTCATTTGTTATGGAATCGACTTAAAGCCAGGTCGTCACATTGGCCGCTCTTCTCTCTGAAACGGTTGTATATATCTTCTGCAAAGCTATGTCGTGTGTTGCGATATGCGGAGACACTAAAATCACCATAGTAGAACACAGATGAAGCTTCTAAGTTGATGTAATAGCCAGTAAGAAGTAGTACAATTCAAATTTTAGGTATCGATTATTGCCTTTTTAGCTGGCTTTGGTGCCTTGGACATGAGCTAGGACCGTAAGATTCTGCATGAAAGGAGGACTAGCAGCCGAATTGCACGCGAGATTGTGAAAAGTGTTCATATGTAGTAAAAACCTGAGAAATCCGTCCGTATTCGTCATTTGTTATGGAATCGACTTAAAGCCAGATCGTCACATTGGCCGCTCTTCTCTCTGAAACGGTTGTACTTATCGTCTGCAAAGCTATGTCGCGTGCTGCGGTTTGTGGAGACACTAAAAGCACCATAGTAGAACACAGATGAAGCTTCTAAGTTGATGTAATAGCTAGTAAGAAGTAGTACAATTGAAATTTTAGATATCGATTATTGACTTTTTACCTGGCTTTGATGCCTTGGACATGAGCTAGGACCTTAAGATTCTGCATCAAAGGAGGACTAGCAGCGGAGTTGCACGGGAGAATGGGAAAAGTGTTCATATGTAGTAAAAACCTGTGAAATCCGTTCGTTTTCGTCATTTGTTATCGAATCGACTTAAAGCCAGATCGTCACATTGGCCGCTCTTCTCTCTGAAGCGGTTGTACTTATCGACTGCAAAGCTATGTCGCGTGCTGCGGTATGTGAAGCCTCTAAAAGCACCATAGTAGAACACAGATGAAGCTTCTAAGTTGATGTAATAGCCAGTAAGAAGTAGTACAACACAAGTTTTACGTATCGATTATTGAATTTTTTGCTGGCTGTTTTGCCTTTTACATGAGCTAGGACCTTAAGATTCTGCATGAAAGGAGGACTTGCAGCCGAATTGTACGGAAGATTGTGAAAAGTGTTCATACGTAGTAAAAACCTGAGAAATCCGTCCTTATTCGTCATTTGTTATGGAATCGACTTAAAACCATATCGTCACATTGGCCGCTCTTCTCTGTCAAACGGTTGTACTAATCGCCTGCAAAGCTATGTTGTGTCCTGCGGTATGTGGAGACACTAAAAGCACCATAGTAGAACACAGATGAAGCTTCTAAGTTGATGTGATAAATAGTAAGAAGTAGTACAATTCAAGTTTTAGGTATCGATTATTGAATTTTTAGCTGGCTTAGGTGCCTTAGACATGAGCTAGGACCTTAAGATTCTGCATGAAAATAGGACTAGCAGCCGAATTGCATGGGATAATGTGAAAAGTGTTCATATGTAGTAAAAACCTGAGAAATCCGTCCGTTTTCGTCATTTGTTATGGAATCGACTTAAAGCCAGGTCGTCACATTGGCCGCTCTTCTCTCTGAAACGGTTGTACATATCTTCTGCAAAGCTATGTCGCGTGCTGCGATATGCGGAGACATTAAAATCACCATAGTAGAACACAGATAAAGCTTCTAAGTTGATGTAATAGCCAGTAAGAAGTAGTACAATTCAAATTTTAGGTATCGATTATTGACTTTTTAGCTGGCTTTGGTGCCTTGGACATGAGCTAGGACCTTAAGATTCCGCATAAAAGGAGGACTAGCAGCCGAGTTGCAAGGGAGAATGTGAAAAGTGTTCGTATGTAGTAAAAACCTGAGAAATCCGTCCGTTTTCGACATTTTTTATCGAATCAACTTAAAGCAAGATCATCACATTCGCCGCTCTTCTCTCTGAAACGGTTGTACGTATCGTCTGAATGCTATGTCGCGTGCTGCGGTATGCGGAGACACTAAAAGCACCATAGTAGAACACAGATGAAGCTTCTAAGATGATGTAATAGCCAGTAAGAAGTAGTACATCTCAAGTTCTAGGTTTCGATTATTGCCTTTTTAGCTGGCTTTGGTGCCTTGGACATGAGCTAGGACCATAAGATTCTGCATGAAAGGAGGACTAGCAGCCGAATTGCACGCGAGATTGTGAAAAGTGTTCATATGTAGTAAAAACCTGAGAAATCCGTCCGTATTCGTCAATTGTTATGGAATCGACTTAAAGCCAGATCGTCACATTGGCCGCTCTTCTCTCTGAAACGATTGTACTTATCGTCTGCAAAGCTATGTCACGTGCTGCGGTTTGTGGAGACACTAAAAGCACCATAGTAGAACACAGATGAAGCTTCTAAGTAGATGTAATAGCCAGTAAGAAGTAGTACAATTCAAGTTTTAGGCAACGATTATTGACTTTTAGCTGGCTTTGGTGCCTTGGACATGAGCTAGGACCTTAAGATTCTGCATGAAAGGAGGACTAGCAGCCGAGTTGCACGGGAGAATGTGAAAAGTGGTCATATGTAGTAAAAACCTGTGGAATCCGTCCGTTTTCGTCATTTGTTATCGAATCGACTTAAATCCAGATCGTCACATGGCCGCTCTTCTCTCTGAAACGGTTGTACTTATCGTCTGCAAACATATGTCGCTTGCTGCGGTATGTGAAGACTCTAAAAGCACCGTAGTAGAACACAGAAGAAGCTTCTAAGTTGATGTAATAGCCAGTAAGAAGTAGTACAACTCAAGTTTTAGGTATCGATTATTGACTTTTTAGCTTGCTTTGGTGCCTCTTACATGAGCTAGGACCTTAAGATTCTGCATGAAAGGAGGACTAGTAGCCGAATTGCACGGGAGATTGTGAAAAGTGTTCATATGTAGTAAAAACCTGAGAAATCCGTCCGTTTTCGTAATTTGTTATGGAATCGACGTAAAGCCAGAACGTCACATCGGCCGCTCTTCTCTCTGAAACGGTTGTACATATCGTCTGCAAAGCTATGTCGCGTGCTGCGGTATGCGGAGACACTAAAAGCACCATAGTAGAACACAGATGAAGCTTCTAAATTGATGTAATAGCCAGTAAGCAGTAGTACAATTCAAGTTTTACGTATCGATTATTGACTTTTTAGCTGGCTTTGGTGCCTTGGACATGAGCTAGGACCTTAAGATTCTGCATGAAAGGAGGACTAGCAGCCGAGTTGCACGGGAGAATGTGAAAAGTGTTCATATGTAGTAAAAACCTGAGAAATCCGTTCGTTATCGCCATTTGTCTTCGAATCGACTTCAAGCCAGATCGTCACGTTGGCCCTCTTTTCTCTGAAACGGTTGTACTTATCGTCTGCAAAGCTATGTCGCGTGCTGCGATATGCGGAGACACTAAAATCACCATAGTAGGACACAGATGAAGCTTGTAAGTTGATGTAATAGCCAGGAAGGAGTAGTACAATTCAAGTTTTAGGTATCGATTATTTACTTTTGACTTTTAGCTGGCTTTGGTGCCTTGGACATGAGCTAGGACCCTAAAATTCTGCATGAAAGGAGGACTAGCAGCGGAATTGCATGGGATAATGTGAAAAGTGTTCATATGTAGTAAAAACCTGAGAAATCCGTCCGTTTTCGTCATTTGTTATCGAATCGACTTAAAGCCAGATCGTCACATTGGCCGCTCTTCTCTCTGAAACGGTTGTACTTATCGTCTGCAAAGCTATGTCGCGAGCTGCGGTATGTGGAGACACTAAAAATACCATAGTAGAACACAGATGAAGCTTCTAAGTTGATGTAATAACCAGTAAGAAGTAGTACAATTCAAGTTTTATGTATCGATTATTGACTTTTAGCTGGATTTGGTGCCTTGGACATGAGCTAGGACCTTAAGATTCTGCATGAAAGGAGGACTAGCAGCCGAGTTGCACGGGAGAATGTGAAAAGTGTTCATATGTAGTAAAAACCTGAGAAATCCGTCCGTTTTCGTCATTTGTTATCGAATCGACTTAAAGCCAGGTCGTCACATTGGCCGCTCTTCTCTCAGAAACGGTTATACTTATCGTCTGAAAGCTATGTCGCGTGCTGCGGTATGCGGAGACACTAAAAGCACCATAGTAGAACACAGATGAAGCTTCTAAAATGATGTAATAGCCAGTAAGAATTAATACAATACCAGTTTTACGTATCGATTATTGACTTTTTAGCTGGCTTTGGTGCCTTGGACATGAGCTAGGACCTTAAGATTCTGCACGAAAGGAGGACTAGCAGCCGAGTTGCATGTTAGAATGTGAAAAGTGTTCATATGTAGTGAAAACATGAGAAATCAGTCCGTTTTCATCATTTGTTATCGAATCGACTTAGAGCTAGGTCGTCACATTGGCCGTTCTTCTCTCTGAAACGGTTGTACAATTCGTCTGCAAAGTTATGTCGCGTGCTGCGGTATGTGGAGACACTAAAAGCACCATAGTAGAACACAGATGAAGCTCCTAAGTTGATGTAATAGCTAGTAAGAAGTAGTACAATTGAAATTTTAGATATCGATTATTGACTTTTTAGCTGGCTTTGATGCCTTGGACATGAGCTAGGACCTTAAGATTCTGCATCAAAGAAGGACTAGCAGCCGAGTTGCACGGGAGAATGTGAAAAGTGTTCATATGTAGTAAAAACCTGTGAAATCCGTCCGTTTTCGTCATTTGTTATCGAATCGACTTAAAGCCAGATCGTCACATTGGCCGCTCTTCTCTCTGAAGCGGTTGTACTTATCGTCTGCAAAGCTATATCGCGTGCTGCGGTATGTGAAGCCTCTAAAAGCACCATAGTAGAACACAGATGAAGCTTCTAAGTTGATGTAATAGCCAGTAAGAAGTAGTACAACACAAGTTTTAGGTATCGATTATTGAAATTTTAGCTGGGTTAGGTGACTTAGACATGAGCTAGGACCTTAAGATTCTGCATGAAAATAGGACTAGCAGCCGAATTGGATGGGATAATGTGAAAAGTGTTCATAAGTAGTAAAAACCTGAGAAATCCGTCCGTTTTCGTCATTTGTTATGGAATCGACTTAAAGCCAGGTCGTCACATTGGCCGCTCTTCTCTCTGAAACGGTTGTATATATCTTCTGCAAAGCTATGTCGCGTGTTGCGATATGCGGAGACACTAAAATCACCATAGTAGAACCCAGATGAAGCTTCTAAGTTGATGTAATAGCCAGTAAGAAGTAGTACAATTCAAATTTTAGGTATCGATTATTGCCTTTTTAGCTGGCTTTGGTGCCTTGGACATGAGCTAGGACCGTAAGATTCTGCATGAAAGGAGGACTAGCAGCCGAATTGCACGCGAGATTGTGAAAAGTGTTCATATGTAGTAAAAACCTGAGAAATCCGTCCGTATTCGTCATTTGTTATGGAATCGACTTAAAGCCAGATCGTCACATTGGCCGCTCTTCTCTCTGAAACGGTTGTACTTATCGTCTGCAAAGCTATGTCGCGTGCTGCGGTTTGTGGAGACACTAAAAGCACCATACTAGAACACAGATGAAGCTTCTAAGAAGATGTAATAGCCAGTAAGAAGTAGTACAATACCAGATTTAGGTATCGATTACTGACTTTTTAGCTGGATTTGGTGCCTTGGACATGAGCTAGGACCTTAAGTTCTGCATGAAAGGAGGACTAGCAGCCGAATTGCACGCGAGATTGTGAAAAGTGTTCATATGTACTAAAAACCTGAGAAATCCGTCGGTATTCGTCATTTGTTATGGAATCGACCTAAAGCCAGATCGTCACATTGGCCGCCCTTCTCTATGAAACGATTGTACTTATCGTCTGCAAAGCTATGTCGCGTGCTGCGGTTTGTGGAGACACTAAAAGCATTATAGTAGAACACAGATGAAGCTTCTAAGATGATGTAATAGCCAGTAAGAAGAAGTACAATTCAAGTTTTAAGTGTCGATTATTGACTTTTTAGCTGGCTTTGGTGCCTTGGACATGAGCTAGGACCTTAAGATTCTGCATGAAAGGAGGACTAGCAGCCGAGTTGCACGGGAGGATGTGAAAAGTGTTCATATGTAGTAAAAACCTGAGAAATCCGTCGGTTTTCGTCATTTGTTATCGAATCGACTTAAAACCAGATCGTCACATTGGCCGCTCTTCGCTCTGAAACGGTTGTACTTATCGTCTGCAAAGCTATGTCGCGTGCTGCGGTATGTGGAGACACTAATAGCACCATAGTAGAACAGAGATGAAGCTTTTAAGTTGATGTAATAGCCAGTAAGAAGTAGTACAATTGAAATTTTAGATATCGATTATTGACTTTTTAGCTGGCTTTGATGCCTTGGACATGAGCTAGGACCTTAAGATTCTGCATCAAAGAAGGACTAGCAGCCGAGTTGCATGTTAGAATGTGAAAAGTGTTCATATGTAGTAAAAACCTGAGAAATCCGTCCGTTTTCATCATTTGTTATCGAATCGACTTAAAGCCAGGTCGTCACATTGGCCGTTCTTCTCTCTGAAACGGTTGTACATATCGTCTGCAAAGCTATGTCGCGTGCTGCGGTATGTGGAGACACTAAAAGCACCATAGTAGAACACAGATGAAGCTTCTAAGTTGATGTAATAGCTAGTAAGAAGTAGTACAATTGAAATTTTAGATATCGATTATTGACTTTTTACCTGGCTTTGATGCCTTGGACATGAGCTAGGACCTTAAGATTCTGCATCAAAGGAGGACTAGCAGCGGAGTTGCACGGGAGAATGGGAAAAGTGTTCATATGTAGTAAAAACCTGTGAAATCCGTTCGTTTTCGTCATTTGTTATCGAATCGACTTAAAGCCAGATCGTCACATTGGCCGCTCTTCTCTCTGAAGCGGTTGTACTTATCGACTGCAAAGCTATGTCGCGTGCTGCGGTATGTGAAGCCTCTAAAAGCACCATAGTAGAACACAGATGAAGCTTCTAAGTTGATGTAATAGCCAGTAAGAAGTTGTACAACACAAGTTTTACGTATCGATTATTGAATTTTTTGCTGGCTTTTTTGCCTTTTACATGAGCTAGGACCTTAAGATTCTGCATGAAAGGAGGACTTGCAGCCGAATTGTACGGAAGATTGTGAAAAGTGTTCATACGTAGTAAAAACCTGAGAAATCCGTCCTTATTCGTCATTTGTTATGGAATCGACTTAAAACCATATCGTCACATTGGCCGCTCTTCTCTCTCAAACGGTTGTACTAA
Source organism: Schistocerca gregaria (assembly GCF_023897955.1). Lineage (NCBI taxonomy): Eukaryota > Metazoa > Arthropoda > Insecta > Orthoptera > Acrididae > Schistocerca > Schistocerca gregaria. The sequence continues at coordinate 1,530,708 of NW_026061721.1, read as the reverse complement.
TCGCCTGCAAAGCTATGTTGTGTCCTGCGGTATGTGGAGACACTAAAAGCACCATAGTAGAACACAGATGAAGCTTCTAAGTTGATGTAATAAATAGTAAGAAGTAGTACAATTCAAGTTTTAGGTATCGATTATTGAATTTTTAGCTGGCTTAGGTGCCTTAGACATGAGCTAGGACCTTAAGATTCTGCATGAAAATAGGACTAGCAGCCGAATTGCATGGGATAATGTGAAAAGTGTTCATATGTAGTAAAAACCTGAGAAATCCGTCCGTTTTCGTCATTTGTTATGGAATCGACTTAAAGCCAGGTCGTCACATTGGCCGCTCTTCTCTCTGAAACGGTTGTACATATCTTCTGCAAAGCTATGTCGCGTGCTGCGATATGCGGAGACATTAAAATCACCATAGTAGAACACAGATAAAGCTTCTAAGTTGATGTAATAGCCAGTAAGAAGTAGTACAATTCAAATTTTAGGTATCGATTATTGACTTTTTAGCTGGCTTTGGTGCCTTGGACATGAGCTAGGACCTTAAGATTCCGCATAAAAGGAGGACTAGCAGCCGAGTTGCAAGGGAGAATGTGAAAAGTGTTCGTATGTAGTAAAAACCTGAGAAATCCGTCCGTTTTCGACATTTTTTATCGAATCAACTTAAAGCAAGATCATCACATTCGCCGCTCTTCTCTCTGAAACGGTTGTACGTATCGTCTGAATGCTATGTCGCGTGCTGCGGTATGCGGAGACACTAAAAGCACCATAGTAGAACACAGATGAAGCTTCTAAGATGATGTAATAGCCAGTAAGAAGTAGTACATCTCAAGTTCTAGGTTTCGATTATTGCCTTTTTAGCTGGCTTTGGTGCCTTGGACATGAGCTAGGACCATAAGATTCTGCATGAAAGGAGGACTAGCAGCCGAATTGCACGCGAGATTGTGAAAAGTGTTCATATGTAGTAAAAACCTGAGAAATCCGTCCGTATTCGTCAATTGTTATGGAATCGACTTAAAGCCAGATCGTCACATTGGCCGCTCTTCTCTCTGAAACGATTGTACTTATCGTCTGCAAAGCTATGTCACGTGCTGCGGTTTGTGGAGACACTAAAAGCACCATAGTAGAACACAGATGAAGCTTCTAAGTAGATGTAATAGCCAGTAAGAAGTAGTACAATTCAAGTTTTAGGCAACGATTATTGACTTTTAGCTGGCTTTGGTGCCTTGGACATGAGCTAGGACCTTAAGATTCTGCATCAAAGGAGGACTAGCAGCCGAGTTGCACGGGAGAATGTGAAAAGTGGTCATATGTAGTAAAAACCTGTGAAATCCGTCCGTTTTCGTCATTTGTTATCGAATCGACTTAAATCCAGATCGTCACATTGGCCGCTCTTCTCTCTGAAACGGTTGTACTTATCGTCTGCAAACATATGTCGCTTGCTGCGGTATGTGAAGACTCTAAAAGCACCGTAGTAGAACACAGAAGAAGCTTCTAAGTTGATGTAATAGCCAGTAAGAAGTAGTACAACTCAAGTTTTAGGTATCGATTATTGACTTTTTAGCTTGCTTTGGTGCCTCTTACATGAGCTAGGACCTTAAGATTCTGCATGAAAGGAGGACTAGCAGCCGAATTGCACGGGAGATTGTGAAAAGTGTTCATATGTAGTAAAAACCTGAGAAATCCGTCCGTTTTCGTAATTTGTTATGGAATCGACGTAAAGCCAGAACGTCACATCGGCCGCTCTTCTCTCTGAAACGGTTGTACATATCGTCTGCAAAGCTATGTCGCGTGCTGCGGTATGCGGAGACACTAAAAGCACCATAGTAGAACACAGATGAAGCTTCTAAATTGATGTAATAGCCAGTAAGAAGTAGTACAATTCAAGTTTTACGTATCGATTATTGACTTTTTAGCTGGCTTTGGTGCCTTGGACATGAGCTAGGACCTTAAGATTCTGCATGAAAGGAGGACTAGCAGCCGAGTTGCACGGGAGAATGTGAAAAGTGTTCATATGTAGTAAAAACCTGAGAAATCCGTTCGTTATCGCCATTTGTCTTCGAATCGACTTCAAGCCAGATCGTCACGTTGGCCCTCTTTTCTCTGAAACGGTTGTACTTATCGTCTGCAAAGCTATGTCGCGTGCTGCGATATGCGGAGACACTAAAATCACCATAGTAGGACACAGATGAAGCTTGTAAGTTGATGTAATAGCCAGGAAGGAGTAGTACAATTCAAGTTTTAGGTATCGATTATTTACTTTTGACTTTTAGCTGGCTTTGGTGCCTTGGACATGAGCTAGGACCCTAAAATTCTGCATGAAAGGAGGACTAGCAGCGGAATTGCATGGGATAATGTGAAAAGTGTTCATATGTAGTAAAAACCTGAGAAATCCGTCCGTTTTCGTCATTTGTTATCGAATCGACTTAAAGCCAGATCGTCACATTGGCCGCTCTTCTCTCTGAAACGGTTGTACTTATCGTCTGCAAAGCTATGTCGCGAGCTGCGGTATGTGGAGACACTAAAAATACCATAGTAGAACACAGATGAAGCTTCTAAGTTGATGTAATAACCAGTAAGAAGTAGTACAATTCAAGTTTTATGTATCGATTATTGACTTTTAGCTGGATTTGGTGCCTTGGACATGAGCTAGGACCTTAAGATTCTGCATGAAAGGAGGACTAGCAGCCGAGTTGCACGGGAGAATGTGAAAAGTGTTCATATGTAGTAAAAACCTGAGAAATCCGTCCGTTTTCGTCATTTGTTATCGAATCGACTTAAAGCCAGGTCGTCACATTGGCCGCTCTTCTCTCAGAAACGGTTATACTTATCGTCTGAAAGCTATGTCGCGTGCTGCGGTATGCGGAGACACTAAAAGCACCATAGTAGAACACAGATGAAGCTTCTAAAATGATGTAATAGCCAGTAAGAATTAATACAATACCAGTTTTACGTATCGATTATTGACTTTTTAGCTGGCTTTGGTGCCTTGGACATGAGCTAGGACCTTAAGATTCTGCACGAAAGGAGGACTAGCAGCCGAGTTGCATGTTAGAATGTGAAAAGTGTTCATATGTAGTGAAAACATGAGAAATCAGTCCGTTTTCATCATTTGTTATCGAATCGACTTAGAGCTAGGTCGTCACATTGGCCGTTCTTCTCTCTGAAACGGTTGTACAATTCGTCTGCAAAGTTATGTCGCGTGCTGCGGTATGTGGAGACACTAAAAGCACCATAGTAGAACACAGATGAAGCTCCTAAGTTGATGTAATAGCTAGTAAGAAGTAGTACAATTGAAATTTTAGATATCGATTATTGACTTTTTAGCTGGCTTTGATGCCTTGGACATGAGCTAGGACCTTAAGATTCTGCATCAAAGAAGGACTAGCAGCCGAGTTGCACGGGAGAATGTGAAAAGTGTTCATATGTAGTAAAAACCTGTGAAATCCGTCCGTTTTCGTCATTTGTTATCGAATCGACTTAAAGCCAGATCGTCACATTGGCCGCTCTTCTCTCTGAAGCGGTTGTACTTATCGTCTGCAAAGCTATATCGCGTGCTGCGGTATGTGAAGCCTCTAAAAGCACCATAGTAGAACACAGATGAAGCTTCTAAGTTGATGTAATAGCCAGTAAGAAGTAGTACAACACAAGTTTTAGGTATCGATTATTGAAATTTTAGCTGGGTTAGGTGACTTAGACATGAGCTAGGACCTTAAGATTCTGCATGAAAATAGGACTAGCAGCCGAATTGGATGGGATAATGTGAAAAGTGTTCATAAGTAGTAAAAACCTGAGAAATCCGTCCGTTTTCGTCATTTGTTATGGAATCGACTTAAAGCCAGGTCGTCACATTGGCCGCTCTTCTCTCTGAAACGGTTGTATATATCTTCTGCAAAGCTATGTCGCGTGTTGCGATATGCGGAGACACTAAAATCACCATAGTAGAACACAGATGAAGCTTCTAAGTTGATGTAATAGCCAGTAAGAAGTAGTACAATTCAAATTTTAGGTATCGATTATTGCCTTTTTAGCTGGCTTTGGTGCCTTGGACATGAGCTAGGACCGTAAGATTCTGCATGAAAGGAGGACTAGCAGCCGAATTGCACGCGAGATTGTGAAAAGTGTTCATATGTAGTAAAAACCTGAGAAATCCGTCCGTATTCGTCATTTGTTATGGAATCGACTTAAAGCCAGATCGTCACATTGGCCGCTCTTCTCTCTGAAACGGTTGTACTTATCGTCTGCAAAGCTATGTCGCGTGCTGCGGTTTGTGGAGACACTAAAAGCACCATACTAGAACACAGATGAAGCTTCTAAGAAGATGTAATAGAAAGTAAGAAGTAGTACAATACCAGATTTAGGTATCGATTATTGACTTTTTAGCTGGATTTGGTGCCTTGGACATGAGCTAGGACCTTAAGTTCTGCATGAAAGGAGGACTAGCAGCCGAATTGCACGCGAGATTGTGAAAAGTGTTCATATGTACTAAAAACCTGAGAAATCCGTCGGTATTCGTCATTTGTTATGGAATCGACCTAAAGCCAGATCGTCACATTGGCCGCCCTTCTCTATGAAACGATTGTACTTATCGTCTGCAAAGCTATGTCGCGTGCTGCGGTTTGTGGAGACACTAAAAGCATTATAGTAGAACACAGATGAAGCTTCTAAGATGATGTAATAGCCAGTAAGAAGAAGTACAATTCAAGTTTTAAGTGTCGATTATTGACTTTTTAGCTGGCTTTGGTGCCTTGGACATGAGCTAGGACCTTAAGATTCTGCATGAAAGGAGGACTAGCAGCCGAGTTGCACGGGAGGATGTGAAAAGTGTTCATATGTAGTAGAAACCTGAGAAATCCGTCGGTTTTCGTCATTTGTTATCGAATCGACTTAAAACCAGATCGTCACATTGGCCGCTCTTCGCTCTGAAACGGTTGTACTTATCGTCTGCAAAGCTATGTCGCGTGCTGCGGTATGTGGAGACACTAATAGCACCATAGTAGAACAGAGATGAAGCTTTTAAGTTGATGTAATAGCCAGTAAGAAGTAGTACAATTCAAGTTTTAGGTATCGATTATTAGACTTTTTAGCTGGCTTTGGTGCCTTGGACGTGAGCTAGGACCTTAAGATTCTGCATGAAAGGAGGACTAGCAGCCGAGTAGTAAGGGAGAATGTGAAAAGTGTTCATATGTAGTAAAAACCTGAGAAATCCGTCCGTTTTCGTCAATTGTTATCGAATCGACTGAAAGCCAGATCGTCAAATTAGCCGCTTTTCTCTCTGAAACGGTTGTACTTATCGTCTAAAAGCTATGTCGCGTGCTGCGGTATGCGGAGACACTAGAAGCACCATAGTAGAACACAGATGAAGCTTCTAAGATGATGTAATAGCCAGTAAGAATTAGTACAATACTAGTTTTAGGTATCGATTATTGACTTTTTAGCTGGCTTTGGTGCCTTGGACATGAGCTAGGACCTTAACATTCTGCATGAAAGGAGGACTAGCAGCCGAGTTGCACGGGAGAATGTGAAAAGTGTTCATATGTAGTACAAACCTGAGCAATCCGTCCATTGTCGTCATTTGTTACGGAATCGACTTAAAGCAAGGTCGTCACATTAGCCGCTCTTCTCTCTGAAACGGTTGTACTTATCTCCTGCAAAGCTATGTCGCGTGCTGCGGTATGCGGAGACACTAAAAGCACCATAGTAGAACACAGATGAAATTTCTAAGATGATGTACTAGCCAGTAAGATGTAGTACAATTCAAGTTTTAGGAATCGATTATTGACTTTTAGCTGGATTTGGTGCCTTGGACATGAGCTAGGACCTTAAGGTTCTGCATGAAAGGAGGACTAGCAGCCGAGTTGCACGGGAGAATGTAAAAAGTGTTGATATGTAGTAAAAACTTGAGAAATCCGTCCGTTTTCGTCATTTGTTATCGAATCGACTTAAAGCCAGATCGTCACATTGGCCGCTCTTCTCTCTGAAACGGTTGTACTTATCGTCTGTAAAGCTATGTCGCGTGCTGCGGTATGCGGAGACACTAAAAGCACCATAGTAGGACACAGATGAAGCTTCTAAGATGATGAAATAGCCAGTAAGAATTAGTACAATACCAGTTTTAGGTATCGATTATTGACGTTTTAGCAGGCTTTGGTGCCTTTTACATGAGGTAGGACCTTAAGATTCTGCATGAAAGGAGGACTAGCAGCCGAGTTGCACGGGAGGATGTGAAAAGTGTTCATATGTAGTAAAAACCTGAGAAATCCGTCCGTTTTCGTCATTTGTTATCGAATCGACTTAAAGCCAGATCGTCACATTGGCCGCTCTTCTCTCTGAAACGGCTGTACTTATCGTCTGCAAAGCTATGTCGCGTGCTGCGGTATGCGGAGACACTAAAAGCACCATAGTAGGACACAGATGAAGCTTCTAAGATGATGAAATAGCCAGTAAGATGTAGTACAATTCTAGTTTTAAGTATCGATTATTGACTTTTTAGTTGGCTTTGGTGCCTTGGACATGAGCTAGGACCTTAAGATTCTGCATGAAAGGAGGACTAGCAGCGGAGTTGCAAGGGAGGATGTGAAAAGTGTTCATATGTAGTAAAAACCTAAGAAATCCGTCCATTTTCGTCATTTGTTACCCAATCGACTTAAAGCCGGATCGTCACGTTGACCGCTCTTCTCTCTGAAACGGTTGTACTTATCGTCTGCAAAGCTATGTCGCGTGCTGCGGTATGTGGAGACACTAAAAGCACCATAGTAGAACACAGATGAAGCTTCTAAGTTGATGTAATAGCCAGTAAGAAGTAGTACAACTCAAGTTTTAGGTATCGATTATTGACTTTTTAGTTGGCTTTGGTGCCTTGGACATAGCTAGGACCATAAGATTCTGCATGAAAGGAGGACTAGCAGCCGAGTTGCACGGGAGAATGTGACAAGTGTTCATATGTAGTAAAAACCTGAGCAATCCGTCCGTTTTCGTCATTTGTTACGGAATCGACTTCAAGCCAGGTCGTCACATTGGTCGCTCTTCTCTCTGAAACGGTTGTACTTATCGTCTGCAAAGCTATGTCGCGTGCTGCGGTATGCGGAGACACTAAAAGCACTATAGTAGAACACAGATGAAGATTCTAAGATGATGTAATAGCCAGTAAGAAGTAGTACAATTCAAGTTTTAAGTATCGATTATTGACTTTTTAGCTGGCTTTGGTGCCTTGGACATGAGCTAGGACCTTAAGATTCTGCATGAAAGGAGGACTAGCAGCCGAGTTGCCCGGGAGGATGTGAAAGGTGTTCATATGTAGTAAAAACCTGAGAAATCCGCCCATTTTCGTCATTTGTTATCGAATCGACTTAAAGCCGGATCGTCACATTGGCAACTCAACTCTCTGAAACGGTTGTACTTATCGTCTGCAAAGCTATGTCGCGTGCTGCGGTATGTGGAGACACTAAAAGCACCATAGTAGAACACAGATGAAGCTTCTATGTTGATGTAATAGCCAGTAAGAAGTAGTACAACTCAAGTTTTAGGTATCGATTATTGACTTTTTAGCTGGCTTTGGTGCCTTGGACATAGCTAGGACCATAAGATTCTGCATGAAAGGAGGACTAGCAGCCGAGTTGCACGCGAGAATGTGAAAAGTGTTCATATGTAGTAAAAACCTGAGAAATCCGTCCGTTCTCGTCATTTGTTATCGAATCGACTTAAAGCCAGATCGTCACATTGGCAGCTCTCCTCTCTGAAACGGTTGTACTTATCGTCTGAAAGCTATGTCGCGTCCTGCGGTATGCGGAGACACTAAAAGCACCATAGTAGGACACAGATGAAGCTTCTAAGATGATGAAATAGCCAGTAAGAATTAGTACAATACCAGTTTTAGGTATCGATTATTGACTTTTTAGCAGGCTTTGGTGCCTTGGACATGAGCTAGGACCTTAAGATTCTGCATGAAAGGAGGACTAGCAGCCGAATTGCACGCGAGATTGTGAAAAGTGTTCATATGTAGTAAAAACCTGAGAAATCCGTCTGTATTCGTCATTTGGTATGGAATCGACTTAAAGCCAGATCGTCACATTGGCCGCTCTTCTCTCTGAAACGGTTGTACTTATCGTCTGCAAAGCTATGTCGCGTGCTGCGGTTTGTGGAGACACTAAAAGCACCATAGTAGAACACAGATGAAGCTTCTAAGTTGATGTAATAGCCAGTAAGAAGTAGTACAATTCAAGTTTTAGGTATCGATTATTGACTTTTTAGCTGGCCTTGGTGCATTGGACGTGAGCTAGGACCTTAAGATTCTGCATGAAAGGAGGACTAGCAGCCGAGTTGCACGGGAGGATGTGAAAAGTGTTCATATGTAGTAAAAACCTGAGAAATCCGTCGGTTTTCGTCATTTGTTATCGAATCGACTTAAAACCAGATCGTCACATTGGCCGCTCTTCGCTCTGAAACGGTTGTACTTATCGTCTGCAAAGCTATGTCGCGTGCTGCGGTATGTGGAGACACTAATAGCACCATAGTAGAACAGAGATGAAGCTTTTAAGTTGATGTAATAGCCAGTAAGAAGTAGTACAATTCAAGTTTTAGGTATCGATTATTAGACTTTTTAGCTGGCTTTGGTGCCTTGGACGTGAGCTAGGACCTTAAGATTCTGCATGAAAGGAGGACTAGCAGCCGAGTAGTAAGGGAGAATGTGAAAAGTGTTCATATGTAGTAAAAACCTGAGAAATCCGTCCGTTTTCGTCAATTGTTATCGAATCGACTGAAAGCCAGATCGTCAAATTAGCCGCTTTTCTCTCTGAAACGGTTGTACTTATCGTCTAAAAGCTATGTCGCGTGCTGCGGTATGCGGAGACACTAGAAGCACCATAGTAGAACACAGATGAAGCTTCTAAGATGATGTAATAGCCAGTAAGAATTAGTACAATACCAGTTTCAGGTATCGATTATTGACTTTTTAGCTGGCTTTGGTGCCTTGGACATGAGCTAGGACCTTAAGATTCTGCATGAAAGGAGGACTAGCAGCCGAGTTGCACGGGAGAATGTGAAAAGTGTTCATATGTAGTACAAACCTGAGAAATCCGTCCATTGTCGTCATTTGTTACGGAATCGACTTAAAGCAAGGTCGTCACATTAGCCGCTCTTCTCTCTGAAACGGTTGTACTTATCGCCTGCAAAGCTATGTCGCGTGCTGCGGTATGCGGAGACACTAAAAGCACCATAGTAGAACACAGATGAAATTTCTAAGATGATGTACTAGCCAGTAAGATGTAGTACAATTCAAGTTTTAGGAATCGATTATTGACTTTTAGCTGGATTTGGTGCCTTGGACATGAGCTAGGACCTTAAGGTTCTGCATGAAAGGAGGACTAGCAGCCGAGTTGCACGTGAGAATGTGAAAAGTGTTCATATGTAGTAAAAACCTGAGAAATCCGTCCGTTTTCGTCATTTGTTATCGAATCGACTTAAAGCCAGGTCGTCACATTGGCCGCTCTTTTCTCAGAAACGGTTATAGTTATCGTCTGAAAGCTATGTCGCGTGCTGCGGTATGCGGAGACACTAAAGGCACCATAGTAGAACACAGATGAAGCTTCTAAGATGATGTAATAGCCAGTAAGAATTAATACAATACCAGTTTTAGGTATCGATTATTGACTTTTTAGCTGGCTTTGGTGCCTTGGACATAGCTAGGACCATAAGATTCTGCATGAAAGGAGGACTAGCAGCCGAGTTGCACGGGAGAATGTAAAAAGTGTTGATATGTAGTAAAAACCTGAGAAATCCGTCCGTTTTCGTCATTTGTTATCGAATCGACTTAAAGCCAGATCGTCACATTGGCCGCTCTTCTCTCTGAAACGGTTGTACTTATCGTCTGTAAAGCTATGTCGCGTGCTGCGGTATGCGGAGACACTAAAAGCACCATAGTAGGACACAGATGAAGCTTCTAAGATGATGAAATAGCCAGTAAGAATTAGTACAATACCAGTTTTAGGTATCGATTATTGACGTTTTAGCAGGCTTTGGTGCCTTTTACATGAGGTAGGACCTTAAGATTCTGTATGAAAGGAGGACTAGCAGCCGAGTTGCACGGGAGGATGTGAAAAGTGTTCATATGTAGTAAAAACCTGAGAAATCCGTCCGTTTTCGTCATTTGTTATCGAATCGACTTAAAGCCAGATCGTCACATTGGCCGCTCTTCTCTCTGAAACGGCTGTACTTATCGTCTGCAAAGCTATGTCGCGTGCTGCGGTATGCGGAGACACTAAAAGCACCATAGTAGGACACAGATGAAGCTTCTAAGATGATGAAATAGCCAGTAAGATGTAGTACAATTCTAGTTTTAAGTATCGATTATTGACTTTTTAGTTGGCTTTGGTGCCTTGGACATGAGCTAGGACCTTAAGATTCTGCATGAAAGGAGGACTAGCAGCGGAGTTGCAAGGGAGGATGTGAAAAGTGTTCATATGTAGTAAAAACCTAAGAAATCCGTCCATTTTCGTCATTTGTTACCGAATCGACTTAAAGCCGGATCGTCACGTTGACCGCTCTTCTCTCTGAAACGGTTGTACTTATCGTCTGCAAAGCTATGTCGCGTGCTGCGGTATGTGGAGACACTAAAAGCACCATAGTAGAACACAGATGAAGCTTCTAAGTTGATGTAATAGCCAGTAAGAAGTAGTACAACTCAAGTTTTAGGTATCGATTATTGACTTTTTACTTGGCTTTGGTGCCTTGGACATAGCTAGGACCATAAGATTCTGCATGAAAGGAGGACTAGCAGCCGAGTTGCACGGGAGAATGTGACAAGTGTTCATATGTAGTAAAAACCTGAGCAATCCGTCCGTTTTCGTCATTTGTTACGGAATCGACTTCAAGCCAGGTCGTCACATTGGTCGCTCTTCTCTCTGAAACGGTTGTACTTATCGTCTGCAAAGCTATGTCGCGTGCTGCGGTATGCGGAGACACTAAAAGCACTATAGTAGAACACAGATGAAGATTCTAAGATGATGTAATAGCCAGTAAGAAGTAGTACAATTCAAGTTTTAAGTATCGATTATTGACTTTTTAGCTGGCTTTGGTGCCTTGGACATGAGCTAGGACCTTAAGATTCTGCATGAAAGGAGGACTAGCAGCCGAGTTGCCCGGGAGGATGTGAAAGGTGTTCATATGTAGTAAAAACCTGAGAAATCCGCCCATTTTCGTCATTTGTTATCGAATCGACTTAAAGCCGGATCGTCACATTGGCAACTCAACTCTCTGAAACGGTTGTACTTATCGTCTGCAAAGCTATGTCGCGTGCTGCGGTATGTGGAGACACTAAAAGCACCATAGTAGAACACAGATGAAGCTTCTAAGTTGATGTAATAGCCAGTAAGAAGTAGTACAACTCAAGTTTTATGTATCGATTATTGACTTTTTAGCTGGCTTTGGTGCCTTGGACATAGCTAGGACCATAAGATTCTGCATGAAAGGAGGACTAGCAGCCGAATTGCACGCGAGATTGTGAAAAGTGTTCATATGTAGTAAAAACCTGAGAAATCCGTCTGTATTCGTCATTTGGTATGGAATCGACTAAAAGCCAGATCGTCACATTGGCCGCTCTTCTCTCTGAAACGGTTGTACTTATCGTCTGCAAAGCTATGTCGCGTGCTGCGGTTTGTGGAGACACTAAAAGCACCATAGTAGAACACAGATGAAGCTTCTAAGTTGATGTAATAGCCAGTAAGAAGTAGTACAATTCAAGTTTTAGGTATCGATTATTGACTTTTTAGCTGGCCTTGGTGCATTGGACGTGAGCTAGGACCTTAAGATTCTGCATGAAAGGAGGACTAGCAGCCGAGTTGCATGGGAGAATGTGAAACGTGTTCATATGTATTAAAAACCTGAGAAATCCGTCCGTTTTCGTCATTTGTTATCGAATCGACTTAAAGCCAGATCGTCGCATTGGCCGCTCTTCTCTCTGAAACGGTTGTACTTATCGTCTGAAAGCTATGTCGCGTGCTGCGGTATGTGGAGACTCTAAAAGCACCATAGTAGAACACAGATGATGCTTGTAAGTTGATGTAATAGCCAGTAAGAAGTAGTACAACTCAAGTTCTAGGTATCGATTATTGACTTTTTAGCTGGCTTTGGTGCCATGGACATGAGCTAGGACCATAAGATTCTGCATGAAAGGAGGACTAGCAGCCGAGTTGATCGGGAGAATGAGAAAAGTGTTCATATGTAGTAAAAACCTGAGAAATCCGTCCGTTTTCGTCATTTGTTATCGAATCGACTTAAGGCCAGATCGTCACATTGGCCACTCTTCTCTCTGAAACGGTTGTACTTATCGTCTGAAAGCTATGTCGCGTGCTGCGGTATGCGGAGACACTAAAAGCACCATAGTAGGACACAGATGAAGCTTCTAAGATGATGAAATAGCCAGTAAGAATTAGTACAATACCAGTTTTAAGTATCGATTATTGACTTTTTAGCAGGCTTTGGTGCCTTGGACATGAGGTAGGACCTTAAGATTCTGCATTAAAGGAGGACTAGCAGCCGAGTTACACGGGAGGATGTGAAAAGTGTTCATATGTAGTAAAAACCTGCGAAATCCGTCCGTTTTCGTCATTTGTTATCGAATCGACTTAAAGCCAGGTCGTCACATTGGCCGCTCTTCTCTCTGAAACGGTTGTACATATCGTCTGCAAAGCTATGTCGCGTGTTTGCGGTATGTGGAGACTCTAAAAGCACCATAGTAGAACACAGATGATGCTTGTAAGTTGATGTAATAGCCAGTAAGAAGTAGTACAATTCAAGTTTTAAGTATCGATTATTGACTTTTTAGCTGGCTTTGGTGCCATGGACAGGAGCTAGGACCATAAGATTCTGCATGAAAGGAGGACTAGCAGCCGAGTTGATCGGGAGAATGAGAAAAGTGTTCATATGTAGTAAAAACCTGAGCAATCCGTCCATTTTCGTCATTTGTTACGGAATCGACTTCAAGCCAGGTCGTCACATTGGTCGCTCTTCTCTCTGAAACGGTTGTACTTATCGTCTGCAAAGCTATGTCGCGTGCTGCGGTATGCGGAGACACTAAAAGCACTATAGTAGAACACAGATGAAGATTCTAAGATGATGTAATAGCCAGTAAGAAGTAGTACAATTCAAGTTTTAAGTATCGATTATTGACTTTTTAGCCTTCTTTGGTGCCTTGGACATAGCTAGGACCATAAGATTCTGCATGAAAGGAGGACTAGCAGCCGAGTTGCACGCGAGATTGTGAAAAGTGTTCATATGTAGTAAAAACCTGAGAAATCCGTCCGTTTTCGTCATTTGTTATCGAATCGACTTAAAGCCAGATCGTCACATTGGCCGCTCTCCTCTCTGAAACGGTTGTACTTATCGTCTGAAAGCTATGTCGCGTCCTGCGGTATGCGGAGACACTAAAAGCACCATAGTAGGACACAGATGAAGCTTCTAAGATGATGAAATAGCCAGTAAGAATTAGTACAATACCAGTTTTAGGTATCGATTATTGACTTTTTAGCAGGCTTTGGTGCCTTGGACATGAGCTAGGACCTTAAGATTCTGCATGAAAGGAGGACTAGCAGCCGAATTGCACGCGAGATTGTGAAAAGTGTTCATATGTAGTAAAAACCTGAGAAATCCGTCTGTATTCGTCATTTGGTATGGAATCGACTTAAAGCCAGATCGTCACATTGGCCGCTCTTCTCTCTGAAACGGTTGTACTTATCGTCTGCAAAGCTATGTCGCGTGCTGCGGTTTGTGGAGACACTAAAAGCACCATAGTAGAACACAGATGAAGCTTCTAAGTTGATGTAATAGCCAGTAAGAAGTAGCACAATTCAAGTTTTAGGTATCGATTATTGACTTTTTAGCTGGCCTTGGTGCATTGGACGTGAGCTAGGACCTTAAGATTCTGCATGAAAGGAGGACTAGCAGCCGAGTTGCATGGGAGAATGTGAAACGTGTTCATATGTATTAAAAACCTGAGAAATCCGTCCGTTTTCGTCATTTGTTATCGAATCGACTTAAAGCCAGATCGTCGCATTGGCCGCTCTTCTCTCTGAAACGGTTGTACTTATCGTCTGAAAGCTATGTCGCGTGCTGCGGTATGTGGAGACTCTAAAAGCACCATAGTAGAACACAGATGATGCTTGTAAGTTGATGTAATAGCCAGTAAGAAGTAGTACAACTCAAGTTCTAGGTATCGATTATTGACTTTTTAGCTGGCTTTGGTGCCATGGACATGAGCTAGGACCATAAGATTCTGCATGAAAGGAGGACTAGCAGCCGAGTTGATCGGGAGAATGAGAAAAGTGTTCATATGTAGTAAAAACCTGAGTAATCCGTCCGTTTTCGTCATTTGTTACGGAATCGACTTCAAGCCAGGTCGCCACATTGGTCGCTCTTCTCTCTGAAACGGTTGTACTTATCGTCTGCAAAGCTACGTCGCGTGCTGCGGTATGCGGAGACACTAAAAGCACTATAGTAGAACACAGATGAAGATTCTAAGATGATGTAATAGCCAGTAAGAATTAGTACAATTCAAGTTTTAAGTATCGATTATTGACTTTTTAGCTGGCTTTGGTGCCTTGGACATAGCTAGGACCATAAGATTCTGCATGAAAGGAGGACTAGCAGCCGAGTTGCACGGGAGAATGTGAAAAGTGTTCATATGTAGTAAAAACCTGAGAAATCCGTCCGTTTTCGTCATTTGTTATCGAATCGACTTAAAGCCAGATCGTCACATTGGCCACTCTTCTCTCTGAAACGGTTGTACTTATCGTCTGAAAGCTATGTCGCGTGCTGCGGTATGCGGAGACACTAAAAGCACCATAGTAGGACACAGATGAAGCTTCTAAGATGATGAAATAGCCAGTAAGAATTAGTACAATACCAGTTTTAAGTATCGATTATTGACTTTTTAGCAGGCTTTGGTGCCTTGGACATGAGGTAGGACCTTAAGATTCTGCATTAAAGGAGGACTAGCAGCCGCGTTACACGGGAGGATGTGACAAGTGTTCATATGTAGTAAAAACCTGCGAAACCCGTCCGTTTTCGTCATTTGTTATCGAATCGACTTAAAGCCAGGTCGTCACATTGGCCGCTCTTCTCTCTGAAACGGTTGTACATATCGTCTGCAAAGCTATGTCGCGTGTTTGCGGTATGTGGAGACTCTAAAAGCACCATAGTAGAACACAGATGATGCTTGTAAGTTGATGTAATAGCCAGTAAGAAGTAGTACAACTCAAGTTCTAGGTATCGATTATTGACTTTTTAGCTGGCTTTGGTGTCATGGACATGAGCTAGGACCATAAGATTCTGCATGAAAGGAGGACTAGCAGCCGAGTTGATCGGGAGAATGAGAAAAGTGTTCATATGTAGTAAAAACCTGAGTAATCCGTCCGTTTTCGTCATTTGTTACGGAATCGACTTCAAGCCAGGTCGTCACATTGGTCGCTCTTCTCTCTGAAACGGTTGTACTTATCGTCTGCAAAGCTATGTCGCGTGCTGCGGTATGCGGAGACACTAAAAGCACTATAGTAGAACACAGATGAAGATTCTAAGATGATGTAATAGCCAGTAAGAAGTAGTACAATTCAAGTTTTAAGTATCTATTATTGACTTTTTAGCTGGCTTTGGTGCCTTGGACATGAGCTAGGACCTTAAGATTCTGCATGAAAGGAGGACTAGCAGCCGAGTTGCCCGGGAGGATGTGAAAGGTGTTCATATGTAGTAAAAACCTGAGAAATCCGCCCATTTTCGTCATTTGTTATCGAATCGACTTAAAGCCGGATCGTCACATTGGCAACTCAACTGTCTGAAACGGTTGTACTTATCGTCTGCAAAGCTATGTCGCGTGCTGCGGTATGTGGAGACACTAAAAGCACCATAGTAGAACACAGATGAAGCTTCTAAGTTGTTGTAATAGCCAGTAAGAAGTAGTACAACTCAAGTTTTGGTATCGATTATTGACTTTTTAGCTGGCTTTGGTGCCTTGTACATGAGCTAGGACCTTAAGATTCAGCATGAAAGGAGGACTAGCAGCCGAATTGCACGCGAGATTGTGAAAAGTGTTCATATGTTGTAAAAACCTGAGAAATCCGTCTGTATTCGTCATTTGGTATGGAATCGACTTAAAGCCAGATCGTCACATTGGCCGCTCTTCTCTCTGAAACGGTTGTACTTATCGTCTGCAAAGCTATGTCGCGTGCTGCGGTTTGTGGAGACACTAAAAGCACCATAGTAGAACACAAATGAAGCTTCTAAGTTGATGTAATAGCCAGTAAGAAGTAGTACAATTCTAGTTTTAGGTATCGATTATTGACTTTTTTGCTGGCCTTGGTGGATTGGACGTGAGCTAGGACCTTAAGATTCTGCATGAAAGGAGGACTAGCAGCCGAGTTGCATGGGAGAATGTGAAAAGTGTTCATATGTAGTAAAAACCTGAGAAATCAGTCCGTTTTAGTCATTTGTTATCGAATCGACTTAAAGCCAGATCGTCGCATTGGCCGCTCTTCTCTCTGAAACGGTTGTACTTATCGTCTGAAAGCTATGTCGCGTGCTGCGGCATGCGGAGACACTAAAAGCACCATAGTAGAACACATATGAAGTTTCTACGATGATATAATAGCCAGTAAGAATTAGTACAATACCAGTTTTACGTATCGGTTATTGACTTTTTAGCTGGCTTTGGTGCCTTGGACATTAGCTAGGACCTTAAGATTCTGCATGAAAGGTGGACTAGCAGCCGAATTGCACGGGAGAATGTGAAAAGTGTTCATATGTAGTAAAAACCTGAGAAATCCGTCCGTTTTCTTCATTTGTTACGCAATCGATTTACAGCCAGGTCGTCACATTGTCCGCTCTTCTCTCTGAAACGGTTGTACATATCGTCTGCAAAGCTATGTCGCGTGCTGCGATATGCGGGGACACTAAAATCACCATAGTAGAACATTGATAAAGCTTCTAAGTTGATGTAATAGCTAGTAAGAATTAGTACAATACCAGATTTAGGTATCGATTATTGACTTTTTAGCTGGCTTTGGTGCCTTGGACTTAGCTAGGACCATAAGATTCTGCATGAAAGGAGGACTAGCAGCCGAGTTGCACGGGAGAATGTGAAAAGTGTTCATATGTAGTAAAAACCTGAGAAATCCGTCCGTTTTCGTCATTTGTTATCGAATCGACTTAAAGCCAGATCGTCACATTGGCCACTCTTCTCTCTGAAACGGTTGTACTTATCGTCTCAGAGCTATGTCGCGTGCTGCGGTATGTGGAGACACTAAAAGCACCATAGTAGGACACAGATGAAGTTTCTAAGATGATGAAATAGCCAGTAAGAATTAGTACAATACCAGTTTTAAGTATCGATTATTGACTTTTTAGCAGGCTTTGGTGCCTTGGACATGAGGTAGGACCTTAAGATTCTGCATGAAAGGAGGACTAGCAGCCGAGTTTTACGGGAGGATGTGAAAAGTGTTCATATGTAGTAAAAACCTGAGAAATCCGTCTGTATTCGTCATTTGGTATGGAATCGACTTAAAGCCAGATCGTCACATTGTCCGCTCTTCTCTCTGAAACGGTTGTACATATCGTCTGCAAAGCTATGTCGCGTGCTGCGATATGCGGGGACACTAAAATCACCATAGTAGAACATTGATGAAGCTTCTAAGTTGATGTAATAGCTAGTAAGAATTAGTACAATACCAGATTTAGGTATCGATTATTGACTTTTTAGCTGGCTTTGGTGCCTTGGACATAGCTAGGACCATAAGATTCTGCATGAAAGGAGGACTAGCAGCCGAGTTGCACGGGAGAATGTGAAAAGTGTTCATATGTAGTAAAAACCTGAGAAATCCGTCCGTTTTCGTCATTTGTTATCGAATCGACTTAAAGCCAGATCGTCACATTGGCCACTCTTCTCTCTGAAACGGTTGTACTTATCGTCTCAGAGCTATGTCGCGTGCTGCGGTATGTGGAGACACTAAAAGCACCATAGTAGGACATAGATGAAGCTTCTAAGATGATGAAATAGCCAGTAAGAATTAGTACAATACCAGTTTTAAGTATCGATTATTGACTTTTTAGCAGGCTTTGGTGCCTTGGACATGAGGTAGGACCTTAAGATTCTGCATGAAAGGAGGACTAGCAGCCGAGTTACACGGGAGGATGTGAAAAGTGTTCATATGTAGTAAAAACCTGAGAAATCCGTCTGTATTCGTCATTTGGTATGGAATCGACTTAAAGCCAGATCGTCACATTGGCCGCTCTTCTCTCTGAAACGGTTGTACTTATCGTCTGCAAAGCTATGTCGCGTGCTGCGGTTTGTGGAGACACTAAAAGCACCATAGTAGAACACAGATGAAGCTTCTAAGTTGATGTAATAGCCAGTAAGAAGTAGTACAATTCTAGTTTTAGGTATCGATTATTGACTTTTTTGCTGGCCTTGGTGCATTGGACGTGAGCTAGGACCTTAAGATTCTGCATGAAAGGAGGACTAGCAGCCGAGTTGCATGGGAGAATATGAAAAGTGTTCATATGTAGTAAAAACCTGAGAAATCAGTCCGTTTTAGTCATTTGTTATCGAATCGACTTAAAGCCAGATCGTCGCATTGGCCGCTCTTCTCTCTGAAACGGTTGTACTTATCGTCTGAAAGCTATGTCGCGTGCTGCGGCATGCGGAGACACTAAAAGCACCATAGTAGAACACATATGAAGCTTCTACGATGATGTAATAGCCAGTAAGAATTAGTACAATACCAGTTTTACGTATCGGTTATTGACTTTTTAGCAGGCTTTGGTGCCTTGGACATGAGCTAGGACCTTAAGATTCTGCATGAAAGGTGGACTAGCAGCCGAATTGCACGGGAGAATGTGAAAAGTGTTCATATGTAGTAAAAACCTGAGAAATCCGTCCGTTTTCTTCATTTGTTACGGAATCGATTTACAGCCAGGTCGTCACATTGTCCGCTCTTCTCTCTGAAACGGTTGTACATATCGTCTGCAAAGCTATGTCGCGTGCTGCGATATGCGGGGACACTAAAATCACCATAGTAGAACATTGATGAAGCTTCTAAGTTGATGTAATAGCTAGTAAGAATTAGTACAATACCAGATTTAGGTATCGATTATTGACTTTTTAGCTGGCTTTGGTGCCTTGGACATAGCTAGGACCATAAGATTCTGCATGAAAGGAGGACTAGCAGCCGAGTTGCACGGGAGAATGTGAAAAGTGTTCATATGTAGTAAAAACCTGAGAAATCCGTCCGTTTTCGTCATTTGTTATCGAATCGACTTAAAGCCAGATCGTCACATTGGCCACTCTTCTCTCTGAAACGGTTGTACTTATCGTCTCAGAGCTATGTCGCGTGCTGCGGTATGTGGAGACACTAAAAGCACCATAGTAGGACACAGATGAAGCTTCTAAGATGATGAAATAGCCAGTAAGAATTAGTACAATACCAGTTTTAAGTATCGATTATTGACTTTTTAGCAGGCTTTGGTGCCTTGGACATGAGGTAGGACCTTAAGATTCTGCATGAAAGGAGGACTAGCAGCCGAGTTACACGGGAGGATGTGAAAAGTGTTCATATGTAGTAAAAACCTGAGAAATCCGTCTGTATTCGTCATTTGGTATGGAATCGACTTAAAGCCAGATCGTCACATTGGCCGCTCTTCTCTCTGAAACGGTTGTACTTATCGTCTGCAAAGCTATGTCGCGTGCTGCGGTTTGTGGAGACACTAAAAGCACCATAGTAGAACACAGATGAAGCTTCTAAGTTGATGTAATAGCCAGTAAGAAGTAGTACAATTCAAGTTTTAAGTAACTATTATTGACTTTTTAGCTGGCTTTGGTGCCTTGGACATGAGCTAGGACCTTAAGATTCTGCATGAAAGGAGGACTAGCAGCCGAGTTGCCCGGGAGGATGTGAAAGGTGTTCATATGTAGTAAAAACTTGAGAAATCCGCCCATTTTCGTCATTTGTTATCGAATCGACTTAAAGCCGGATCGTCACATTGGCAACTCAACTCTCTGAAACGGTTGTACTTATCGTCTGCAAAGCTATGTCGCGTGCTGCGGTATGTGGAGACACTAAAAGCACCATAGTAGAACACAGATGAAGCTTCTAAGTTGTTGTAATAGCCAGTAAGAAGTAGTACAACTCAAGTTTTAGGTATCGATTATTGACTTTTTAGCTGGCTTTGGTGCCTTGGACATGAGCTAGGACCTTAAGATTCTGCATGAAAGGAGGACTAGCAGCCGAATTGCACGCGAGATTGTGAAAAGTGTTCATATGTAGTAAAAACCTGAGAAATCCGTCTGTATTCGTCATTTGGTATGGAATCGACTTAAAGCCAGATCGTCACATTGGCCGCTCTTCTCTCTGAAACGGTTGTACTTATCGTCTGCAAAGCTATGTCGCGTGCTGCGGTTTGTGGAGACACTAAAAGCACCATAGTAGAACACAGATGAAGCTTCTAAGTTGATGTAATAGCCAGTAAGAAGTAGTACAATTCTAGTTTTAGGTATCGATTATTGACTTTTTTGCTGGCCTTGGAGCATTGGACGTGAGCTAGGACCTTAAGATTCTGCATGAAAGGAGGACTAGCAGCCGAGTTGCATGGGAGAATGTGAAAAGTGTTCATATGTAGTAAAAACCTGAGAAATCAGTCCGTTTTAGTCATTTGTTATCGAATCGACTTAAAGCCAGATCGTCGCATTGGCCGCTCTTCTCTCTGAAACGGTTGTACTTATCGTCTGAAAGCTATGTCGCGTGCTGCGGTATGCGGAGACACTAAAAGCACCATAGTAGAACACATATGAAGCTTCTACGATGATGTAATAGCCAGTAAGAATTAGTACAATACCAGTTTTACGTATCGGTTATTGACTTTTTAGCTGGCTTTGGTGCTTGGACATGAGCTAGGACCTTAAGATTCTGCATGAAAGGTGGACTAGCAGCCGAATTGCACGGGAGAATGTGAAAAGTGTTCATATGTAGTAAAAACCTGAGAAATCCGTCCGTTTTCTTCATTTGTTACGGAATCGATTTAAAGCCAGGTCGTCACATTGTCCGCTCTTCTCTCTGAAACGGTTGTACATATCGTCTGCAAAGCTATGTCGCGTGCTGCGATATGCGGGGACACTAAAATCACCATAGTAGAACATTGATGAAGCTTCTAAGTTGATGTAATAGCTAGTAAGAATTAGTACAATACCAGATTTAGGTATCGATTATTCACTTTTTAGCTGGCTTTGGTGCCTTGGACATAGCTAGGACCATAAGATTCTGCATGAAAGGAGGACTAGCAGCCGAGTTGCACGGGAGAATGTGAAAAGTGTTCATATGTAGTAAAAACCTGAGAAATCCGTCCGTTTTCGTCATTTGTTATCGAATCGACTTAAAGCCAGATCGTCACATTGGCCACTCTTCTCTCTGAAACGGTTGTACTTATCGTCTCAGAGCTATGTCGCGTGCTGCGGTATGTGGAGACACTAAAAGTACCATAGTAGGACACAGATGAAGCTTCTAAGATGATGAAATAGCCAGTAAGAATTAGTACAATACCAGTTTTAAGTATCGATTATTGACTTTTTAGCAGGCTTTGGTGCCTTGGACATGAGGTAGGACCTTAAGATTCTGCATGAAAGGAGGACTAGCAGCCGAGTTACACGGGAGGATGTGAAAAGTGTTCATATGTAGTAAAAACCTGAGAAATCCGTCTGTATTCGTCATTTGGTATGGAATCGACTTAAAGCCAGATCGTCACATTGGCCGCTCTTCTCTCTGAAACGGTTGTACTTATCGTCTGCAAAGCTATGTCGCGTGCTGCGGTTTGTGGAGACACTAAAAGCACCATAGTAGAACACAGATGAAGCTTCTAAGTTGATGTAATAGCCAGTAAGAAGTAGTACAATTCAAGTTTTAGGTATCGATTATTGACTTTTTAGCTGGCCTTGGTGCCTTGGACATGAGCTAGGACCTTAAGATTCTGCATGAAAGGAGGACTAGCAGCCGAATTGCACGCGAGATTGTGAAAAGTGTTCATATGTAGTAAAAACCTGAGAAATCCGTCTGTATTCGTCATTTGGTATGGAATCGACTTAAAGCCAGAACGTCACATTGGCCGCTCTTCTCTCTGAAACGGTTGTACTTATCGTCTGCAAAGCTATGTCGCGTGCTGCGGTTTGTGGAGACACTAAAAGCACCATAGTAGAACACAGATGAAGCTTCTAAGTTGATGTAATAGCCAGTAAGAAGTAGTACAATTCTAGTTTTAGGTATCGATTATTGACTTTTTTGCTGGCCTTGGAGCATTGGACGTGAGCTAGGACCTTAAGATTCTGCATGAAAGGAGGACTAGCAGCCGAGTTGCATGGGAGAATGTGAAAAGTGTTCATATGTAGTAAAAACCTGAGAAATCAGTCCGTTTTAGTCATTTGTTATCGAATCGACATAAAGCCAGATCGTAACATTGGCCGCTCTCCTCTCTGAAACGGTTGTACTTATCGTCTGAAAGCTATGTCGCGTGCTGCGGTATGCGGAGACACTAAAAGCACCATAGTAGGACACAGATGAAGCTTCTAAGATGATGAAATAGCCAGTAAGAATTAGTACAATACCAGTTTTAGGTATCGATTATTGACTTTTTAGCAGGCTTTGGTGCCTTGGACATGAGGTAGGACCTTAAGATTCTGCATGAAAGGAGGACTAGCAGCCGAGTTACACGGGAGGATGTGAAAAGTGTTCATATGTAGTAAAAACCTGAGAAATCCGTCTGTATTCGTCATTTGGTATGGAATCGACTTAAAGCCAGATCGTCACATTGGCCGCTCTTCTCTCTGAAACGGTTGTACTTATCGTCTGCAAAGCTATGTCGCGTGCTGCGGTTTGTGGAGACACTAAAAGCACCATAGTAGAACACAGATGAAGCTTCTAAGTTGATGTAATAGCCAGTAAGAAGTAGTACAATTCAAGTTTTAAGTAACTATTATTGACTTTTTAGCTGGCTTTGGTGCCTTGGACATGAGCTAGGACCTTAAGATTCTGCATGAAAGGAGGACTAGCAGCCGAGTTGCCCGGGAGGATGTGAAAGGTGTTCATATGTAGTAAAAACTTGAGAAATCCGCCCATTTTCGTCATTTGTTATCGAATCGACTTAAAGCCGGATCGTCACATTGGCAACTCAACTCTCTGAAACGGTTGTACTTATCGTCTGCAAAGCTATGTCGCGTGCTGCGGTATGTGGAGACACTAAAAGCACCATAGTAGAACACAGATGAAGCTTCTAAGTTGTTGTAATAGCCAGTAAGAAGTAGTACAACTCAAGTTTTAGGTATCGATTATTGACTTTTTAGCTGGCTTTGGTGCCTTGGACATGAGCTAGGACCTTAAGATTCTGCATGAAAGGAGGACTAGCAGCCGAATTGCACGCGAGATTGTGAAAAGTGTTCATATGTAGTAAAAACCTGAGAAATCCGTCTGTATTCGTCATTTGGTATGGAATCGACTTAAAGCCAGATCGTCACATTGGCCGCTCTTCTCTCTGAAACGGTTGTACTTATCGTCTGCAAAGCTATGTCGCGTGCTGCGGTTTGTGGAGACACTAAAAGCACCATAGTAGAACACAGATGAAGCTTCTAAGTTGATGTAATAGCCAGTAAGAAGTAGCACAATTCAAGTTTTAGGTATCGATTATTGACTTTTTAGCTGGCCTTGGTGCATTGGACGTGAGCTAGGACCTTAAGATTCTGCATGAAAGGAGGACTAGCAGCCGAGTTGCATGGGAGAATGTGAAACGTGTTCATATGTATTAAAAACCTGAGAAATCCGTCCGTTTTCGTCATTTGTTATCGAATCGACTTAAAGCCAGATCGTCGCATTGGCCGCTCTTCTCTCTGAAACGGTTGTACTTATCGTCTGAAAGCTATGTCGCGTGCTGCGGTATGTGGAGACTCTAAAAGCACCATAGTAGAACACAGATGATGCTTGTAAGTTGATGTAATAGCCAGTAAGAAGTAGTACAACTCAAGTTCTAGGTATCGATTATTGACTTTTTAGCTGGCTTTGGTGCCATGGACATGAGCTAGGACCATAAGATTCTGCATGAAAGGAGGACTAGCAGCCGAGTTGATCGGGAGAATGAGAAAAGTGTTCATATGTAGTAAAAACCTGAGTAATCCGTCCGTTTTCGTCATTTGTTACGGAATCGACTTCAAGCCAGGTCGCCACATTGGTCGCTCTTCTCTCTGAAACGGTTGTACTTATCGTCTGCAAAGCTACGTCGCGTGCTGCGGTATGCGGAGACACTAAAAGCACTATAGTAGAACACAGATGAAGATTCTAAGATGATGTAATAGCCAGTAAGAATTAGTACAATTCAAGTTTTAAGTATCGATTATTGACTTTTTAGCTGGCTTTGGTGCCTTGGACATAGCTAGGACCATAAGATTCTGCATGAAAGGAGGACTAGCAGCCGAGTTGCACGGGAGAATGTGAAAAGTGTTCATATGTAGTAAAAACCTGAGAAATCCGTCCGTTTTCGTCATTTGTTATCGAATCGACTTAAAGCCAGATCGTCACATTGGCCACTCTTCTCTCTGAAACGGTTGTACTTATCGTCTGAAAGCTATGTCGCGTGCTGCGGTATGCGGAGACACTAAAAGCACCATAGTAGGACACAGATGAAGCTTCTAAGATGATGAAATAGCCAGTAAGAATTAGTACAATACCAGTTTTAAGTATCGATTATTGACTTTTTAGCAGGCTTTGGTGCCTTGGACATGAGGTAGGACCTTAAGATTCTGCATTAAAGGAGGACTAGCAGCCGCGTTACACGGGAGGATGTGACAAGTGTTCATATGTAGTAAAAACCTGCGAAACCCGTCCGTTTTCGTCATTTGTTATCGAATCGACTTAAAGCCAGGTCGTCACATTGGCCGCTCTTCTCTCTGAAACGGTTGTACATATCGTCTGCAAAGCTATGTCGCGTGTTTGCGGTATGTGGAGACTCTAAAAGCACCATAGTAGAACACAGATGATGCTTGTAAGTTGATGTAATAGCCAGTAAGAAGTAGTACAACTCAAGTTCTAGGTATCGATTATTGACTTTTTAGCTGGCTTTGGTGTCATGGACATGAGCTAGGACCATAAGATTCTGCATGAAAGGAGGACTAGCAGCCGAGTTGATCGGGAGAATGAGA
This sequence comes from Schistocerca gregaria, assembly GCF_023897955.1. Taxonomy (NCBI): domain Eukaryota; kingdom Metazoa; phylum Arthropoda; class Insecta; order Orthoptera; family Acrididae; genus Schistocerca; species Schistocerca gregaria. The sequence continues at coordinate 1,505,513 of NW_026061721.1, read as the reverse complement.
AAAGTGTTCATATGTAGTAAAAACCTGAGTAATCCGTCCGTTTTCGTCATTTGTTACGGAATCGACTTCAAGCCAGGTCGTCACATTGGTCGCTCTTCTCTCTGAAACGGTTGTACTTATCGTCTGCAAAGCTATGTCGCGTGCTGCGGTATGCGGAGACACTAAAAGCACTATAGTAGAACACAGATGAAGATTCTAAGATGATGTAATAGCCAGTAAGAAGTAGTACAATTCAAGTTTTAAGTATCTATTATTGACTTTTTAGCTGGCTTTGGTGCCTTGGACATGAGCTAGGACCTTAAGATTCTGCATGAAAGGAGGACTAGCAGCCGAGTTGCCCGGGAGGATGTGAAAGGTGTTCATATGTAGTAAAAACCTGAGAAATCCGCCCATTTTCGTCATTTGTTATCGAATCGACTTAAAGCCGGATCGTCACATTGGCAACTCAACTGTCTGAAACGGTTGTACTTATCGTCTGCAAAGCTATGTCGCGTGCTGCGGTATGTGGAGACACTAAAAGCACCATAGTAGAACACAGATGAAGCTTCTAAGTTGTTGTAATAGCCAGTAAGAAGTAGTACAACTCAAGTTTTGGTATCGATTATTGACTTTTTAGCTGGCTTTGGTGCCTTGTACATGAGCTAGGACCTTAAGATTCTGCATGAAAGGAGGACTAGCAGCCGAATTGCACGCGAGATTGTGAAAAGTGTTCATATGTTGTAAAAACCTGAGAAATCCGTCTGTATTCGTCATTTGGTATGGAATCGACTTAAAGCCAGATCGTCACATTGGCCGCTCTTCTCTCTGAAACGGTTGTACTTATCGTCTGCAAAGCTATGTCGCGTGCTGCGGTTTGTGGAGACACTAAAAGCACCATAGTAGAACACAAATGAAGCTTCTAAGTTGATGTAATAGCCAGTAAGAAGTAGTACAATTCTAGTTTTTGGTATCGATTATTGACTTTTTTGCTGGCCTTGGTGGATTGGACGTGAGCTAGGACCTTAAGATTCTGCATGAAAGGAGGACTAGCAGCCGAGTTGCATGGGAGAATGTGAAAAGTGTTCATATGTAGTAAAAACCTGAGAAATCAGTCCGTCTTAGTCATTTGTTATCGAATCGACTTAAAGCCAGATCGTCGCATTGGCCGCTCTTCTCTCTGAAACGGTTGTACTTATCGTCTGAAAGCTATGTCGCGTGCTGCGGCATGCGGAGACACTAAAAGCACCATAGTAGAACACATATGAAGCTTCTACGATGATGTAATAGCCAGTAAGAATTAGTACAATACCAGTTTTACGTATCGGTTATTGACTTTTTAGCTGGCTTTGGTGCCTTGGACATTAGCTAGGACCTTAAGATTCTGCATGAAAGGTGGACTAGCTGCCGAATTGCACGGGAGAATGTGAAAAGTGTTCATATGTAGTAAAAACCTGAGAAATCCGTCCGTTTTCTTCATTTGTTACGCAATCGATTTACAGCCAGGTCGTCACATTGTCCGCTCTTCTCTCTGAAACGGTTGTACATATCGTCTGCAAAGCTATGTCGCGTGCTGCGATATGCGGGGACACTAAAATCACCATAGTAGAACATTGATAAAGCTTCTAAGTTGATGTAATAGCTAGTAAGAATTAGTACAATACCAGATTTAGGTATCGATTATTGACTTTTTAGCTGGCTTTGGTGCCTTGGACATAGCTAGGACCATAAGATTCTGCATGAAAGGAGGACTAGCAGCCGAGTTGCACGGGAGAATGTGAAAAGTGTTCATATGTAGTAAAAACCTGAGAAATCCGTCCGTTTTCGTCATTTGTTATCGAATCGACTTAAAGCCAGATCGTCACATTGGCCACTCTTCTCTCTGAAACGGTTGTACTTATCGTCTCAGAGCTATGTCGCGTGCTGCGGTATGTGGAGACACTAAAAGCACCATAGTAGGACACAGATGAAGTTTCTAAGATGATGAAATAGCCAGTAAGAATTAGTACAATACCAGTTTTAAGTATCGATTATTGACTTTTTAGCAGGCTTTGGTGCCTTGGACATGAGGTAGGACCTTAAGATTCTGCATGAAAGGAGGACTAGCAGCCGAGTTTTACGGGAGGATGTGAAAAGTGTTCATATGTAGTAAAAACCTGAGAAATCCGTCTGTATTCGTCATTTGGTATGGAATCGACTTAAAGCCAGATCGTCACATTGTCCGCTCTTCTCTCTGAAACGGTTGTACATATCGTCTGCAAAGCTATGTCGCGTGCTGCGATATGCGGGGACACTAAAATCACCATAGTAGAACATTGATGAAGCTTCTAAGTTGATGTAATAGCTAGTAAGAATTAGTACAATACCAGATTTAGTTATCGATTATTGACTTTTTAGCTGGCTTTGGTGCCTTGGACATAGCTAGGACCATAAGATTCTGCATGAAAGGAGGACTAGCAGCCGAGTTGCACGGGAGAATGTGAAAAGTGTTCATATGTAGTAAAAACCTGAGAAATCCGTCCGTTTTCGTCATTTGTTATCGAATCGACTTAAAGCCAGATCGTCACATTGGCCACTCTTCTCTCTGAAACGGTTGTACTTATCGTCTCAGAGCTATGTCGCGTGCTGCGGTATGTGGAGACACTAAAAGCACCATAGTAGGACACAGATGAAGCTTCTAAGATGATGAAATAGCCAGTAAGAATTAGTACAATACCAGTTTTAAGTATCGATTATTGACTTTTTAGCAGGCTTTGGTGCCTTGGACATGAGGTAGGACCTTAAGATTCTGCATGAAAGGAGGACTAGCAGCCGAGTTACACGGGAGGATGTGAAAAGTGTTCATATGTAGTAAAAACCTGAGAAATCCGTCTGTATTCGTCATTTGGTATGGAATCGACTTAAAGCCAGATCGTCACATTGGCCGCTCTTCTCTCTGAAACGGTTGTACTTATCGTCTGCAAAGCTATGTCGCGTGCTGCGGTTTGTGGAGACACTAAAAGCACCATAGTAGAACACAGATGAAGCTTCTAAGTTGATGTAATAGCCAGTAAGAAGTAGTACAATTCAAGTTTTAAGTAACTATTATTGACTTTTTAGCTGGCTTTGGTGCCTTGGACATGAGCTAGGACCTTAAGATTCTGCATGAAAGGAGGACTAGCAGCCGAGTTGCCCGGGAGGATGTGAAAGGTGTTCATATGTAGTAAAAACTTGAGAAATCCGCCCATTTTCGTCATTTGTTATCGAATCGACTTAAAGCCGGATCGTCACATTGGCAACTCAACTCTCTGAAACGGTTGTACTTATCGTCTGCAAAGCTATGTCGCGTGCTGCGGTATGTGGAGACACTAAAAGCACCATAGTAGAACACAGATGAAGCTTCTAAGTTGTTGTAATAGCCAGTAAGAAGTAGTACAACTCAAGTTTTAGGTATCGATTATTGACTTTTTAGCTGGCTTTGGTGCCTTGGACATGAGCTAGGACCTTAAGATTCTGCATGAAAGGAGGACTAGCAGCCGAATTGCACGCGAGATTGTAAAAAGTGTTCATATGTAGTAAAAACCTGAGAAATCCGTCTGTATTCGTCATTTGGTATGGAATCGACTTAAAGCCAGATCGTCACATTGGCCGCTCTTCTCTCTGAAACGGTTGTACTTATCGTCTGCAAAGCTATGTCGCGTGCTGCGGTTTGTGGAGACACTAAAAGCACCATAGTAGAACACAGATGAAGCTTCTAAGTTGATGTAATAGCCAGTAAGAAGTAGTACAATTCTAGTTTTAGGTATCGATTATTGACTTTTTTGCTGGCCTTGGAGCATTGGACGTGAGCTAGGACCTTAAGATTCTGCATGAAAGGAGGACTAGCAGCCGAGTTGCATGGGAGAATGTGAAAAGTGTTCATATGTAGTAAAAACCTGAGAAATCAGTCCGTTTTAGTCATTTGTTATCGAATCGACTTAAAGCCAGATCGTCGCATTGGCCGCTCTTCTCTCTGAAACGGTTGTACTTATCGTCTGAAAGCTATGTCGCGTGCTGCGGTATGCGGAGACACTAAAAGCACCATAGTAGAACACATATGAAGCTTCTACGATGATGTAATAGCCAGTAAGAATTAGTACAATACCAGTTTTACGTATCGGTTATTGACTTTTTAGCTGGCTTTGGTGCTTGGACATGAGCTAGGACCTTAAGATTCTGCATGAAAGGTGGACTAGCAGCCGAATTGCACGGGAGAATGTGAAAAGTGTTCATATGTAGTAAAAACCTGAGAAATCCGTCCGTTTTCTTCATTTGTTACGGAATCGATTTAAAGCCAGGTCGTCACATTGTCCGCTCTTCTCTCTGAAACGGTTGTACATATCGTCTGCAAAGCTATGTCGCGTGCTGCGATATGCGGGGACACTAAAATCACCATAGTAGAACATTGATGAAGCTTCTAAGTTGATGTAATAGCTAGTAAGAATTAGTACAATACCAGATTTAGGTATCGATTATTGACTTTTTAGCTGGCTTTGGTGCCTTGGACATAGCTAGGACCATAAGATTCTGCATGAAAGGAGGACTAGCAGCCGAGTTGCACGGGAGAATGTGAAAAGTGTTCATATGTAGTAAAAACCTGAGAAATCCGTCCGTTTTCGTCATTTGTTATCGAATCGACTTAAAGCCAGATCGTCACATTGGCCACTCTTCTCTCTGAAACGGTTGTACTTATCGTCTCAGAGCTATGTCGCGTGCTGCGGTATGTGGAGACACTAAAAGCACCATAGTAGGACACAGATGAAGCTTCTAAGATGATGAAATAGCCAGTAAGAATTAGTACAATACCAGTTTTAAGTATCGATTATTGACTTTTTAGCAGGCTTTGGTGCCTTGGACATGAGGTAGGACCTTAAGATTCTGCATGAAAGGAGGACTAGCAGCCGAGTTACACGGGAGGATGTGAAAAGTGTTCATATGTAGTAAAAACCTGAGAAATCCGTCTGTATTCGTCATTTGGTATGGAATCGACTTAAAGCCAGATCGTCACATTGGCCGCTCTTCTCTCTGAAACGGTTGTACTTATCGTCTGCAAAGCTATGTCGCGTGCTGCGGTTTGTGGAGACACTAAAATCACCATAGTAGAACACAGATGAAGCTTCTAAGTTGATGTAATAGCCAGTAAGAAGTAGTACAATTCAAGTTTTAGGTATCGATTATTGACTTTTTAGTTGGCCTTGGTGCCTTGGACATGAGCTAGGACCTTAAGATTCTGCATGAAAGGAGGACTAGCAGCCGAATTGCACGCGAGATTGTGAAAAGTGTTCATATGTAGTAAAAACCTGAGAAATCCGTCTGTATTCGTCATTTGGTATGGAATCGACTTAAAGCCAGATCGTCACATTGGCCGCTCTTCTCTCTGAAACGGTTGTACTTATCGTCTGCAAAGCTATGTCGCGTGCTGCGGTTTGTGGAGACACTAAAAGCACCATAGTAGAACACAGATGAAGCTTCTAAGTTGATGTAATAGCCAGTAAGAAGTAGTACAATTCAAGTTTTAGGTATCGATTATTGACTTTTTGCTGGCCTTGGTGCATTGGACGTGAGCTAGGACCTTAAGATTCTGCATGAGAGGAGGACTAGCAGCCGAGTTGTACGGGAGAATGTGAAAAGTGTTCATATATAGTAAAAACCTGAGAAATCCGTCCGTTTTCGTCATTTGTTATCGAATCGACATAAAGCCAGATCGTAACATTGGCCGCTCTCCTCTCTGAAACGGTTGTACTTATCGTCTGAAAGCTATGTCGCGTGCTGCGGTATGCGGAGACACTAAAAGCACCATAGTAGGACACAGATGAAGCTTCTAAGATGATGAAATAGCCAGTAAGAATTAGTACAATACCAGTTTTAGGTATCGATTATTGACTTTTTAGCAGGCTTTGGTGCCTTGGACATGAGCTAGGACCTTAAGATTCTGCATGAAAGGAGGACTAGCAGCCGAATTGCACGCGAGATTGTGAAAAGTGTTCATATGTAGTAAAAACCTGAGAAATCCGTCTGTATTCGTCATTTGGTATGGAATCGACTTAAAGCCAGATCGTCACATTGGCCGCTCTTCTCTCTGAAACGGTTGTACTTATCGTCTGCAAAGCTATGTCGCGTGCTGCGGTTTGTGGAGACACTAAAAGCACCATAGTAGAACACAGATGAAGCTTCTAAGTTGATGTAATAGCCAGTAAGAAGTAGTACAATTCAAGTTTTAGGTATCGATTATTGACTTTTTAGCTGGCCTTGGTGCATTGGACGTGAGCTAGGACCTTAAGATTCTGCATGAAAGGAGGACTAGCAGCCGAGTTGCATGGGAGAATGTGAAACGTGTTCATATGTATTAAAAACCTGAGAAATCAGTCCGTTTTAGTCATATGTTATCGAATCGACTTAAATCCAGATCGTCGCATTGGCCGCTCTTCTCTCTGAAACGGTTGTACTTATCGTCTGAAAGCTATGTCGCGTGCTGCGGTATGCGGAGACACTAAAAGCACCATAGTAGAACACATATGAAGCTTCTACGATGATGTAATAGCCAGTAAGGATTAGTACAATACCAGTTTTACGTATCGGTTATTGACTTTTTAGCTGGCTTTGGTGCCTTGGACATGAGCTAGGACCTTAAGATTCTGCATGAAAGGTGGACTAGCAGCCGAATTGCACGGGAGAATGTGAAAAGTGTTCATATGTAGTAAAAACCTGAGAAATCCGTCCGTTTTCTTCATTTGTTACGGAATCGATTTAAAGCCAGGTCGTCACATTGTCCGCTCTTCTCTCTGAAACGGTTGTACATATCGTCTGCAAAGCTATGTCGCGTGCTGCGATATGCGGGGACACTAAAATCACCATAGTAGAACATTGATGAAGCTTCTAAGTTGATGTAATAGCTAGTAAGAATTAGTACAATACCAGATTTAGGTATCGATTATTGACTTTTTAGCTGGCTTTGGTGCCTTGGACATAGCTAGGACCATAAGATTCTGCATGAAAGGAGGACTAGCAGCCGAGTTGCACGGGAGAATGTGAAAAGTGTTCATATGTCGTAAAAACCTGAGAAATCCGTCCGTTTTCGTCATTTGTTATCGAATCGACTTAAAGTCAGATCGTCACATTGGCCACTCTTCTCTCTGAAACGGTTGTACTTATCGTCTGAGAGCTATGTCGCGTGCTGCGGTATGTGGAGACACTAAAAGCACCATAGTAGGACACAGATGAAGCTTCTAAGATGATGAAATAGCCAGTAAGAATTAGTACAATACCAGTTTTAAGTATCGATTATTGACTTTTTAGCAGGCTTTGGTGCCTTGGACATGAGGTAGGACCTTAAGATTCTGCATGAAAGGAGGACTAGCAGCCGAGTTACACGGGAGGATGTGACAAGTGTTCATATGTAGTAAAAACCTGAGAAATCCGTCTGTATTCGTCATTTGGTATGGAATCGACTTAAAGCCAGATCGTCACATTGGCCGCTCTTCTCTCTGAAACGGTTGTACTTATCGTCTGCAAAGCTATGTCGCGTGCTGCGGTTTGTGGAGACACTAAAAGCACCATAGTAGAACACAGATGAAGCTTCTAAGTTGATGTAATAGCCAGTAAGAAGTAGTACAATTCAAGTTTTAGGTATCGATTATTGACTTTTTAGCTGGCCTTGGTGCATTGGACGTGAGCTAGGACCTTAAGATTCTGCATGAAAGGAGGACTAGCAGCCGAGTTGCATGGGAGAATGTGAAACGTGTTCATATGTATTAAAAACCTGAGAAATCCGTCCGTTTTAGTCATTTGTTATCGAATCGACTTAAAGCCAGATCGTCGCATTGGTCGCTCTTCTCTCTGAAACGGTTGTACTTATCGTCTGAAAGCTATGTCGCGTGATGCGGTATGCGGAGACACTAACAGCACCATAGTAGAACACATATGAAGCTTCTACGATGATGTAATAGCCAGTAAGAATTAGTACAATACCAGTTTTACGTATCGGTTATTGACTTTTTAGCTTGCTTTGGTGCCTTGGACATGAGCTAGGACCTTAAGATTCTGCATGAAAGGAGTACTAGCAGCCGAATTGCACGGGATAATGTGAAAAGTGTTCATATGTAGTAAAAACCTGAGAAATCCGTCCGTTTTCTTCATTTGTTACGGAATCGATTTAAAGCCAGGTCGTCACATTGTCCGCTCTTCTCTCTGAAACGGTTGTACATATCGTCTGCAAAGCTATGTCGCGTGCTGCGATATGCGGGGACACTAAAATCACCATAGTAGAACATTGATGAAGCTTCTAAGTTGATGTAATAGCTAGTAAGAATTAGTACAATTCCAGATTTAGGTATCGATTATTGACTTTTTAGCTGGCTTTGGTGCCTTGGACATAGCTAGGACCATAAGATTCTGCATGAAAGGAGGACTAGCAGCCGAGTTGCACGGGAGAATGTGAAAAGTGTTCATATGTCGTAAAAACCTGAGAAATCCGTCCGTTTTCGTCATTTGTTATCGAATCGACTTAAAGCCAGATCGTCACATTGGCCACTCTTCTCTCTGAAACGGTTGTACTTATCGTCTGAAAGCTATGTCGCGTGCTGCGGTATGCGGAGACACTAAAAGCACCATAGTAGGACACAGATGAAGCTTCTAAGATGATGAAATAGCCAGTAAGAATTAGTACAATACCAGTTTTAAGTATCGATTATTGACTTTTTAGCAGGCTTTGGTGCCTTGGACATGAGGTAGGACCTTAAGATTCTGCATGAAAGGAGGACTAGCAGCCGAGTTACACGGGAGGATATGAAAAGTGTTCATATGTAGTAAAAACCTGCGAAATCCGTCCGTTTTCGTCATTTGTTATCGAATCGACTTAAAGCTAGGTCGTCACATTGGCCGCTCCTCTCTCTGAAACGGTTGTACATATCGTCTGCAAAGCTATGTCGCGTGTTTGCGGTATGTGGAGACTCTAAAAGCACCATAGTAGAACACAGATGATGCTTGTAAGTTGATGTAATAGCCAGTAAGAAGTAGTACAACTCAAGTTCTAGGTATCGATTATTGACTTTTTAGCTGGCTTTGGTGCCATGGAAATGAGCTAGGACCATAAGATTCTGCATGAAAGGAGGACTAGCAGCCGAGTTGATCGGGAGAATGAGAAAAGTGTTCATATGTAGTAAAAACCTGAGTAATCCGTCCGTTTTCGTCATTTGTTACGGAATCGACTTAAAGCCAGTTCGTCACATTGGTCGCTCTTCTCTCTGAAACGGTTGTACTTATCGTCTGCAAAGCTATGTGGCGTGATGCGGTATGTGGAGACACTAAAAGCACCATAGTAGAACACAGATGATGCTTCTAAATTGATGTAATAGCCAGTAAGAAGTAGTACAATTCAAGTTTTAGGTATCGATTATTGACTTTTTAGCTGGCCTTGGTGCATTGGACGTGAGCTAGGACCTTAAGATTCTGCATGAAAGGAGGACTAGCAGCCGAGTTGCATGGGAGAATGTGAAACGTGTTCATATGTATTAAAAACCTGAGAAATCCGTCCGTTTTAGTCATTTGTTATCGAATCGACTTAAAGCCAGATCGTCGCATTGGCCGCTCTTCTCTCTGAAACGGTTGTACTTATCGTCCGAAAGCTATGTCGCGTGCTGCGGTATGCGGAGACACTAAAAGCACCATAGTAGAACACATATGAAGCTTCTACGATGATGTAATAGCCAGTAAGAATTAGTACAATACCAGTTTTACGTCTCGGTTATTGACTTTTTAGCTGGCTTTGGTGCCTTGGACATGAGCTAGGACCTTAAGATTCTGCATGAAAGGAGTACTAGCAGCCGAATTGCACGGGATAATGTGAAAAGTGTTCATATGTAGTAAAAACCTGCGAAATCCGTCCGTTTTCGTCATTTGTTATCGAATCGACTTAAAGCTAGGTCGTCACATTGGCCGCTCTTCTCTCTGAAACGGTTGTACATATCGTCTGCAAAGCTATGTCGCGTGTTTGCGGTATGTGGAGACTCTAAAAGCACCATAGTAGAACACAGATGATGCTTGTATGTTGATGAAATAGCCAGTAAGAATTAGTACAATACCAGTTTTAGGTATCGATTACTGACTTTTTAGCAGGCTTTGGTGCCTTGGACATGAGCTAGGACCTTAAGATTCTGCATGAAAGGAGGACTAGCAGCCGAATTGCACGCGAGATTGTGAAAAGTGTTCATATGTAGTAAAAACCTGAGAAATCCGTCTGTATTCGTCATTTGGTATGGAATCGACTTAAAGCCAGATCGTCACATTGGCCGCTCTTCTCTCTGAAACGGTTGTACTTATCGTCTGCAAAGCTATGTCGCGTGCTGCGGTTTGTGGAGACACTAAAAGCACCATAGTAGAACACAGATGAAGCTTCTAAGTTGATGTAATAGCCAGTAAGAAGTAGCACAATTCAATTTTAGGTATCGATTATTGACTTTTTAGCTGGCCTTGGTGCATTGGACGTGAGCTAGGACCTTAAGATTCTGCATGAAAGGAGGACTAGCAGCCGAGTTGCATGGGAGAATGTGAAACGTGTTAATATGTATTAAAAACCTGAGAAATCCGTCCGTTTTCGTCATTTGTTATCGAATCGACTAAAAAGCCAGATCGTCGCATTGGCCGCTCTTCTCTCTGAAACGGTTGTACTTATCGTCTGAAAGCTATGTCGCGTGCTGCGGTATGCGGAGACACTAAAAGCACCATAGTAGAACACATATGAAGCTTCTACGATGATGTAATAGCCAGTAAGAATTAGTACAATACCAGTTTTACGTATCGGTTATTGACTTTTTAGCAGGCTTTGGTGCCTTGGACATGAGCTAGGACCTTAAGATTCTGCATGAAAGGAGGACTAGCAGCCGAATTGCACGGGAGAATGTGAAAAGTGTTCATATGTAGTTAAAACCTGAGAAATCCGTCCGTTTTCTTCACTTGTTACGGAATCGATTTAAAGTCAGGTCGTCACATTGTCCGCTCTTCTCTCTGAAACGGAAGTACATATCGTCTGCAAAGCTATGTCGCGTGCTGCGATATGCGGGGACACTAAAATCACCATAGTAGAACATTGATGAACCTTCTAAGTTGATGTAATAGCTAGTAAGAATTAGTACAATACCAGATTTAGGTATCGATTATTGACTTTTTAGCTGGATTTGGTGCCTTGGACATGAGCTAGGACATTAAGGTTCTGCATGAAAGGAGGACTAGCAGCCGAATTGCACGCGAGATTGTGAAAAGTGTTCATATGTAGTAAATCCTGAGAAATCCGTCTGTATTCGTCAGTTGGTATGCAATCGACTTAAAGCCAGATCTTCACATTGGCCGCTCTTCTCTCTGAAACGGTTGTACATATCGTCTGCAAAGCTATGTCGCGTGTTGCGGTATGTGGAGACTCTAAAAGCACCATAGTAGAACACAGATGATGCTTGTAAGTTGATGTAATAGCCAGTAAGAAGTAGTACAACTCAAGTTCTAGGTATCGATAATTGACTTTTTAGCTGGTTTTGGTGCCTTGGACATAGCTAGGACCATAAGATTCTGCATGAAAGGAGGACTAGCAGCCGAGTTACACGGGAGGATGTGAAAAGTGTTCATATGTAGTAAAAACCTGAGAAATCCGTCTGTATTCGTCATTTGGTATGGAATCGACTTAAAGCCAGATCGTCACATTGGCCGCTCTTCTCTCTGAAACGGTTGTACTTATCGTCTGCAAAGCTATGTCGCGTGCTGCGGTTTGTGGAGACACTAAAAGCACCATAGTAGAACACAGATGAAGCTTCTAAGTTGATGTAATAGCCAGTAAGAAGTAGTACAATTCAAGTTTTAGGTATCGATTATTGACTTTTTAGCTGGCCTTGGTGCATTGGACGTGAGCTAGGACCTTAAGATTCTGCATGAAAGGAGGTCTAGCAGCCGAGTTGCATGGGAAAATGTGAAACGTGTTCATATGTATTAAAAACCTGAGAAATCCGTCCGTTTTAGTCATTTGTTATCGAATCGACTTAAAGCCAGATCGTCGCATTGGCCGCTCTTTTCTCTGAAACGGTTGTACTTATCGTCTGAAAGCTATGTCGCGTGCTGCGGTATGCGGAGACACTAAAAGCACCATAGTAGAACACATATGAAGCTTCTACGATGATGTAATAGCCAGTAAGAATTAGTACAATACCAGTTTTACGTATCGGTTATTGACTTTTTAGCTGGCTTTGGTGCCTTGGACATGAGCTAGGACCTTAAGATTCTGCATGAAAGGAGTACAAGCAGCCGAATTGCACGGGATAATGTGAAAAGTGTTCATATGTAGTAAAAACCTGAGAAATCCGTCCGTTTTCTTCATTTGTTACGGAATCGATTTAAAGCCAGGTCGTCACATTGTCCGCTCTTCTCTCTGAAACGGTTGTACATATCGTCTGCAAAGCTATGTCGCGTGCTGCGATATGCGGGGACACTAAAATCACCATAGTAGAACATTGATGAAGTTTCTAAGTTGATGTAATAGCTAGTAAGAATTAGTACAATACCAGATTTAGGTATCGATTATTGACTTTTTAGCTGGCTTTGGTGCCTTGGACATAGCTAGGACCATAAGATTCGGCATGAAAGGAGGACTAGCTGCCGAGTTGCACGGGAGAATGTGAAAAGTGTTCATATGTAGTAAAAACCTGAGAAATCCGTCCGTTTTCGTCATTTGTTATCGAATCGACTTAAAGACAGATCGTCACATTGGCCACTCTTCTCTCTGAAACGGTTGTACTTATCGTCTCAGAGCTATGTCGCGTGCTGCGGTATGTGGAGACACTAAAAGCACCATAGTAGGACACAGATGAAGTTTCTAAGATGATGAAATAGCCAGTAAGAATTAGTACAATACCAGTTTTAAGTATCGATTATTGACTTTTTAGCAGGCTTTGGTGCCTTGGACATGAGGTAGGACCTTAAGATTCTGCATGAAAGGAGGACTAGCAGCCGAGTTACACGGGAGGATGTGAAAAGTGTTCATATGTAGTAAAAACCTGCGAAATCCGTCCGTTTTCGTCATTTGTTATCGAATCGACTTAAAGCTAGGTCGTCACATTTTTCCGCTCTTCTCTCTGAAACGGTTGTACATATCGTCTGCAAAGCTATGTCGCGTGTTTGCGGTATGTGGAGACTCTAAAAGCACCATAGTAGAACACAGATGATGCTTGTAAGTTGATGTAATAGCCAGTAAGAAGTAATACAACTCAAGTTCTAGGTATCGATTATTGACTTTTTAGCTGGCTTTGGTGCCATGGGCATGAGCTAGGACCATAAGATTCTGCATGAAAGGAGGACTAGCAGCCGAGTTGATCGGGAGAATGAGAAAAGTGTTCATATGTAGTAAAAACCTGAGTAATCCGTCTGTTTTCGTCATTTGTTACGGAATCGACTTAAAGCCAGGTCGTCACATTGGTCGCTCTTCTCTCTGAAACGGTTGTACTTATCGTCTGCAAAGCTATGTCGCGTGATGCGGTATGCGGAGACACTAAAAGCACTATAGTAGAACACAGATGAAGATTCTAAGATGATGTAATAGCCAGTAAGAAGTAGTACAATTCAAGTTTTAAGTATCGATTATTGACTTTTTAGCTGGCTTTGGTGCCTTGGACATGAGCTAGGACCTTAAGATTCTGCATGAAAGGAGGACTAGCAGCCGAGTTGCCCGGGGGGATGTGAAAAGTGTTCATATGTAGTAAAAACCTGAGAAATCCGCCCATTTTCGTCATTTGTTATCGAATCGACTTAAAGCCGGATCGTCACATTGGCAACTCAACTCTCTGAAACGGTTGTACTTATCGTCTGAAAGCTATGTCGCGTGCTGCGGTATGGGGAGACACTAAAAGCACCATAGTAGAACACATATGAAGCTTCTACGATGATGTAATAGCCAGTAAGAATTAGTACAATACCAGTTTTACGTATCGGTTATTGACTTTTTAGCAGGCTTTGGTGCCTTGGACATGAGCTAGGACCTTAAGATTCTGCATGAAAGGAGGACTAGCAGCCGAATTGCACGGGAGAATGTGAAAAGTGTTCATATGTAGTAAAAACCTGAGAAATCCGTCCGTTTTCTTCATTTGTTACGGAATCGATTTAAAGTCAGGTCGTCACATTGTCCGCTCTTCTCTCTGAAACGGTTGTACATATCGTCTGCAAAGCTATGTCGCGTGCTGCGATATGCGGGGACACTAAAATCACCATAGTAGAACATTGATGAACCTTCTAAGTTGATGTAATAGCTAGTAAGAATTAGTACAATACCAGATTTAGGTATCGATTATTGACTTTTTAGCTGGATTTGGTACCTTGGACATGAGCTAGGACATTAAGGTTCTGCATGAAAGGAGGACTAGCAGCCGAATTGCACGCGAGATTGTGAAAAGTGTTCATATGTAGTAAAAACTTGAGAAATCCGTCTGTATTCGTCAGTTGGTATGCAATCGACTTAAAGCCAGATCTTCACATTGGCCGCTCTTCTCTCTGAAACGGTTGTACATATCGTCTGCAAAGCTATGTCGCGTGTTGCGGTATGTGGAGACTCTAAAAGCACCATAGTAGAACACAGATGATGCTTGTAAGTTGATGTAATAGCCAGTAAGAAGTAGTACAACTCAAGTTCTAGGTATCGATTATTGACTTTTTAGCTGGCTTTGGTGCCTTGGACATAGCTAGGACCATAAGATTCTGCATGAAAGGAGGACTAGCAGCCGAGTACACGGGAGAATGTGAAAAGTGTTCATATGTAGTAAAATCCTCAGAAATCCGTCCGTTTTCGTCATTTGTTACCGAATCGACTTAAAGCCAGATCGTCACATTGATCGCTCTTCTCTCTGAAACGGTTGTACTGATCGTCTGAAAGCTACGTCTCGTGGTGCGGTATGCGGAGACCCTAAAAGCACCATAGTAGGACACAGATAAAGCTTCTAAGATGATGAAATAGCCAGTAAGAATTAGTACAATACCAGTTTTAGGTATCGATTATTGACTTTTTAGCAGGCTTTGGTGCCTTGGACATGAGCTAGGACCTTAAGATTCTGCATGAAAGGAGGACTAGCAGCCGAGTTGCACGGGAGGATGTGAAAAGTGTTCATATGTAGTAAAAACCTGAGAAATCCGTCCGTTTTCGTCATTTGTTATCGAATCGACTTAAAGCCAGATCGTCACATTGGCCGCTCTTCTCTCTGAAACGGTTGTACATATCGTCTGCAAAGCTATGTCACGTGTTGCGGTTTGTGGAGACTCTAAAAGCACCATAGTAGAACACAGATGATGCTTGTAAGTTGATGTAATAGCCAGTAAGAAGTAGTACAACTCAAGTTCTAGGTATCGATTATTGACTTTTTAGCTGGCTTTGGTGCCTTGGATATGAGCTAGGACCTTAAGATTCTGCATGAAAGGAGGACTAGCAGCCGAATTGCACGCGAGATTGTGAAAAGTGTTCATATGTAGTAAATACCTGAGAAATCCGTCTGTCTTCGTCATTTGGTATGGAATCGACTTAAAGCCAGATCGTCACATTGGCCGCTCTTCTCTCTGAAACGGTTGTACTTATCGTCTGCAAAGCTATGTCGCGTGCTGCGGTTTGTGGAGACACTAAAAGCACCATAGTAGAACACAGATGAAGCTTCTAAGTTGATGTAATAGCCAGTAAGAAGTAGTACAATTCAAGTTTCAGGTGTCGATTATTGACTTTTTAGCTGGCCTTGGTGCATTGGACGTGAGCTAGGACCTTAAGACTCTGCATGAAAGGAGGACTAGCAGCCGAGTAGCAAGGGAGAATGTGAAAAGTGTTCATATGTAGTAAAAACCTGAGAAATCCGTCCGATTTCGTCATTTGTTATCGAATGGACTTAAAGCCAGATCGTCACATTGGCCGCTCTTCTCTCTGAAACGGTTGTACTTATCGTCTGCAAAGCTATGTCGCGTGCTGCGGTATGTGGAGACACTAAAAGCACCATTGTCGAACACAGATGAAGCTTCTAAGCTGATGTAATAGCCAGTAAGAAGTAGTACAACTCAAGTTTTTGTTATCGATTATTGACTTTTTATCTAGCTTTGGTGCCTTGGACATGAGCTAGGACCTTAAGAATCTGCATGAAAGTAGGACTAGCAGCCGAGTTGCACGGGAGAATGTGAATAGTGTTCATATGTAGTAAAAACCTGAGAAATCCGTCCGTTTTCGTCATTTGTTATCGAATGGACTTAAAGCCAGATCGTCACATTGGCCGCTCTTCTCTCTGAAACGGTTGTACTTATCGTCTGCAAAGCTATGTCGCGTGCTGCGTTATGCGGAGACACTAAAATCAGCACATTGGAACACAGATGAAGCTTCTAAGCTGATGTAGTAGCCAGTAAGAAGTAGTACAACTCAAGTTTTAGGTATCGATTATTGACTTTTTAGCTGGCTTTGGTGCCTTGGACATGAGCTAGGACCATAAGATTCTGCATGAAAGGAGGACTAGCAGCCGAGTTGCATGGGAGAATGTGAAACGTGTTCATATGTAGTAAAAACCTGAGAAATCCGTCCGTTTTCGTCATTTGTTATCGAATCGACTTAAAGACAGATCGTCACATTGGCCACTCTTCTCTCTGAAACGGTTGTACTTATCGTCTGAAAGCTATGTCGCGTGCTGCGGTATGCGGAGACACTAAAAGCACCATAGTAGGACACAGATGAAGCTTCTAAGATGATGAAATAGCCAGTAAGAATTAGTACAATACCAGTTTTAAGTATCGATTATTGCCTTTTTAGCAGGCTTTGGTGCCTTGGACATGAGGTAGGACCTTAAGATTCTGCATGAAAGGAGGACTAGCAGCCGAGTTACACGGGAGGATGTGAAAAGTGTTCATATGTAGTAAAAACCTGAGAAATCAGTCCGTTTTCGTCATTTGTTATCGAATAGACTTAAAGCCAGGTCGTCACATTGGCCGCTCTTCTCTCTGAAACGGTTGTACATATCGTCTGCAAAGCTATGTCGCGTGTTTGCGGTATGTGGAGACTCTAAAAGCACCATAGTAGAACACAGATGATGCTTGTAAGTTGATGTAATTGCCAGTAAGAAGTAGTACAACTCAAGTTCTAGGTATCGATTATTGACTTTTTAGCTGGCTTTGGTGCCATGGACATGAGCTAGGACCATAAGATTCTGCATGAAAGGAGGACTAGCAGCCGAGTTGCATGGGAGAATGTGAAAAGTGTTCGTATGTAGTAAAAACCTGAGAAATCCGTCCGTTTTCGTCATTTGTTACGGAATCGACTTAAAGCCAGGTCGTCACATTGGTCGCTCTTCTCTCTGAAACGGTTGTACTTATCGTCTGCAAAGCTATGTCGCGTGCTGCGGTATGCGGAGACACTAAAAGCACTATAGTAGAACACAGATGAAGATTCTAAGATGATGTAATAGCCAGTAAGAGGTAGTACAATTCAAGTTTTAAGTATCGATTATTGACTTTTTAGCTGGCTTTGATGCCTTGGACATGAGCTACGACCTTAAGATTCTGCATGAAAGGAGGACTAGCAGCCGAGTTGCCCGGGAGGATGTGAAAAGTGTTCATGTGTAGTAAAAACCTGAGAAATCCCCCCATTTTCGTCATTTGTTATCGAATCGACTTAAAGCCGGATCGTCACATTGGCAACTCAACTGTCTGAAACGGTTGTACTTATTGTCTGCAAAGCTATGTCGCGTGCTGCGGTATGTGGAGACACTAAAAGCACCATAGTAGAACACAGATGAAGCTTCTAAGTTGATGTAATAGCCAGTAAGAAGTAGTACAACTCAAGTTTTAGGTATCGATTATTGACTTTTTAGCTGGCTTTGGTGCTTTGGACATAGCTAGGACCATAAGATTCTGCAAGAAAGGAGGACTAGCAGCCGAGTTGCATGGGAGAATGTGAAAAGTGTTCATATGTAGTAAAATCCTGAGGAATCCGTCCGTTTTCGTCATTTGTTATCGAATCGACTTAAAGCCAGATCGACACATTGGCCGCTCTCCTCTCTGAAACGGTTGTACTTATCGTCTGAAAGCTATGTCGCGTGCTGCGGTATGCGGAGACACTAAAAGCACCATAGTAGGACACAGATGAAGCTTCTAAGATGATGAAATAGCCAGTAAGAATTAGTACAATACCAGTTTTAGGTATCGATTATTGACTTTTTAGCAGGCTTTGGTGCCTTGGACATGAGCTAGGACCTGAAGATTCTGCATGAAAGGAGGACTAGCAGCCGAGTTGCACGGGAGGATGTGAAAAGTGTTCATATGTAGTAAAAACCGGAGAAATCCGTCCGTTTTCGTCATTTGTTATCGAATCGACTTAAAGCCAGATCGTCACATTGGCCGCTCTTCTCGCTGAAACGGTTGTACTTATCGTCTGAAAGCTATGTCGCGTGCTCCAGTATGCGGAGACACTAAAAGCACCATAGTAGAACATAGATTAAGCTTCCAAGATGATGTAATAGCCAGTAAGAATTAGAACAATACCAGTTTTAGGTATCGATTATTGACTTTTTAGCTGGATTTGGTGCCTTGGACATGAGCTAGGACCTTAAGATACTGCATGAAAGGAGGACTAGCAGCCGAATTGCACGCAAGATTGTGAAAAGTGTTCATATGTAGTAAAAACCTGAGAAATCCGTCTGTATTCGTCATTTGGTATGGAATCGACTTAAAGCCAGATCGTCACATTGGCCGCTCTTCTCTCTGAAACGGTTGTACTTATCGTCTGCAAAGCTATGTCGCGTGCTGCGGTTTGTGGAGACACTAAAAGCACCATAGTAGAACACAGATGAAGCTTCTAAGTTGATGTAATAGCCAGTAAGAAGTAGTACAATTCAAGTTTCAGGTATCGATTATTGAATTTTTAGCTGGCCTTGGTGCATTGGACGTGAGCTAGGACCTTAAGACTCTGCATGAAAGGAGGACTAGCAGCCGAGTAGCAAGGGAGAATGTGAAAAGTGTTCATATGTAGTAAAAACCTGAGAAATCCGTCCGTTTTCGTCATTTGTTATCGAATCGACTTAAAGCCAGATCGTCACATTGGCCGCTCTTCTCTCTGAAACGGTTGTACTTATCGTCTGCAAAGCTATGTCGCGTGCTGCGGTATGTGGAGACACTAAAAGCACCATTGTCGAACACAGATGAAGCTTCTAAGTTGATGTAATAGTGAGTAAGAAGTAGTAAACTCAAGTTTTAGGTATCGATTATTGACTATTTAGCTGGCTTTGGTGACTTGGACATGAGCTAGGACCATAAGATTCTGCATGAAAGGAGGACTAGCAGCCGAGTTGCATGGAAGAATGTGAAACGTGTTCATATGTAGTAAAAACCTGAGAAATTCGTCCGTTTTCGTCATTTGTTATCGAATCGACTTAAAGCCAGATCATCGCATTGGCCGCTCTTCTCTCTGAAACGGTTGTACTTGTAGTCTGAAAGCTATGTCGCGTGCTGCGGTATGCGGAGACACTAAAAGCACCATAGTAGAACACAGATGAAGCTTCTAAGATGGTGTAATAGCCAGTAAGAATTAGTACAATACCAGATTTAGTTATCGATTATTGAATTTTCAGCTGGATTTGGTGCCTTGGACATGAGCTAGGACCTAAAGATTCTGCATGAAAGGAGGACTAGCAGCCGAATTGCACGCGAGATTGTGAAAAGTGTTCATATGTTGTAAAAACCTGAGAAATCCGTCTGTATTCGTCATTTGGTATGGAATCGACTTAAAGCCAGATTGTCACATTGGCCGCTCTTCTCTCTGAAACGGTTGTACTTATCGTCTGCAAAGCTATGTCGCGTGCTGCGGTTTGTGGAGACACTAAAAGCACCATAGTAGAACACAGATGAAGCTTCTAAGATGATGTAATAGCCAGTAAGATGTAGTACAATTCAAGTGTTAGGTATCGATTATTGACTTTTTAGCTGGCTTTGGTGCCTTGGACATGAGCTAGGACCTTAAGATTCTGCATGAAAGGACGACTAGCTGCCAAGTTGCACGGGAGAATGTGAAAAGTGTTCATAAGTAGTAAAAACCTGAGAAATCCGTCCGTTTTCGTCATTTGTTATCGAATCGACTTAAAGCCAGATCGTCACATTGGCCGCTCTTCGCTCTGAAACGGTTGTACTTATCGTCTGCAAAGCTATGTCGCGTGCTGCAGTAAGCGGAGACACTAATAGCACCATAGTAGACCACAGATGAAGCTTCTAAGTTGATGTAATAGCCAGTAAGATGTAGTACAATTCAAGTTTTAGGTATCGATTATTGACTTTTTAGCTGGCCTTGGTGCATTGGACGTGAGCTAGGACCTTAAGATTCTGCATGAAAGGAGGACTAGCAGCCGAGTAGCAAGGGAGAATGTGAAAAGTGTTCATATGTAGTAAAAACCTGAGAAATCCGTCCGTTTTCTTCATTTGTTATGGAATCGATTTAAAGCCAGGACGTCACATTGTCCGCTCTTCTCTCTGAAACGGTTGTACATATCGTCTGCAGAGCTATTTCGCGTGCTGCGATATGCGGGGACACTAAAATCACCATAGTAGAACAATGATGAAGCTTCTAAGTTGATGTAATAGCTAGTAAGAATTAGTACAATACCAGATTTAGGTATCGATTATTGACTTTTTAGCTGGATTTGGTGATTTGGACATGAGCTAGGACCTTAAGATTCTGCATGAAAGGAGGACTAGCAGCCGAATTGCACGCGTGATTGTGAAAAGTGTTCATATGTAGTAAAAACCTGAGAAATCCGTCCGTATACGTCATTTGTTATGGAATCGACTTAAAGCCAGATTGTCACATTGGCCGCTCTTCTCTCTGAAACGGTTGTACTTATCGTCTGCAAAGCTATGTTGCGTGCTGCTGTTTGTGGAGACACTAAAAGCACCATAGTAGAACACAGATGAAGCTTCTAAGATGATGTAATAACCAGTAAGAAGTAGTACAATTCAAGTTTTAAGTTTAGATTACTGAATTTTTAGCTGGCTTTGGTGCCTTGGACATGAGCTAGGACCTTAAGATTCTGCATGAAAGGAGCACTAGCAGGTGAGTTGCACGGGAGAATGTGAAATGTGTTCATATGTAGTAAAAACCTGAGAAATTCGTCCGTTTTCGTCATTTGTTATCGAATCGACTTAAAGCCAGGTCGTCACATTGGCCGATCTTCTGTCTGAAACGGTTGTACATATCGTCTGCAAAGCTATGTCGCGTGTTGCGGTATGTGGAGACTCTAAAAGCACCATAGTAGAACACAGCTGAAGCTTCTAAGTTGATGTAATAGCCAGTAAGAAGTAGTACATCTGAAGTTCTAGGTATCGCTTATTGACTTTTTAGCTGGCTTTGGTGCCTTGGACATGAGCTAGGACCATAAGATTCTGCATGAAACGCGGACTAGCAGCCGAGTTGCACGCGAGAATGTGAAAAGTGTTCATATGTAGTAAAAACCTGAGAAATCCGTCCATTTTCGTCATTCGTTATCGAATCGACTTAAAGCCAGATCGTCACATTGGCCGCTCTTCTCTCTGAAACGGTTGTACTTATCGTCTGAAAGCTATGTCGCGTGCTGCGGAATGCGGAGACACTAAAAGCACCATAGTAGAACAAAGATGAAGCTTCTAAGAAGATGTAATAGCCAGTAAGAAGTAGTACAACTCAAGTTCTAGGTATCGATTATTGACTTTTTAGCTTGCTTTGGTGCCTTGGACATGAGCTAGGCCCATAAGATTCTTCATGAAAGGAGGACTAGCAGCCGAATTGCATGGGAGAATGTGAAAAGTGTTCATATGTAGTAAAAACCTGAGAAATTCGTCCGTTTTCGTCATTTGTTATCGAATCGACTTAAAGCCAGGTCGTCACATTGGCCGATCTTCTGTCTGAAACGGTTGTACATATCGGCTGCAAAGCTATGTCGCGTGTTGCGGTATGTGGAGACTATAAAAGCACCATAGTAGAACACAGCTGAAGCTTCTAAGTTGATGTAATAGCCAGTAAGAAGTAGTACATCTGATGTTCTAGGTATCGATTATTGACTTTTTAGCTGGCTTTGGTGCCTTGGACATGAGCTAGGACCATAAGATTCTGCATGAAACGCGGACTAGCAGCCGAGTTGCACGTGAGAATGTGAAAAGTGTTCATATGTAGTAAAAACCTGAGAAATCCGTCCGTTTTCGTCATTTGTTATCGAATCGACTTAAAGCCAGATCGTCACATTGGCCGCTCTTCTCTCTGAAACGGTTGTACTTATCGTCTGAAAGCTATGTCGCGTGCTGCGGAATGCGGAGACACTAAAAGCACCATAGTAGAACACAGCTGAAGCTTCTAAGTTGATGTAATAGCCAGTAAGAAGTAGTACATCTGAAGTTCTAGGTATCGATTATTGACTTTTTAGCTGGCTTTGGTGCCTTGGACATGAGCTAGGACCATCAGATTCTGCATGAAACGCGGACTAGCAGCCGAGTTGCACGCGAGAATGTGAAAAGTGTTCATATGTAGTAAAAACCTAAGAAATCCTTCCGTTTTGGTCATTTGTTATCGAATCGACTTAAAGCCAGATCGTCACATTGGCCACTCTTCTCTCTGAAACGGTTGTACTTATCGTCTGAAAGCTATGTCGCGTGCTGCAGTATGCGGAGACACTAAAAGCACCATAGTAGAACACAGATGAAGCTTCTAAGTTGATGTAATAGCCAGTAGGAAGTAGTACATCTCAAGTTCTAGGTATCGATTATTGACTTTTTAGCTGGCTTTGGTGCCTTGGACATGAGGTAGGACCATAAGATTCTGCATAAAAGGAGGACTAGCAGCCGAGTTGCACGGGAGAATGTGAAAAGTGTTCATATGTAGTAAAATCTTGAGAGATCCGTCCGTTTTCGTCATTTGTTATCGAATCGACTTAAAGCCAGATCGTCACATTGGCCGCTCTCCTCTCTGAAACGGTTGTACTTATAGTCTGAAAGCTATGTCGCGTGCTGGGGTATGCGGAGACACTAAAAGCACGATAGTAGGACACAGATGAAGCTTCTAAGATGATGAAATAGCCAGTAAGAATTAGTACAATACCAGTTTTAGGTATCGATTATTGACTTTTTAGCAGGCTTTGGTGCCTTGGACATGAGCTATGACCTTAAGATTCTGCATGAAAGGAGGACTAGCAGCCGAATTGCACGCGAGATTGTGAAAAGTGTTCATATGTAGTAAAAACCTGAGAAATCCGTTTGTATTCGTCATTTAGTATGGAATCGACTTAACGCCAGATCGTCACATTGGCCGCTCTTCTCTCTGAAACGGTTGTACTTATCGTCTGCAAAGCTATGTCGCGTGCTGCGGTTTGTGGAGACACTAAAAGCACCATAGTAGAACACAGATGAAGCTTCTAAGTTGATGTAATAGCCAGTAAGAAGTAGTACAATTCAAGTTTTAGGTATCGATTATTGACTTTTTAGCTGGCCTTGGTGCATTGGACGTGAGCTAGGACCTTAACATTCTGCATGAAAGGAGGACTAGCAGCGGAGTTGCATGGGAGAATGTGAAACGTGTTCATGTGTATTAAAAACCTGAGAAATCCGACCGTTTTCGTCATTTGTTATCGAATCGACTTAAAGCCAGATCGTCGCATTGGCCGCTCTTCTCTCTGAAACGGTTGTACTTATCGTCTGCAAAGCTATGTCGCGTGCTGCGGTATGCGGATACACTAAAAGCACAATAGTAGAACACAGATGAAGCTTCTACGATGATGTAATAGCCAGTAAGAATTAGTACAATACCAGTTTTACGTATCGGTTATTGACTTTTTAGCTGGCTTTGGTGCCTTGGACATGAGCTAGGACCTTAAGATTCTGCATGAAAGGAGGACTAGCAGCCGAATTGCACGGGAGAATGTGAAAAGTGTTCATATGTAGTAAAAACCTGAGAAATCCGTCCGTTTTATTCATTTGTTACGGAATCGATTTAAAGCCAGGTCGTCACATTGTCCGCTCTTCTTTCTGAAACGGTTGTACATATCGTCTGCAAAGCTATGTCGCGTGCTGCGATATGCGGGGACACTAAAATCACCATAGTAGAACATTGATGAAGCTTCTAAGTTGATGTAATAGCTAGTAAGAATTAGTACAATACCAGATTTAGGTATCGATTATTGACTTTTTAGCTGGCTTTGGTGCCTTGGACATGAGCTAGGACCTTAAGGTTCTGCATGAATGGAGGACTAGCAGCCGAGTTGCACGGGAGGATGTGAAAAGTGTTCATGTGTAGTAAAAACCTGAGAAATCCGTCCGTTTTCGTCATTTGTTATCGAATCGACTGAAAGCCAGGTCGTCACATTGGCCGCTCTTCTCTCTGAAACGGTTGTACATATCGTCTGCAAAGGTATGTCGCGTGTTGCGGTATGTGGAGACTCGAAAAGCACCATAGTGGAACATAGATGAAGCTTCCAAGATGATGTAATAGCCAGTAAGAATTAGTACAATACCAGATTTAGGTATCGATTATTGACTTTTTAGCTGGATTTGGTGCCTTGGACATGAGCTAGGACCTTAAGATTCTGCATGTAAGGAGGACTAGCAGCCGAATTGCACGCGAGATTGTGAAAAGTGTTCATATGTAGTAAAAACCTGAGAAATCCGTCTGTATTCGTCATTTGTTATGGAATCGACTTAAAGCCAGATCATCACATTGGCCGCTCTTCTCTCTGAAACGGTTGTACTTATCGTCTGCAAAGCTATGTCGCATGCTGCGGTTTGTGGAGACACTAAAAGCACCATAGTAGAACACAGATGTAGCTTCTAAGTTGATGTAATAGCCAGTAAGAAGTAGTACAATTCAAGTTTCAGGTATCGATTATTGACTTTTTAGCTGGCCTTGGTGCATTGGACGTGAGCTAGGACCTTAAGACTCTGCATGAAAGGAGGACTAGATGCCGAGTTGCACAGGAGAATGTGAAAAGTGTTCATATGTAGTAAAAACCTGAAACATCCGTCCGTTTTCGTCATTTGTTATCGAATCGCCTTAAAGAAAGATCGTCATATTGGCCTCTCTTCGCTCTGAAACGGTTGTACTTATCGTCTGCAAAGCTATGTCGCGTGCTGCGGTATGCGGAGACACTAAAAGCACCATAGTAGAACACAGATGAAGCTTCTAAGTTGATGTAATAGCCAGTAAGAAGTAGTACATCTCAAGTTCTAGGTATCGATTATTGACTTTTTAGCTGGCTTTGGTGCCTTGGACATGAGCTAGGACCATAAGATTCTGCATGAAACGAGGACTAGCAGCCGAGTTGCACGAGACTATGTGAAAAGTGTTCATATGTAGTAAAAACCTGAGAAATCCGTCCGTTTTCGTCATTTGTTATCGAATCGACTTAAGGCCAGATCGTCACATTAGCTGCTCTTCTCTCTGAAACGGTTGTACTTATTGTCTGAAAGCTATGTCGCTTGCTGCAGTATGCGGAGACACTAAAAGACCAATAGTAGAACACAGATGAAGCATCTAAGATGATGTAATAGCCAGTATGAATTAGTACAATACCAGATTTAGGTATCGATTATTGACTTTTTAGCTGGCTTTGGTGCCTTGGACATGAGCTAGGACCACAAGATTCTGCATGAAACGAGGACTAGCATGCCGAGTTGCACGAGAGAGTGTGAAAAGTGTTCATATGTAGTAAAAACCTGAGAAACTCGTCCGTATTCGTCATTTGTTATGGAATCTACTTAAAGCCAGATCGTCACATTGGCCGCTCTTCTCTCTGAAACGGTTGTACTTATCGTCTGCAAAGCTATGTCGCGTGCTGCGGTATGCGGAGACACTAAAAGCACCATAGTAGAACACAGATGAAGCTTCTAAGATGATGTAATAGCCAGTAAGAAGTAGTACAATTCAAGTTTTAAGTATCGATTATTGACTTTTTAGCTGGCTTTGGTGCCTTGGACATGAGCTAGGACCTTAAGATTCTGCATGAAAGGAGGACTAGCAGCCGAGTTCCACGGGAGGATGTGAAAAGTGTTCATATGTAGTAAAAACCTGGACATCCGTCCGTTTTCGTCATTTGTTATCGAATCGACTTAAAGCCAGATCGTCACATTGGCCGCTCTTCGCTCTGAAACGGTTGTACTTATCGCCTGCAAAGCTATGTCGCGTGCTACGTTATGCGGAGACACTAATAGCACCATAGTAGAACACAGATGAAGCTTCTAAGTTGATGTGATAGCCAGTAAGACGTAGTACAATCCAAGTTTTAGGTATCGATTTTTGACTTTTTAGCTGGCTTTGGTGCATTGGACGTGATCTAAGACCTTAAGATTCTGCATGAAAGGAGGACTAGCAGCCAAGTTGCACGGGAGAAGGTGAAAAGTGTTCATATGTAGTAAAAACCTGAGAAAACCGTCCGTTTTCGTCATTTGTTATCAAATCGACTTAAAGCCAGATCGTCACATTGGCCGCTCTTCTCTCTGAAACGATTGTGCTTATCGTCTGCAAAGCTATGTCGCGTGCTGCGGTATGTGGAGGCACTAAGAGCACCATAGTAGAACACAGATGAAGCTTCTAAGTTGATGTAATAGCCAGTAAGAAGTAGTACATCTCAAGTACTAGGTATCGATTATTGACTTTTTAGCTGGCTTTGGTGCCTTGGACATGAGCTAGGACCATAAGATTCTGCATGAAACGAGGACTAGCAGCCGAGTTGCACGGGACAATGTGAAAAGTGTTCATATGTACTAAAAACCTGAGAAATCCGTCCGTTTCCGTCATTTGTTATCGAATCGACTTAAAGCCAGGTCGTCACATTGGCCGCTCTTCTGTCTGAAACGGTTGTACATATCGTCTGCAAAGCTATGTCGCGTGCTGCGGTATGCGGAGACACTAAAAGCACCATTGTAGAACACATATGAAGCTTCTAAGATGATGTAATAGCCAGTAAGAAGTAGTAGAATTCAAGTTTTAAGTATCGATTATTGACTTTTTAGCTGGCTTTGGTGCCTTGGACATGAGCTAGGACCTTAAGACTCTGCATGAAAGGAGGACTAGCAGCCGAGTTGCATGGGAGGATGTGAAAAGTGTACATATGTAGTAAAAACCTGAGAAATCCGTCCGGTTTCGTCATTTGTTATCGAATCGCCTTAAAGCCAGATCGTCATATTGGCCTTTCTTCGCTCTGAAACGGTTGTACTTATCGTCTGCAAAGCTATGTCGCGTGCTGCGGATTCGGAGACACTAAAAGCACCATTGTAGAACACAGATGAAGCTTCTAAGTTGATGTAATAACCAGTAAGAAGTAGTACAATTCAAGTTTTAAGTTTAGATTATTAATTTTTAGCTGGCTTTGGTGCCTTGGACATGAGCTAGGACCTTAAGATTCTGCATGAAAGGAGCACTAGCAGGTGAGTTGCACGGGAGAATGTGAAATGTGTTCATATGTAGTAAAAACCTGAGAAATTCGTCCGTTTTCGTCATTTGTTATCGAATCGACTTAAAGCCAGGTCGTCACATTGGCCGATCTTCTGTCTGAAACGGTTGTACATATCGTCTGCAAAGCTATGTCGCGTGTTGCGGTATGTGGAGACTCTAAAAGCACCATAGTAGAACACAGCTGAAGCTTCTAAGTTGATCTAATAGCCAGTAAGAAGTAGTACATCTGAAGTTCTAGGTATCGCTTATTGACTTTTTAGCTGGCTTTGGTGCCTTGGACATGAGCTAGGACCATAAGATTCTGCATGAAACGCGGACTAGCAGCCGAGTTGCACGCGAGAATGTGAAAAGTGTTCATATGTAGTAAAAACCTGAGAAATCCGTCCGTTTTCGTCATTTGTTATCGAATCGACTTAAAGCCAGATCGTCACATTGGCCGCTCTTCTCCCTGAAACGGTTGTACTTATCGTCTGAAAGCTATGTCGCGTGCTGCGAAATGCGGAGACACTAAAAGCACCATAGTAGAACACAGCTGAAGCTTCTAAGTTGATGTAATAGCCAGTAAGAAGTAGTACATCTGAAGTTCTTGGTATCGATTATTGACTTTTTAGCTGGCTTTGGTGCCTTGGACATGAGCTAGGACCATAAGATTCTTCTTGAAACGCGGACTAGCAGCCGAGTTGCACGCGAGAATGTGAAAAGTGTTCATATGTAGTAAAAACCTGAGAAATCCGTCCGTTTTCGTCATTTGTTATCGAATCGACTTAAAGCCAGATCGTCACATTGGCCACTCTTCTCTCTGAAACGGTTGTACTTATCGTCTGAAAGCTATGTCGCGTGCTGCAGTATGCGGAGACACTAAAAGCACCATAGTAGAACACAGATGAAGCTTCTAAGTTGATGTAATAGCCAGTAAGAAGTAGTACATCTCAAGTTCTAGGTATCGATTATTGACTTTTTAGCTGGCTTTGGTGCCTTGGACATGAGCTAGGACCATAAGATTCTGCATAAAAGGAGGACTAGCAGCCGAGTTGCACGGGAGAATGTGAAATGTGTTCATATGTAGTAAAATCCTGAGAGATCCGTCCGTTTTCGTCATTTGTTATCGAATCGACTTAAAGCCAGATCGTCACATTGGCCGCTCTCCTCTCTGAAACGGTTGTACTTATAGTCTGAAAGCCATGTCGCGTGCTGGGGTATGCGGAGACACTAAAAGCACCATATTAGGACACAGATGAAGCTTCTAAGATGATGAAATAGCCAGTAAGAATTAGTACAATTCAAGTTTTAGGTATCGATTATTGACTTTTTAGCTGGCCTTGGTGCATTGGACGTGAGCTAGGACCTTAACATTCTGCATGAAAGGAGGACTAGCAGCCGAGTTGCATGGGAGAATGTGAAACGTGTTCATGTGTATTAAAAACCTGAGAAATCCGTCCGTTTTCGTCATTTGTTATCGAATCGACTTAAAGCCAGATCGTCGCATTGGCCGCTCTTCTCTCTGAAACGGTTGTACTTATCGTCTGCAAAGCTATGTCGCGTGCTGCGGTATGCGGAGACACTAAAAGCACCATAGTAGAACACAGATGAAGCTTCTACGATGATGTAATAGCCAGTAAGTATTAGTACAATACCAGTTTTACGTATCGGTTATTGACTTTTAAGCTGGCTTTGGTGCCTTGGACATGAGCTAGGACCTTAAGATTCTGCATGAAAGGAGGACTAGCAGCCGAATTGCACGGGAGAATGTGAAAAGTGTTCATATGTAGTAAAAACCTGAGAAATCCGTCCGTTTTATTCATTTGTTACGGAATCGATTTAAAGCCAGGTCGTCACATTGTCCGCTCTTCTCTCTGAAACGGTTGTACATATCGTCTGCAAAGCTATGTCGCGTGCTGCGATATGCGGGGACACTAAAATCACCATAGTAGAACATTGATGAAGCTTCTAAGTTGATGTAATAGCTAGTAAGAATTAGTACAATACCAGATTTAGGTATCGATTATTGACTTTTTAGCTGTCTTTGGTGCCTTGGACATGAGCTAGGACCTTAAGGTTCTGCATGAATGGAGGACTAGCAGCCGAGTTGCACGGGAGGATGTGAAAAGTGTTCATATGTAGTAAAAACCTGAAACATACGTCCGTTTTCGTCATTTGTTATCGAATCGCCTTAAAGAAAGATCGTCATATTGGCCTCTCTTCGCTCTGAAACGGTTGTACTTATCGTCTGCAAAGCTATGTCGCGTGCTGCGGTATGCGGAGACACTAAAAGCACCATAGTAGAACACAGATGAAGCTTCTAAGTTGATGTAGTAGCAAGTAAGAAGTAGTACATCACAAGTTCTAGGTATCGATTATTGACTTTTTAGCTGGCTTTGGTGCCTTGGACATGAGCTAGGACCATAAGATTCTGCATGAAACGAGGACTAGCAGCCGAGTTGCACGAGACTATGTGAAAAGTGTTCATATGTAGTAAAAACCTGAGAAATCCGTCCGTTTTCGTCATTTGTTATCGAATCGACTTAAGGCCAGATCGTCACATTAGCTGCTCTTCTCTCTGAAACGGTTGTACTTATTGTCTGAAAGCTATGTCGCTTGCTGCAGTATGCGGAGACACTAAAAGACCAATAGTAGAACTCAGATGAAGCATCTAAGATGATGTAATAGCCAGTAAGTATTAGTACAATACCAGATTTAGGTATCGATTATTGACTTTTTAGCTGGCTTTGGTGCCTTGGACATGAGCTAGGACCATAAGATTCTGCATGAAACGAGGACTAGCATGCCGAGTTGCACGAGAGAGTGTGAAAAGTGTTCATATGTAGTAAAAACCTGAGAAATTCGTCCGTATTCGTCATTTGTTATGGAATCTACTTAAAGCCAGATCGTCACATTGGCCGCTCTTCTCTCTGAAACGGTTGTACTTATCGTCTGCAAAGCTATGTCGCGTGCTGCGGTATGCGGAGACACTAAAAGCACCATAGTAGAACACAGATGAAGCTTCTAAGATGATGTAATAGCCAGTAAGAAGTAGTACAATTCAAGTTTTAAGTATCGATTATTGACTTTTTAGCTGGCTTTGGTGCCTTGGACATGAGCTAGGACCTTAAGATTCTGCATGAAAGGAGGACTAGCAGCCGAGTTCCACGGGAGGATGTGAAAAGTGTTCATATGTAGTAAAAACCTGGACATCCGTCCGTTTTCGTCATTTGTTATCGAATCGACTTAAAGCCAGATCGTCACATTGGCCGCTCTTCGCTCTGAAACGGTTGTACTTATCGCCTGCAAAGCTATGTCGCGTGCTACTTTATGCGGAGACACTAATAGCACCATAGTAGAACACAGATAAAGCTTCTAAGTTGATGTGATAGCCAGTAAGACGTAGTACAATCCAAGTTTTAGGTATCGATTTTTGATTTATTAGCTGGCTTTGGTGCATTGGACGTGATCTAAGACCTTAAGATTCTGCATGAAAGGAGGACTAGCAGCCAAGTTGCACGGGAGAATGTGAAAAGTGTTCATATGTAGTAAAAACCTGAGAAATCCGTCCGTTTTCGTCATTTGTTATCGAATCGACTTAAAGCCAGATCGTCACATTAGCTGCTCTTCTCTGTGAAACGGTTGTACTTATCGTCTGAAAGCTATGTCGCGTGCTGCGGTATGCGGAGACACTAAAAGCACCATTGTAGAACACAGATGAAGCTTCTAAGTTGATGTAATAACCAGTAAGAAGTAGTACAATTCAAGTTTTAAGTGTCGATTATTGACTTTTTAGCTGGCTTTGGTGCCTTGGACATGAGCTAGCACCTTAAGATTCTGCATGAAAGGAGGACTAGCAGCCGAGTTGCACGGGAGAATGTGAAAAGTGTTCATATGCACTAAAAACCTGAGAAATCCGTCCGTTTCCGTCATTTGTTATCGAATCGACTTAAAGCCAGGTCGTCACATTGGCCGCTCTTCTGTCTGAAACGGTTGTACATATCGTCTGCAAAGCTATGTCGCGTGTTGCGGTGTGTGGAGACTCTAAAAGCACCATAGTAGAACACAGATGAAGCTTCTAAGTTGATGTAATAGCCAGTAAGAAGTAGTACATCTCAAGTTCTAGATATCGATTATTGACTTTTTAGCTGGCTTTGGTGCCTTGGACATGAGCTAGGACCATAAGGTTCTGCATGAAACGAGGACTAGCATGCCGAGTTGCACGAGAGAGTGTGAAAAGTGTTCATATGTAGTAAAAACCTGAGAAATCCGTCTGTATTCGTCATTTGTTATCGAATCGACTTAAAGCCAGTTCGTCACATTGGCCGCTCTTCTCTCTGAATCGGTTGTACTTATCGTCTGAAAGCTATGTCGCGTGCTGCGGTATGCGGAGACACTAAAAGCACCATAGTAGAACACAGATGAAGCTTCTAAGATGATGTAATAGCCAGTAAGAAGTAGTACAACTCAAGTTCTAGGTATCGATTATTGACTTTTTAGCTGGCTTTGGTGCCTCGGACATGAGCTAGGACCATAAGATTCTGCATGAAAGGAGGACTAGCAGCCGAGTTGCAAGGGAGAATGTGAAAAGTGTTCATATGTAGTAAAAACCTGAGAAATCCGTCCGTTTTCGTCATTTGTTATCGAATCGACTTAAAGCCAGATCGTCACATTGGCCGTTCTTCTCTCTGAAACGGTTGTACTTATCGTCTGCAAAGCTATGTCGCGTGCTGCGGTATGCGGGGACACTAAAAGCACCATAGTAGAACAAAGATGAAGCTTCTAAGATGATGTAATAGCCAGTAAGAAGTAGTACAATTCAAGTTTTAAGTATCGATTATTGACTTTTTAGCTGGCTTTGGTGCCTTGGACATGAGCTAGGACCTTAAGATTCTGCATGAAAGGAGGACTAGCAGCCGAGTTGCACGGGAGGATGTGAAAAGTGTTCATATGTAGTAAAAACCTGAGACATCCGTCCGTTTTCGTCATTTGTTATCGAATCGACTTAAAGCCAGATCGTCACATTGGCCGCTCTTCGCTCTGAAACGGTTGTACTTATCGCCTGCAAAGCTATGTCGCGAGCTGCGTTATGCGGAGACACTAATAGCATCATAGTAGAACACAGATGAAGCTTCTAAGTTGATGTAATAGCCAGTAAGAAGTAGTACAATCCAAGTTTTAGGTATCGATTATTGACTTTTTAGCTGGCTTTGGTGCATTGGACGTGAGCGAAGACCTTAAGATTATGCATGAAAGGAGGACTAGCAGCCAAGTTGCATGGGAGAAGGTGAAAAGTATTCATATGTAGTAAAAACCTGAGAAATCCGTCCGTTTTCGTCATTTGTTATCGAATCGACTTAAAGCCAGATCGCACATTGGCCGCTCTTCTCTCTGAAACGGTTGTACTTATCGTCTGCAAAGCTATGTCGCGTGCTGCGGTATGTGGAGGCACTAAAAGCACCATAGTAGAACACAGATGAAGCTTCTAAGTTGATGTAATAGCCAGTAAGAAGTAGTACAAGTGAAATTTTAGATATCGATTATTGACTTTTTACCGTTCTTTGGTGCCTTGGACATGAGCTAGGACCTTAAGATTCTGCATGAAAGGAGGACTAGCAGCCGAGTAGCAAGCGAGAATGTGAAAAGTGTTCATATGTAGTAAAAACCTGAGAAATCCGTCCGTTTTCGTCATTTGTTATCGAATCGACTGAAAGCCAGATCGTCACATTAGCCGCTCTTCTCTCTGAAACGGTTGTACTTATCGTCTGCAAAGCTATGTCGCGTGCTGCGGTATGTGGAGACACTAAAAGCACCATTGTAGAACACAGACGAAACTTCTAAGTAGATGTAATAGCTAGTAAGAAGTAGTACAACTCAAGTTTTAGGTATCGATTATTGACTTTTTAGCTGGCTTTGGTGACTTGGACATGAGCTAGGACCATAAGATTCTGCATGAAAGGAGGACTAGCAGCCGAGTTGCATGGGAGAATGTGAAAAGTGTTCACATATAGTAAAAACCTGAGAAATCCGTCCGTTTTCGTCATTTGTTGTCGAATCGACTTAAAGCCAGATCGTCACATTGGCCGCTCTTCTCTCTGAAATGGTTGTACTTATCGTCTGAAAGCTATGTCGCGTGCTGCGGTATGCGGAGACACTAAAAGCACCATAGTAAAACACAGATGAAGCTTCTAAGATGATGTAATAGCCAGTAAGTATTAGTACAATACCAGTTTTAGGTATCGATTATTGACTTTTTAGCTGGCTTTGGTGCCTTGGACATGAGCTAGGACCCTAAGATTCTGCATGAACGGAGGACTAGCAGCCGAGTTGCACAGGAGGATGTGAAAAGTGTTCATATGTAGTAAAAACCTGAGAAATCCGTCCGTTTTCGTCATTTGTTATCGAATCGACTTAAAGCCAGATCGACACATTGGCCGCTCTTCTCTCTGAAACGGTTCTACATATCGTCTGAAAGCTATGTCGCGTGCTGCGGTATGTGGAGACACTAAAATCACCATAGTAGAACACAGATGAAGCTTCTAAGTTGATGTAATAGCCAGTAAGAAGTAGTACAATTCAAGTTTTAGGTATCGATTATTGACTTTTTAGCTGGCTTTGGTGCCTTGGACATGAGCTA
This sequence comes from Schistocerca gregaria, assembly GCF_023897955.1. Classification (NCBI taxonomy): domain Eukaryota; kingdom Metazoa; phylum Arthropoda; class Insecta; order Orthoptera; family Acrididae; genus Schistocerca; species Schistocerca gregaria. The sequence continues at coordinate 1,471,473 of NW_026061721.1, read as the reverse complement.
GGACCTTAAGAATCTGCATGAAAGGAGGACTAGCAGCCGAATTGCACGGAAGATTGTGAAAAGTGTTCATATGTAGTAAAAACCTGAGAAATCCGTCCGTTTTCGTTATTTGTTATCGAATCGACTTAAAGCCAGATCGTCACATTGGCCGCTCATCTCTCAGAAACGGTTGTACTTATCGTCTGCAAAGCTATGTCGCGTGCTGCGGTTTGTGGACACACTAAAAGCACCATAGTACAACACAGATGAAGCTTCTAAGATGATGTAATAGCCAGTAAGAAGCAGTACAATTCAAGTTTTAGGTATCGATTATTGACTTTTTAGCTGGCTTTGGTGCCTTGGACATGAGCTAGGACCTTAAGATTCTGCATGAAAGGAGGACTAGAAGCCGAGTTGCACGGGAGAATGTGAAAAGTGTTCATATGTAGTAAAAACCTGAGAAATCCGTCGGTTTTCGTTATTTGTTATCGAATCGACTTAAAGCCAGATCGTCACATTGCTCGCTCGTCTCGCCGGAACGGTTGTATTTATCGTCTGAAAGCTATGTTGCGTGCTGCGGTATTCGGAGACACTAAAAGCACCATAGTAGAACACAGATGAAGCTTCTAAGATGATGTAATAGCCAGTAAGAATTAGTACAATACCAGTTTTAGGTATCGATTATTGACTTTGTAGCTGGCTTAGGTGCCTTGGACATGAGCTAGGACATTAAAATTCTGCATGAAAGGAGGACTAGCAGCCGAATTGCACGGGAGATTGTGAAAAGTGTTCATATGTAGTAAAAACCTGAGAAATCCGTTCGTTTTCGTCATTTGCTATCGAATAGACGTAAAACCAGATCGTCACATTGGCGCTCTTCTCTCTGAAACGGTTGTACTTATCGTCTGCAAAGCTATGTCGCGTGCTGCGGTTTGTGGACACACTAAAAGCACCATAGTACAACACAGATGAAGCTTCTAAGATGATGTAATAGCCAGTAAGAAGCAGTACAATTCAAGTTTTAGGTATCGATTATTGACTTTTTAGCTGGCTTTGGTGCCTTGGACATGAGCTAGGACCTTAAGATTCTACATAAAAGGAGGACTAGCAGCCGAGTTGCATGGGAGAATGTGAAAAGTGTTCATATGTAGTAAAAACCTGTGAAATCCGTCCGTTTTCGTCATTTGTTATCGAATCGACTTAAAGCCAGATCGTCACATTGGCCGCTCTTCTCTCTGAAACGGTTGTACTTATCGTCCGCAAAGCTATGTCGCAGTGCTGCGGTATGTGGAGACTCTAAAAGCACCATAGCAGAACACAGATGAAGCTTCTAAGTTGATGTAATAGCCAGTAAGAAGTAGTAGAACTCAAGTTTTAGGTATCGATTATTGACTTTTTAGCTGGCTTTGGTGCATTGGACATGAGCTAAGACCATAAGATTCTGCATGAAAGGAGGACTAGCAGCCGAGTTGCATGGGAGAATGTGAAAAGTGTTCATATGTAGTAAAAACCTGTGAAATCCGTCCGTTTTCGTCATTTGTTATCGAATGGACTTAAAGCCAGATCGTCACATTGGCCGCTCTTCTCTCTGAAACGGTTGTACTTATCGTCTGCAAAGCTATGTCGCGTGCTGCGGTATGTGGAGACTCTAAAAGCACCATAGCAGAACACAGATGAAGCTTCTAAGTTGATGTAATAGCCAGTAAGAAGTAGTACAATTGAAATTTTAGATATCGATTATTGACTTTTTAGCTGGCTTTGGTGCCTTGGACATGAGCTAGGACCTTAAGATTCTGCATGAAAGGAGGACCAGCAGCCGAATTGCACGGGAAAATGTAAAAAGTGTTCATATGGAGTAAAAACCTGAGAAATCCGTCCGTTTTCGTCATTTGTTATCGAATCGACTTAAAGCCAGATCGTCACATTGGCCGCCCATCTCTCAGAAACGGTTGTACTTATCGTCTGCAAAGCTATGTCGCGTGCTGCGGTATGTGGAGGCACTAAAAGCACCATAGTAGAACACAGATGAAGCTTCTAAGTTGATGTAATAGCCAGTAAGAAGTAGTACAAGTGAAATTTTAGATATCGATTATTGACTTTTTACCGTTCTTTGGTGCCTTGGACATGAGCTAGGACCTTAAGATTCTGCATGAAAGGAGGACTAGCAGCCGAGTAGCAAGGGAGAATGTGAAAAGTGTTCATATGTAGTAAAAACCTGAGAAATCCGTCCGTTTTCGTCATTTGTTATCGAATCGACTTAAAGCCAGATCGTCACATTGGCCGTTCTTCTCTCTGAAACGGTTGTACTTATCGTCTGCAAAGCTATGTCGCGTGCTGCGGTATGCGGGGACACTAAAAGCACCATAGTAGAACAAAGATGAAGCTTCTAAGATGATGTAATAGCCAGTAAGAAGTAGTACAATTCAAGTTTTAAGTATCGATTATTGACTTTTTATCTGGCTTTGGTGCCTTGGACATGAGCTAGGACCTTAAGATTCTGCATGAAAGGAGGACTAGCAGCCGAGTTGCACGGGAGGATGTGAAAAGTGTTCATATGTAGTAAAAACCTGAGACATCCGTCCGTTTTCGTCATTTGTTATCGAATCGACTTAAAGCCAGATCGTCACATTGGCCGCTCTTCGCTCTGAAACGGTTGTACTTATCGCCTGCAAAGCTATGTCGCGAGCTGCGTTATGCGGAGACACTAATAGCACCATAGTAGAACACAGATGAAGCTTCTAAGTTGATGTAATAGCCAGTAAGAAGTAGTACAATCCAAGTTTTAGGTATCGATTATTGACTTTTTAGCTGGCTTTGGTGCATTGGACGTGAGCGAAGACCTTAAGATTATGCAAAAAAGGAGGACTAGCAGCCAAGTTGCATGGGAGAAGGTGAAAAGTATTCATATGTAGTAAAAACCTGAGAAATCCGTCCCTTTTCGTCATTTGTTATCGAATCGACTTAAAGCCAGATCGCACATTGGCCGCTCTTCTCTCTGAAACGGTTGTACTTATCGTCTGCAAAGCTATGTCGCGTGCTGCGGTATGTGGAGGCACTAAAAGCACCATAGTAGAACACAGATGAAGCTTCTAAGTTGATGTAATCGCCAGTAAGAAGTAGTACAAGTGAAATTTTAGATATCGATTATTGACTTTTTACCGTTCTTTGGTGCCTTGGACATGAGCTAGGACCTTAAGATTCTGCATGAAAGGAGGACTAGCAGCCGAGTAGCAAGCGAGAATGTGAAAAGTGTTCATATGTAGTAAAAACCTGAGAAATCCGTCCGTTTTCGTCATTTGTTATCGAATCGACTGAAAGCCAGATCGTCACATTAGCCGCTCTTCTCTCTGAAACGGTTGTACTTATCGTCTGCAAAGCTATGTCGCGTGCTGCGGTATGTGGAGACACTAAAAGCACCATTGTAGAACACAGACGAAACTTCTAAGTAGATGTAATAGCTAGTAAGAAGTAGTACAACTCAAGCTTTAGGTATCGATTATTGACTTTTTAGCTGGCTTTGGTGACTTGGACATGAGCTAGGACCATAAGATTCTGCATGAAAGGAGGACTAGCAGCCGAGTTGCATGGGAGAATGTGAAAAGTGTTCACATATAGTAAAAACCTGAGAAATCCGTCCGTTTTCGTCATTTGTTGTCGAATCGACTTAAAGCCAGATCGTCACATTGGCCGCTCTTCTCTCTGAAACGGTTGTACTTATCGTCTGAAAGCTATGTCGCGTGCTGCGGTATGCGGAGACACTAAAAGCACCATAGTAAAACACAGATGAAGCTTCTAAGATGATGTAATAGCCAGTAAGTATTAGTACAATACCAGTTTTAGGTATCGATTATTGACTTTTTAGCTGGCTTTGGTGCCTTGGACATGAGCTAGGACCCTAAGATTCTGCATGAACGGAGGACTAGCAGCCGAGTTGCACAAGAGGATGTGAAAAGTGTTCATATGTAGTAAAAACCTGAGAAATCCGTCCGTTTTCGTCATTTGTTATCGAATCGACTTAAAGCCAGATCGTCACATTGGCCGCTCATCTCTCAGAAACGGTTGTACTTATCGTCTGCAAAGCTATGTCGCGTGCTGCGGTTTGTGGACACACTAAAAGCACCATAGTACAACACAGATGAAGCTTCTAAGATGATGTAATAGCCAGTAAGAAGCAGTACAATTCAAGTTTTAGGTATCGATTATTGACTTTTTAGCTGGCTTTGGTGCCTTGGACATGAGCTAGGACCTTAAGATTCTGCATGAAAGGAGGACTAGCAGCCGAGTTGCACGGGAGAATGTGAAAAGTGTTCATATGTAGTAAAAACCTGTGAAATCCGTCCGTTTTCGTCATTTGTTATCGAATCGACTTAAAGCCAGATCGTCACATTGGCCGCTCTTCTCTCTGAAACGGTTGTACTTATCGTCTGCAAAGCTATGTCGCGTGCTGCGGTATGTGGAGACTCTAAAAGCACCATAGCAGAACACAGATGAAGCTTCTAAGTTGATGTAATAGCCAGTAAGAAGTAGTGCAATTGAAATTTTAGATATCGATTATTGACTTTTTAGCTGGCTTTGGTGCCTTGGACATGAGCTAGGACCTTAAGATTCTGCATGAAAGGAGGACCAGCAGCCGAATTGCACGGGAAAATGTGAAAAGTGTTCATATGGAGTAAAAACCTGAGAAATCCGTCCGTTTTCGTCATTTGTTATCGAATCGACTTAAAGCCACATCGACACATTGGCCACTCTTCTCTCTGAAACGGTTGTACTTATCGTCTGCAAAGATATGTCGCGTGCTGCGGTATGCGGAGACACTAAAATCACCATAGTAGAACACAGATGATGCTTCTAAGTTGATGTAATAGCCAGTAAGGATTAGTACAATACCAGTTTTAGGTATCGATTATTGACTTTTTAGCTGGCTTTGGTGCCTTGGACATGAGCTAGGACATTAAGATTCTGCATGAAAGGAGGACTAGCAGCCGAATTGCATGGGAGATTGTTAAAAGTGTTCATATGTATTAAAAAACTGAGAAATCCGTCCGTTTTCGTCATTTGTTATGGAATCGACTTAAAGCCAGATCGTCACATTGGCCGCTCTTCTCTCTGAAACGGTTGTACTTATCGTCTGCAAAGCTATGTCGCGTGCTGCGGTTTGTGGACACACTAAAAGCACCATAGTACAACACAGATGAAGCTTCTAAGATGATGTAATAGCCAGTAAGAAGTAGTACAATTCCAGTTTTAGGTATCGATTATTGACTTTTTAGCTGGCTTTGGTGCCTTGGACATGAGCTAGGACATTAAGATTCTGCATGAAAGGAGGACTAGCAGCCGAATTGCACGGGAGATTGTGAAAAGTGTTCATATGTAGTAAAAACCTGAGAAATCCGTTCGTTTTCGTCATTTGCTATCGAATAGACGTAAAACCAGATCGTCACATTGGCGCTCTTCTCTCTGAAACGGTTGTACTTATCGTCTGCAAAGCTATGTCGCGTGCTGCGGTATGCGGAGACACTAAGAGCACCATAGTAGAACACAGATGAAGCTTCTAAGTTGATGTAATAGCCAGTAAGATGTAGTACACTTCAAGTTTTAGGTATCGATTATTGACTTTTTAGCTGGCTTTGGTGCCTTGGACATGAGCTAGGACCTTAAGATTCTACATAAAAGGAGGACTAGCAGCCGAGTTGCATGGGAGAATGTGAAAAGTGTTCATATGTAGTAAAAACCTGTGAAATCCGTCCGTTTTCGTCATTTGTTATCGAATCGACTTAAAGCCAGATCGTCACATTGGCCGCTCTTCTCTCTGAAACGGTTGTACTTATCGTCTGCAAAGCTATGTCGCGTGCTGCGGTATGTGGAGACTCTAAAAGCACCATAGCAGAACACAGATGAAGCTTCTAAGTTGATGTAATAGCCAGTAAGAAGTAGTACAATTGAAATTTTAGATATCGATTATTGACTTTTTAGCTGGCTTTGGTGCCTTGGACATGAGCTAGGACCTTAAGATTCTGCATGAAAGGAGGACCAGCAGACGAATTGCACGGGAAAATGTAAAAAGTGTTCATATGGAGTAAAAACCTAAGAAATCCGTCCGTTTTCGTCATTTGTTATCGAATCGACTGAAAGCCAGATCGTCACATTAGCCGCTCTTCTCTCTGAAACGGTTGTACTTATCGTCTGCAAAGCTATGTCGCGTGCTGCGGTATGTGGAGACACTAAAAGCACCATTGTAGAACACAGACGAAACTTCTAAGTAGATGTAATAGCTAGTAAGAAGTAGTACAACTCAAGTTTTAGGTATCGATTATTGACTTTTTAGCTGGCTTTGGTGACTTGGACATGAGCTAGGACCATAAGATTCTGCATGAAAGGAGGACTAGCAGCCGAGTTGCATGGGAGAATGTGAAAAGTGTTCACATGAAGTAAAAACCTGAGAAATCCGTCCGTTTTCGTCATTTGTTGTCGAATCGACTTAAAGCCAGATCGTCACATTGGCCGCTCTTCTCTCTGAAACGGTTGTACTTATCGTCTGAAAGCTATGTCGCGTGCTGCGGTATGCGGAGACACTAAAAGCACCATAGTAAAACACAGATGAAGCATCTAAGATGATGTAATAGGCAGTAAGTATTAGTACAATACCAGTTTTAGGTATCGATTATTGACTTTTTAGCTGGCTTTGGTGCCTTGGACATGAGCTAGGACCCTAAGATTCTGCATGAACGGTGGACTAGCAGCCGAGTTGCACAGGAGGATGTGAAAAGTGTTCATATGTAGTAAAAACCTGAGAAATCCGTCCGTTTTCGTCATTTGTTATCGAATCGACTTAAAGCCAGATCGACACATTGGCCGCTCTTCTCTCTGAAACGGTTCTACATATCGTCTGAAAGCTATGTCGCGTGCTGCGGTATGTGGAGACACTAAAATCACCATAGTAGAACACAGATGAAGCTTCTAAGTTGATGTAATAGCCAGTAAGAAGTAGTACAATTCAAGTTTTAGGTATCGATTATTGACTTTTTAGCTGGCTTTGGTGCCTTGGACATGAGCTAGGACCTTAAGATTCTGCATTAAAGGAGGACTAGCAGCCGCGTTGCACGGGAGAATGTGAAAAGTGTTCATATGTAGTAAAAACCTGAGAAATCCTTCCGTTTTCGTCATTTGTTATTGAATCGACTTAAAGCCAGATCGTCACATTGGCCGCTCCTCTCTCTGAAACGTTTGCACTTATCGTCTGAATGCTACGTCGCGTGCTGCGGTATGCGAAGACACTAAAATCACCATAGTAGAACACAGATGAAGCTTCAAAGATGATGTAATAGCCAGTAAGGTTAGTACATGACCAGTTTTAGGTATCGATTATTGACTTTTTAGCTGGCTTTGGTGCCTTGGACATGAGCTAGGACCTTAAGATTCTGCATGAAAGGAGGACTAGCAGCCGAATTGCACGGAAGATTGTGAAAAGTGTTCATATGTAGTAAAAACCTGAGAAATCCGTCCGTTTTCGTCATTTGTTGTCGAATCGACTTAAAGCCAGATCGTCACATTGGCCGCTCATCTCTCAGAAACGGTTGTACTTATCGTCTGCAAAGCTATGTCGCGTGCTGCGGTTTGTGGACACACTAAAAGCACCATAGTACAACACAGATGAAGCTTCTAAGATGATGTAATAGCCAGTAAGAAGCAGTACAATTCAAGTTTTAGGTATCGATTATTGACTTTTTAGCTGGCTTTGGTGCCTTGGACATGAGCTAGGACCTTAAGATTCTGCATGAAAGGAGGACTAGCAGCCGAGTTGCACGGGAGAATGTGAAAAGTGTTCATATGTAGTAAAAACCTGTGAAATCCGTCCGTTTTCGTCATTTGTTATCGAATCGACTTAAAGCCAGATCGTCACATTGGCCGCTCTTCTCTCTGAAACGGTTGTACTTATCGTCTGCAAAGCTATGTCGCGTGCTGCGGTATGTGGAGACTCTAAAAGCACCATAGCAGAACACAGATGAAGCTTCTAAGTTGATGTAATAGCCAGTAAGAAGTAGTACAATTGAAATTTTAGATATCGATTATTGACTTTTTAGCTGGCTTTGGTGCCTTGGACATGAGCTAGGACCTTAAGATTCTGCATGAAAAGAGGACCACCAGCCGAATTGCACGGGAAAATGTGAAAAGTGTTCATATGGAGTAAAAACCTGAGAAATCCGTCCGTTTTCGTCATTTGTTATCGAATCGACTTAAAGCCACATCGACACATTGGCCACTCTTCTCTCTGAAACGGTTGTACTTATCGTCTGCAAAGATATGTCGCGTGCTGCGGTATGCGGAGACACTAAAATCACCATAGTAGAACACAGATGATGCTTCTAAGTTGATGTAATAGCCAGTAAGGATTAGTACAATACCAGTTTTAGGTATCGATTATTGACTTTTTAGCTGGCTTTGGTGCCTTGGACATGAGCTAGGACATTAAGATTCTGCATGAAAGGAGGACTAGCAGCCGAATTGCATGGGAGATTGTGAAAAGTGTTCATATGTATTAAAAAACTGAGAAATCCGTCCGTTTTCGTCATTTGTTATGGAATCGACTTAAAGCCAGATCGTCACATTGGCCACTCTTCTCTCTGAAACGTTTGTACTTATCGTCCGCAAAGCTATGTCGCAGTGCTGCGGTATGTGGAGACTCTAAAAGCACCATAGCAGAACACAGATGAAGCTTCTAAGTTGATGTAATAGCCAGTAAGAAGTAGTACAATTCAAGTTTTAGGTATCGATTATTGACTTTTTAGCTGGCTTAGGTGCCTTGGACATGAGCTAGGACATTAAGATTCTGCATGAAAGGAGGACCAGCAGCCGAATTGCACGGGAGATTGTGAAAAGTGTTCATATGTAGTAAAAACCTGAGAAATCCGTTCGTTTTCGTCATTTGCTATCGAATAGACGTAAAACCAGATCGTCACATTGGCGCTCTTCTCTCTGAAACGGTTGTACTTATCGTCTGCAAAGCTATGTCGCGTGCTGCGGTATGCGGAGACACTAAGAGCACCATAGTAGAACACAGATGAAGCTTCTAAGTTGATGTAATAGCCAGTAAGATGTAGTACACTTCAAGTTTTAGGTATCGATTATTGACTTTTTAGCTATCTTTGGTGCCTTGGACATGAGCTAGGACCTTAAGATTCTACATAAAAGGAGGACTAGCAGCCGAGTTGCATGGGAGAATGTGAAAAGTGTTCATATGTAGTAAAAACCTGTGAAATCCGTCCGTTTTCGTCATTTGATATCGAATCGACTTAAAGCCAGATCGTCACATTGGCCGCTCTTCTCTCTGAAACGTTTGTACTTATCGTCCGCAAAGCTATGTCGCAGTGCTGCGGTATGTGGAGACTCTAAAAGCACCATAGCAGAACACAGATGAAGCTTCTAAGTTGATGTAATAGCCAGTAAGAAGTAGTACAATTCAAGTTTTAGGTATCGATTATTGACTTTTTAGCTGGCTTTGGTGCCTTGGACATGAGCTAGGACCTTAAGATTCTGCATTAAAGGAGGACTAGCAGCCGCGTTGCACGGGAGAATGTGAAAAGTGTTCATATGTAGTAAAAACCTGAGAAATCCTTCCGTTTTCGTCATTTGTTATTGAATCGACTTAAAGCCCGATCGTCACATTGGCCGCTCCTCTCTCTGAAACGGTTGCACTTATCGTCTGAATGCTACGTCGCGTGCTGCGGTATGCGAAGACACTAAAATCACCATAGTAGAACACAGATGAAGCTTCAAAGATGATGTAATAGCCAGTAAGGTTAGTACATGACCAGTTTTAGGTATCGATTATTGACTTTTTAGCTGGCTTTGGTGCCTTGGACATGAGCTAGGACCTTAAGATTCTGCATGAAAGGAGGACTAGCAGCCGAATTGCACGGAAGATTGTGAAAAGTGTTCATATGTAGTAAAAACCTGAGAAATCCGTCCGTTTTCGTCATTTGTTATCGAATCGACTTAAAGCCAGATCGTCACATTGGCCACTCATCTCTCAGAAACGGTTGTACTTATCGTCTGCAAAGCTATGTCGCGTGCTGCGGTTTGTGGACACACTAAAAGCACCATAGTACAACACAGATGAAGCTTCTAAGATGATGTAATAGCCAGTAAGAAGCAGTACAATTCAAGTTTTAGGTATCGATTATTGACTTTTTAGCTGGCTTTGGTGCCTTGGACATGAGCTAGGACCTTAAGATTCTGCATGAAAGGAGGACTAGCAGCCGAGTTGCACGGGAGAATGTGAAAAGTGTTCATATGTAGTAAAAACCTGTGAAATCCGTCCGTTTTCGTCATTTGTTATCGAATCGACTTAAAGCCAGATCGTCACATTGGACACTCTTCTCTCTGAAACGGTTGTACTTATCGTCTGCAAAGATATGTCGCGTGCTGCGGTATGCGGAGACACTAAAATCACCATAGTAGAACACAGATGAAGCTTCTATGTTGATTTAATAGCCAGTAAGAAGTAGTACAATTCAAGTTTTAGGTATCGATTATTGACTTTTTAGCTGGCTTAGGTGCCTTGGACATGAACTAGGACCCTAAGAATCTGCATGAGAGGAGGACTAGCAGCCAAGTTGCACGAGAGAATGTGAAAAGTGCTCATATGTAGTAAAAACCTGAGAGATCCGTTCGCCATCGTCATTTGTTATCGAATCGACTTAAAGCCAGATCGTCACATTTTCCGCTCTACTTTGTGAAACGGTTGTACTTATCGTCTGCAAAGCTATGTCGCGTTGCTGCGGTATGCGGAGACACTAAAGGCACCATAGTAGACCACAGATCAAGCTTCTAATTTGATGTAATAGCCAGTAAGAAGTAGTACAATTCAAGTTTTACTTATCGATTATTGACTTTTAGCTGGCTTTGGTGCCTTGGACATGAGCTAGGACCTTAAGATTCTGCATGAAAGGAGGGCTAGCAGCTGAGTTGCACGGGAGAATGTGAAAAGTGTTCATATGTAGTAAAAACCTGAGAAATCCGTCCGTTTTCGTCATTTGTTATGGAATCGACTTAAAGCCAGATCGACACATTGGCCGCTCTCCTCTCCGAAACGGTTGTACTTATCGTCTGCAAAGCTATGTCGCGTGCTGCGGTATGCAGAGACACTAAATGCACCATAGTAGAACACAGATGAAGCTTCTAAGTTGATGTAATAGCCAGTAAGAAGTAGTACAATTCAAGTTTTAGGTATCGATTATTGACTTTGTAGCTGGCTTTGGTGCCTTGGACATGAGCTAGAACCTTAAGATTCTGCATGAAAGAAGGACTAGCAGCCGAGTTGTACGGGAGAATGTGAAAAGTGTTCATATGTAGTAAAAACATGAGAAATCCATACGTTTTCGTCATTGGTTATGGATTCGTCTTAAAGCCAGATCGTCACATTGGCTGCTCTTTTCTCTGAAACGGTTGTACTTATCGTCTGCAAAGCTATGTCGCGTGCTGCGGTATGTGGAGACACTAAAAGCACCATAGTAGAACACAGATGAAGCTTCTAAGTTGACGTAATAGCTAGTAAGAGGTAGTACAATTCAAGTTTTAAGTATCGATTATTGACTTTTTAGCTGGCTTTGGTGAATTGGACATGAGCTAGGACCTTAAGATTCTGCATGAAAGGAGGACTAGCAGCCGAGTTGCACGGGAGAATGTGAAAAGTTTTCATATGTAGGAAAAACCTGAGAAATCGGTCCATTTTCGTCATTTGTTATCGAATCGACTTAAAACCGGATCGTGACATTGGCCGCTCTTCTCTCTGAAACGGTTGTACTTATTGTCTGCAAAGCTATGTCGCGTGCTGCGGTATGCGGAGACACTAAAAGCACCATAGTAGAACACAGATGAAGCTTCTAAGTTGATGTAATAGCTAGTAAGAAGTAGTACAATTGGAATTTTAGATATCGATTATTGACTTTTTAGCTGGCTTTGGTGCCTTGGACATGAGCTAGGACCTTAAGATTCTGCATGAAAGGAGGACTAGCAGCCGAGTTGCACGGGAGAATGTGAAAAGTGTTCATATGTAGTAAAAACGTGAGAAGTCCGTCCGTTTTGTCAATTGTTATCGAATCGACTTAAAGCCAGATCGTCACATTGGCCGCTCTTCTCTCCGAAACGGTTGTACTTATCGTCTGAAAGCTATGTCGCGTGCTGCGGTATGCGGAGACACTAAAAGCACCATAGTAGAACACAGATGAAGATTCTAAGATGATGTAATAGCCAGTAAGAATTAGTACAAATCCAGTTTTAGGTATCGATTATTGACTTTTAGCTGGCTTTGGTGCGTTGGACATGAGTTAGGACCTTAAGATTCTGCATGAAAGGAGGACTAGCAGCCGAGTTGCACGGGAGAATGTGAAAAGTTTTCAAATGTAGTAAAAACCTGAGAAATCGGTCCATTTTCGTCATTTGTTATCGAATCGACTTAAAACCGGATCGTGACATTGGCCGCTCTCCTCTCTGAAACGGTTGTACTTATCGTCTGCAAAGCTATGTCGCGTGCTGCGGTATGCGGAGACACTAAAAGCACCATAGTAGAACACAGATGAAGCTTCTAAGTTGATGTAATAGCTAGTAAGAAGTAGTACAATTGGAATTTTAGATATCGATTATTGACTTTTTAGCTGGCTTTGGTGCCTTGGACATGAGCTAGGACCTTAAGATTCTACATGAAAGGAGGACTAGAAGCCGAGTTGCACGGGAGAATGTGAAAAGTGTTCATATGTAGTAAAAACCTGAGAAATCCGTCGGTTTTCGTTATTTGTTATCGAATCGACTTAAAGCCAGATCGTCACATTGCCCGTTCGTCTCTCCGTAACGGTTGTATTTATCGTCTGAAAGCTATGTTGCGTGCTGCGGTATTCGGAGACACTAAAAGCACCATAGTAGAACACAGATGAAGCTTCTAAGATGATGTAATAGCCAGTAAGAATTAGTACAATACCAGTTTTAGGTATCGATTATTGACTTTTAGCTGGCTTTGGTGCGTTGGACATGAGCTAGGACCTTAAGATTCTGCATGAAAGGAGGGCTAGAAGCTGAGTTGCACGGGAGATTGTGAAAAGTGTTCATATGTAGTAAAAACCTGAGAAATCCGTTCGTTTTCGTCATTTGCTATCGAATAGACGTAAAACCAGATCGTCACATTGGCGCTCTTCTCTCTGAAACGGTTGTACTTATCGTCTGCAAAGCTATGTCGCGTGCTGCGGTATGCAGAGACACTAAATGCACCATAGTAGAACACAGATGAAGCTTCTAAGTTGATGTAATAGCCAGTAAGAAGTAGTACAATTCAAGTTTTAGGTATCGATTATTGACTTTGTAGCTGGCTTTGGTGCCTTGGACATGAGCTAGAACCTTAAGATTCTGCATGAAAGAAGGACTAGCAGCCGAGTTGTACGGGAGAATGTGAAAAGTGTTCATATGTAGTAAAAACATGAGAAATCCATACGTTTTCGTCATTGGTTATCGATTCGTCTTAAAGCCAGATCGTCACATTGGCTGCTCTTTTCTCTGAAACGGTTGTACTTATCGTCTGCAAAGCTATGTCGCGTGCTGCGGTATGTGGAGACACTAAAAGCACCATAGTAGAACACAGATGAAGCTTCTAAGTTGACGTAATAGCTAGTAAGAGGTAGTACAATTCAAGTTTTAAGTATCGATTATTGACTTTTTAGCTGGCTTTGGTGAATTGGACATGAGCTAGGACCTTAAGATTCTGCATGAAAGGAGGACTAGCAGCCGAGTTGCACGGGAGAATGTGAAAAGTTTTCATATGTAGGAAAAACCTGAGAAATCGGTCCATTTTCGTCATTTGTTATCGAATCGACTTAAAACCGGATCGCGACATTGGCCGCTCTTCTCTCTGAAACGGTTGTACTTATTGTCTGCAAAGCTATGTCGCGTGCTGCGGTATGCGGAGACACTAAAAGCACCATAGTAGAACACAGATGAAGCTTCTAAGTTGATGTAATAGCTAGTAAGAAGTAGTACAATTGGAATTTTAGATATCGATTATTGACTTTTTAGCTGGCTTTGGTGCCTTGGACATGAGCTAGGACCTTAAGATTCTGCATGAAAGGAGGACTAGCAGCCGAGTTGCACGGGAGAATGTGAAAAGTGTTCATATGTAGTAAAAACGTGAGAAGTCCAACCGTTTTGTCAATTGTTATCGAATCGACTTAAAGCCAGATCGTCACATTGGCCGCTCTTCTCTCCGAAACGGTTGTACTTATCGTCTGAAAGCTATGTCGCGTGCTGCGGTATGCGGAGACACTAAAAGCACCATAGTAGAACACAGATGAAGCTTCTAAGATGATGTAATAGCCAGTAAGAATTAGTACAAATCCAGTTTTAGGTATCGATTATTGACTTTTAGCTGGCTTTGGTGCGTTGGACATGAGTTAGGACCTTAAGATTCTGCATGAAAGGAGGACTAGCAGCCGAGTTGCACGGGAGAATGTGAAAAGTTTTCATATGTAGTAAAAACCTGAGAAATCGGTCCATTTTCGTCATTTGTTATCGAATCGACTTAAAACCGGATCGTGACATTGGCCGCTCTTCTCTCTGAAACGGTTGTACTTATCGTCTGCAAAGCTATGTCGCGTGCTGCGGTATGCGGAGACACTAAAAGCACCATAGTAGAACACAGATGAAGCTTCTAAGTTGATGTAATAGCTAGTAAGAAGTAGTACAATTGGAATTTTAGATATCGATTATTGACTTTTTAGCTGGCTTTGGTGCCTTGGACATGAGCTAGGACCTTAAGATTCTGCATGAAAGAAGGACTAGCAGCCGAGTTGTACGGGAGAATGTGAAAAGTGTTCATATGTAGTAAAAACATGAGAAATCCATACGTTTTCGTCATTGGTTATCGATTCGTCTTAAAGCCAGATCGTCACATTGGCTGCTCTTTTCTCTGAAACGGTTGTACTTATCGTCTGCAAAGCTATGTCGCGTGCTGCGGTATGTGGAGACACTAAAAGCACCATAGTAGAACACAGATGAAGCTTCTAAGTTGACGTAATAGCTAGTAAGAGGTAGTACAATTCAAGTTTTAAGTATCGATTATTGACTTTTTAGCTGGCTTTGGTGAATTGGACATGAGCTAGGACCTTAAGATTCTGCATGAAAGGAGGACTAGCAGCCGAGTTGCACGGGAGAATGTGAAAAGTTTTCATATGTAGGAAAAACCTGAGAAATCGGTCCATTTTCGTCATTTGTTATCGAATCGACTTAAAACCGGATCGCGACATTGGCCGCTCTTCTCTCTGAAACGGTTGTACTTATTGTCTGCAAAGCTATGTCGCGTGCTGCGGTATGCGGAGACACTAAAAGCACCATAGTAGAACACAGATGAAGCTTCTAAGTTGATGTAATAGCTAGTAAGAAGTAGTACAATTGGAATTTTAGATATCGATTATTGACTTTTTAGCTGGCTTTGGTGCCTTGGACATGAGCTAGGACCTTAAGATTCTGCATGAAAGGAGGACTAGCAGCCGAGTTGCACGGGAGAATGTGAAAAGTGTTCATATGTAGTAAAAACGTGAGAAGTCCGTCCGTTTTGTCAATTGTTATCGAATCGACTTAAAGCCAGATCGTCACATTGGCCGCTCTTCTCTCCGAAACGGTTGTACTTATCGTCTGAAAGCTATGTCGCGTGCTGCGGTATGCGGAGACACTAAAAGCACCATAGTAGAACACAGATGAAGATTCTAAGATGATGTAATAGCCAGTAAGAATTAGTACAAATCCAGTTTTAGGTATCGATTATTGACTTTTAGCTGGCTTTGGTGCGTTGGACATGAGTTAGGACCTTAAGATTCTGCATGAAAGGAGGACTAGCAGCCGAGTTGCACGGGAGAATGTGAAAAGTTTTCAAATGTAGTAAAAACCTGAGAAATCGGTCCATTTTCGTCATTTGTTATCGAATCGACTTAAAACCGGATCGTGACATTGGCCGCTCTCCTCTCTGAAACGGTTGTACTTATCGTCTGCAAAGCTATGTCGCGTGCTGCGGTATGCGGAGACACTAAAAGCACCATAGTAGAACACAGATGAAGCTTCTAAGTTGATGTAATAGCTAGTAAGAAGTAGTACAATTGGAATTTTAGATATCGATTATTGACTTTTTAGCTGGCTTTGGTGCCTTGGACATGAGCTAGGACCTTAAGATTCTGCATGAAAGGAGGACTAGAAGCCGAGTTGCACGGGAGAATGTGAAAAGTGTTCATATGTAGTAAAAACCTGAGAAATCCGTCGGTTTTCGTTATTTGTTATCGAATCGACTTAAAGCCAGATCGTCACATTGCTCGCTCGTCTCTCCGGAACGGTTGTATTTATCGTCTGAAAGCTATGTTGCGTGCTGCGGTATTCGGAGACACTAAAAGCACCATAGTAGAACACAGATGAAGCTTCTAAGATGATGTAATAGCCAGTAAGAATTAGTACAATACCAGTTTTAGGTATCGATTATTGACTTTGTAGCTGGCTTAGGTGCCTTGGACATGAGCTAGGACATTAAAATTCTGCATGAAAGGAGGACTAGCAGCCGAATTGCACGGGAGATTGTGAAAAGTGTTCATATGTAGTAAAAACCTGAGAAATCCGTTCGTTTTCGTCATTTGCTATCGAATAGACGTAAAACCAGATCGTCACATTGGCGCTCTTCTCTCTGAAACGGTTGTACTTATCGTCTGCAAAGCTATGTCGCGTGCTGCGGTATGCGGAGACACTAAGAGCACCATAGTAGAACACAGATGAAGCTTCTAAGTTGATGTAAAAGCCAGTAAGATGTAGTACACTTCAAGTTTTAGGTGTCGATTATTGACTTTTTAGCTGGCTTTGGTGCCTTGGACATGAGCTAGGACCTTAAGATTCTACATAAAAGGAGGACTAGCAGCCGAGTTGCATGGGAGAATGTGAAAAGTGTTCATATGTAGTAAAAACCTGTGAAATCCGTCCGTTTTCGTCATTTGTTATCGAATCGACTTAAAGCCAGATCGTCACATTGGCCGCTCTTCTCTCTGAAACGGTTGTACTTATCGTCCGCAAAGCTATGTCGCAGTGCTGCGGTATGTGGAGACTCTAAAAGCACCATAGCAGAACACAGATGAAGCTTCTAAGTTGATGTAATAGCCAGTAAGAAGTAGTAGAACTCAAGTTTTAGGTATCGATTATTGACTTTTTAGCTGGCTTTGGTGCATTGGACATGAGCTAAGACCATAAGATTCTGCATGAAAGGAGGACTAGCAGCCGAGTTGCACGGGACAATGTGAAAAGTGTTCATACGTAGTAAAAACCTGAGAAATCCGTTCGTTATCGTCATTTGTTATCGAATGGACTTTAAGGCAGATCGTCACATTGGCCGCTCTGCTCTCTGAAACGGTTGTACTTATCGTCTGCAAAGCTATGTCGCGTTGCTACGGTATGCGGAGACACTAAAGGCACCATAGTAGACCACAGATCAAGCTTCTAATTTGATGTAATAGCCAGTAAGAAGTAGTACAATTCAAGTTTTACTTATCGATTATTGACTTTTAGCTGGCTTTGGTGCATTGGACATGAGCTAGGACCTTAAGATTCTGCATGAAAGGAGGGCTAGCAGCTGAGTTGCACGGGAGAATGTGAAAAGTGTTCATATGTAGTAAAAACCTGAGAAATCCGTCCGTTTTCGTCATTTGTTATGGAATCGACTTAAAGCCAGATCGTCACATTGGCCGCTCTCCTCTCCGAAACGGTTGTACTTATCGTCTGCAAAGCTATGTCGCGTGCTGCGGTATGCAGAGACACTAAATGCACCATAGTAGAACACAGATGAAGCTTCTAAGTTGATGTAATAGCCAGTAAGAAGTAGTACAATTCAAGTTTTAGGTATCGATTATTGACTTTGTAGCTGGCTTTGGTGCCTTGGACATGAGCTAGAACCTTACGATTCTGCATGAAAGAAGGACTAGCAGCCGAGTTGTACGGGAGAATGTGAAAAGTGTTCATATGTAGTAAAAACATGAGAAATCCATACGTTTTCGTCATTGGTTATCGATTCGTCTTAAAGCCAGATCGTCACATTGGCTGCTCTTTTCTCTGAAACGGTTGTACTTATCGTCTGCAAAGCTATGTCGCGTGCTGCGGTATGTGGAGACACTAAAAGCACCATAGTAGAACACAGATGAAGCTTCTAAGTTGACGTAATAGCTAGTAAGAGGTAGTACAATTCAAGTTTTAAGTATCGATTATTGACTTTTTAGTTGGCTTTGGTGAATTGGACATGAGCTAGGACCTTAAGATTCTGCATGAAAGGAGGACTAGCAGCCGAGTTGCACGGGAGAATGTGAAAAGTTTTCATATGTAGGAAAAACCTGAGAAATCGGTCCATTTTCGTCATTTGTTATCGAATCGACTTAAAACCGGATCGTGACATTGGCCGCTCTTCTCTCTGAAACGGTTGTACTTATTGTCTGCAAAGCTATGTCTCGTGCTGCGGTATGCGGAGACACTAAAAGCACCATAGTAGAACACAGATGAAGCTTCTAAGTTGATGTAATAGCTAGTAAGAAGTAGTACAATTGGAATTTTAGATATCGATTATTGACTTTTTAGCTGGCTTTGGTGCCTTGGACATGAGCTAGGACCTTAAGATTCTGCATGAAAGGAGGACTAGCAGCCGAGTTGCACTGGAGAATGTGAAAAGTGTTCATATGTAGTAAAAACGTGAGAAGTCCGTCCGTTTTGTCAATTGTTATCGAATCGACTTAAAGCCAGATCGTCACATTGCCCGCTCGTCTCTCCGGAACGGTTGTATTTATCGTCTGAAAGCTATGTTGCGTGCTGCGGTATGCGGAGACACTAAAAGCACCATAGTAGAACACAGATGAAGCTTCTAAGTTGATGTAATAGCTAGTAAGAAGTAGTACAATTGGAATTTTAGATATCGATTATTGACTTTTTAGCTGGCTTTGGTGCCTTGGACATGAGCTAGGACCTTAAGATTCTGCATGAAAGGAGGACTAGAAGCCGAGTTGCACGGGAGAATGTGAAAAGTGTTCATATGTAGTAAAAACCTGAGAAATCCTTCGGTTTTCGTTATTTGTTATCGAATCGACTTAAAGCCAGATCGTCACATTGCTCGCTCGTCTCTCCGGAACGGTTGTATTTATCGTCTGAAAGCTATGTTGCGTGCTGCGGTATTCGGAGACACTAAAAGCACCATAGTAGAACACAGATGAAGCTTCTAAGATGATGTAATAGCCAGTAAGAATTAGTACAATACCAGTTTTAGGTATCGATTATTGACTTTTAGCTGGCTTTGGTGCGTTGGACATGAGCTAGGACCTTAAGATTCTGCATGATAGGAGGGCTAGCAGCTGAGTTGCACGGGAGATTGTGAAAAGTGTTCATATGTAGTAAAAACCTGAGAAATCCGTTCGTTTTCGTCATTTGCTATCGAATAGACGTAAAACCAGATCGTCACATTGGCGCTCTTCTCTCTGAAACGGTTGTACTTATCGTCTGCAAAGCTATGTCGCGTGCTGCGGTATGCAGAGACACTAAATGCACCATAGTAGAACACAGATGAAGCTTCTAAGTTGATGTAATAGCCAGTAAGAAGTAGTACAATTAAAGTTTTAGGTATCGATTATTGACTTTGTAGCTGGCTTTGGTGCCTTGGACATGAGCTAGAACCTTAAGATTCTGCATGAAAGAAGGACTAGCAGCCGAGTTGTACGGGAGAATGTGAAAAGTGTTCATATGTAGTAAAAACCTGAGAAATCCGTTCGTTTTCGTCATTTGTTATCGAATCGACTTAAAGCCAGATCGTCACATTGGCCGCTCTTCTCTCTGAAACGGTTGTACTTATCGTCTGCAAAGCTATGTCGCGTGCTGCGGTTTGTGGACACACTAAAAGCACCATAGTACAACACAGATGAAGCTTCTAAGATGATGTAATAGCCAGTAAAAAGTAGTACAATTCAAGTTTTAGGTGTCGATTATTGACTTTTTAGCTGGCTTAGGTGCCTTGGACATGAGCTAGGACATTAAAATTCTGCATGAAAGGAGGACTAGCAGCCGAATTGCACGGGAGATTGTGAAAAGTGTTCATATGTAGTAAAAACCTGAGAAATCCGTTCGTTTTCGTCATTTGCTATCGAATAGACGTAAAACCAGATCGTCACATTGGCGCTCTTCTCTCTGAAACGGTTGTACTTATCGTCTGCAAAGCTATGTCGCGTGCTGCGGTATGCGGAGACACTAAGAGCACCATAGTAGAACACAGATGAAGCTTCTAAGTTGATGTAATAGCCAGTAAGATGTAGTACACTTCAAGTTTTAGGTGTCGATTATTGACTTTTTAGCTGGCTTTGGTGCCTTGGACATGAGCTAGGACCTTAAGATTCTACATAAAAGGAGGACTAGCAGCCGAGTTGTACGGGAGAATGTGAAAAGTGTTCATATGTAGTAAAAACATGAGAAATCCATACGTTTTCGTCATTGGTTATCGATTCGTCTTAAAGCCAGATCGTCACATTGGCTGCTCTTTTCTCTGAAACGGTTGTACTTATCGTCTGCAAAGCTATGTCGCGTGCTGCGGTATGTGGAGACACTAAAAGCACCATAGTAGAACACAGATGAAGCTTCTAAGTTGACGTAATAGCTAGTAAGAGGTAGTACAATTCAAGTTTTAAGTATCGATTATTGACTTTTTAGTTGGCTTTGGTGAATTGGACATGAGCTAGGACCTTAAGATTCTGCATGAAAGGAGGACTAGCAGCCGAGTTGCACGGGAGAATGTGAAAAGTTTTCATATGTAGGAAAAACCTGAGAAATCGGTCCATTTTCGTCATTTGTTATCGAATCGACTTAAAACCGGATCGTGACATTGGCCGCCCTTCTCTCTGAAACGGTTGTACTTATTGTCTGCAAAGCTATGTCTCGTGCTGCGGTATGCGGAGACACTAAAAGCACCATAGTAGAACACAGATGAAGCTTCTAAGTTGATGTAATAGCTAGTAAGAAGTAGTACAATTGGAATTTTAGATATCGATTATTGACTTTTTAGCTGGCTTTGGTGCCTTGGACATGAGCTAGGACCTTAAGATTCTGCATGAAAGGAGGACTAGCAGCCGAGTTGCACTGGAGAATGTGAAAAGTGTTCATATGTAGTAAAAACGTGAGAAGTCCGTCCGTTTTGTCAATTGTTATCGAATCGACTTAAAGCCAGATCGTCACATTGCCCGCTCGTCTCTCCGGAACGGTTGTATTTATCGTCTGAAAGCTATGTTGCGTGCTGCGGTATGCGGAGACACTAAAAGCACCATAGTAGAACACAGATGAAGCTTCTAAGTTGATGTAATAGCTAGTAAGAAGTAGTACAATTGGAATTTTAGATATCGATTATTGACTTTTTAGCTGGCTTTGGTGCCTTGGACATGAGCTAGGACCTTAAGATTCTGCATGAAAGGAGGACTAGAAGCCGAGTTGCACGGGAGAATGTGAAAAGTGTTCATATGTAGTAAAAACCTGAGAAATCCTTCGGTTTTCGTTATTTGTTATCGAATCGACTTAAAGCCAGATCGTCACATTGCTCGCTCGTCTCTCCGGAACGGTTGTATTTATCGTCTGAAAGCTATGTTGCGTGCTGCGGTATTCGGAGACACTAAAAGCACCATAGTAGAACACAGATGAAGCTTCTAAGATGATGTAATAGCCAGTAAGAATTAGTACAATACCAGTTTTAGGTATCGATTATTGACTTTTAGCTTGCTTTGGTGAGTTGGACATGAGCTAGGACCTTAAGATTCTGCATGATAGGAGGGCTAGCAGCTGAGTTGCACGGGAGATTGTGAAAAGTGTTCATATGTAGTAAAAACCTGAGAA
This sequence comes from Schistocerca gregaria, assembly GCF_023897955.1. NCBI lineage: Eukaryota > Metazoa > Arthropoda > Insecta > Orthoptera > Acrididae > Schistocerca > Schistocerca gregaria. The sequence continues at coordinate 1,449,591 of NW_026061721.1, read as the reverse complement.
ATCCGTTCGTTTTCGTCATTTGCTATCGAATAGACGTAAAACCAGATCGTCACATTGGCGCTCTTCTCTCTGAAACGGTTGTACTTATCGTCTGCAAAGCTATGTCGCGTGCTGCGGTATGCAGAGACACTAAATGCACCATAGTAGAACACAGATGAAGCTTCTAAGTTGATGTAATAGCCAGTAAGAAGTAGTACAATTAAAGTTTTAGGTATCGATTATTGACTTTGTAGCTGGCTTTGGTGCCTTGGACATGAGCTAGAACCTTAAGATTCTGCATGAAAGAAGGACTAGCAGCCGAGTTGTACGGGAGAATGTGAAAAGTGTTCATATGTAGTAAAAACCTGAGAAATCCGTTCGTTTTCGTCATTTGTTATCGAATCGACTTAAAGCCAGATCGTCACATTGGCCGCTCTTCTCTCTGAAACGGTTGTACTTATCGTCTGCAAAGCTATGTCGCGTGCTGCGGTTTGTGGACACACTAAAAGCACCATAGTACAACACAGATGAAGCTTCTAAGATGATGTAATAGCCAGTAAAAAGTAGTACAATTCAAGTTTTAGGTGTCGATTATTGACTTTTTAGCTGGCTTAGGTGCCTTGGACATGAGCTAGGACATTAAAATTCTGCATGAAAGGAGGACTAGCAGCCGAATTGCACGGGAGATTGTGAAAAGTGTTCATATGTAGTAAAAACCTGAGAAATCCGTTCGTTTTCGTCATTTGCTATCGAAAAGACGTAAAACCAGATCGTCACATTGGCGCTCTTCTCTCTGAAACGGTTGTACTTATCGTCTGCAAAGCTATGTCGCGTGCTGCGGTATGCGGAGACACTAAGAGCACCATAGTAGAACACAGATGAAGCTTCTAAGTTGATGTAATAGCCAGTAAGATGTAGTACACTTCAAGTTTTAGGTGTCGATTATTGACTTTTTAGCTGGCTTTGGTGCCTTGGACATGAGCTAGGACCTTAAGATTCTACATAAAAGGAGGACTAGCAGCCGAGTTGCATGGGAGAATGTGAAAAGTGTTCATATGTAGTAAAAACCTGTGAAATCCGTCCGTTTTCGTCATTTGTTATCGAATCGACTTAAAGCCAGATCGTCACATTGGCCGCTCTTCTCTCTGAAACGGTTGTACTTATCGTCCGCAAAGCTATGTCGCAGTGCTGCGGTATGTGGAGACTCTAAAAGCACCATAGCAGAACACAGATGAAGCTTCTAAGTTGATGTAATAGCCAGTAAGAAGTAGTAGAACTCAAGTTTTAGGTATCGATTATTGACTTTTTAGCTGGCTTTGGTGCCTTGGACATGAGCTAAGACCATAAGATTCTGCATGAAAGGAGGACTAGCAGCCGAGTTGCACGGGACAATGTGAAAAGTGTTCATACGTAGTAAAAACTGAGAAATCCGTTCGTTATCGTCATTTGTTATCGAATGGACTTTAAGGCAGATCGTCACATTGGCCGCTCTGCTCTCTGAAACGGTTGTACTTATCGTCTGCAAAGCTATGTCGCGTTCTGCGGTATGCGGAGACACTAAAATCACCATAGTAGAACACAGATGAAGCTTCTATGTTGATTTAATAGCCAGTAAGAAGTAGTACAATTCAAGTTTTAGGTATCGATTATTGACTTTGTAGCTGGCTTTGGTGCCTTGGACATGAGCTAGAACCTTAAGATTCTGCATGAAAGAAGGACTAGCAGCCGAGTTGTACGGGAGAATGTGAAAAGTGTTCATATGTAGTAAAAACATGAGAAATCCATACGTTTTCGTCATTGGTTATCGATTCGTCTTAAAGCCAGATCGTCACATTGGCTGCTCTTTTCTCTGAAACGGTTGTACTTATCGTCTGCAAAGCTATGTCGCGTGCTGCGGTATGTGGAGACACTAAAAGCACCATAGTAGAACACAGATGAAGCTTCTAAGATGATGTAATAGCCAGTAAAAAGTAGTACAATTCAAGTTTTAGGTGTCGATTATTGACTTTTTAGCTGGCTTAGGTGCCTTGGACATGAGCTAGGACATTAAAATTCTGCATGAAAGGAGGACTAGCAGCCGAATTGCACGGGAGATTGTGAAAAGTGTTCATATGTAGTAAAAACCTGAGAAATCCGTTCGTTTTCGTCATTTGCTATCGAAAAGACGTAAAACCAGATCGTCACATTGGCGCTCTTCTCTCTGAAACGGTTGTACTTATCGTCTGCAAAGCTATGTCGCGTGCTGCGGTATGCGGAGACACTAAGAGCACCATAGTAGAACACAGATGAAGCTTCTAAGTTGATGTAATAGCCAGTAAGATGTAGTACACTTCAAGTTTTAGGTGTCGATTATTGACTTTTTAGCTGGCTTTGGTGCCTTGGACATGAGCTAGGACCTTAAGATTCTACATAAAAGGAGGACTAGCAGCCGAGTTGCATGGGAGAATGTGAAAAGTGTTCATATGTAGTAAAAACCTGTGAAATCCGTCCGTTTTCGTCATTTGTTATCGAATCGACTTAAAGCCAGATCGTCACATTGGCCGCTCTTCTCTCTGAAACGGTTGTACTTATCGTCCGCAAAGCTATGTCGCAGTGCTGCGGTATGTGGAGACTCTAAAAGCACCATAGCAGAACACAGATGAAGCTTCTAAGTTGATGTAATAGCCAGTAAGAAGTAGTAGAACTCAAGTTTTAGGTATCGATTATTGACTTTTTAGCTGGCTTTGGTGCCTTGGACATGAGCTAAGACCATAAGATTCTGCATGAAAGGAGGACTAGCAGCCGAGTTGCACGGGACAATGTGAAAAGTGTTCATACGTAGTAAAAACTGAGAAATCCGTTCGTTATCGTCATTTGTTATCGAATGGACTTTAAGGCAGATCGTCACATTGGCCGCTCTGCTCTCTGAAACGGTTGTACTTATCGTCTGCAAAGCTATGTCGCGTTCTGCGGTATGCGGAGACACTAAAATCACCATAGTAGAACACAGATGAAGCTTCTATGTTGATTTAATAGCCAGTAAGAAGTAGTACAATTCAAGTTTTAGGTATCGATTATTGACTTTGTAGCTGGCTTTGGTGCCTTGGACATGAGCTAGAACCTTAAGATTCTGCATGAAAGAAGGACTAGCAGCCGAGTTGTACGGGAGAATGTGAAAAGTGTTCATATGTAGTAAAAACATGAGAAATCCATACGTTTTCGTCATTGGTTATCGATTCGTCTTAAAGCCAGATCGTCACATTGGCTGCTCTTTTCTCTGAAACGGTTGTACTTATCGTCTGCAAAGCTATGTCGCGTGCTGCGGTATGTGGAGACACTAAAAGCACCATAGTAGAACACAGATGAAGCTTCTAAGTTGACGTAATAGCTAGTAAGAGGTAGTACAATTCAAGTTTTAAGTATCGATTATTGACTTTTTAGCTGGCTTTGGTGAATTGGACATGAGCTAGGACCTTAAGATTCTGCATGAAAGGAGGACTAGCAGCCGAGTTGCACGGGAGAATGTGAAAAGTTTTCATATGTAGGAAAAACCTGAGAAATCGGTCCATTTTCGTCATTTGTTATCGAATCGACTTAAAACCGGATCGTGACATTGGCCGCTCTTCTCTCTGAAACGGTTGTACTTATTGTCTGCAAAGCTATGTCGCGTGCTGCGGTATGCGGAGACACTAAAAGCACCATAGTAGAACACAGATGAAGCTTCTAAGTTGATGTAATAGCTAGTAAGAAGTAGTACAATTGGAATTTTAGATATCGATTATTGACTTTTTAGCTGGCTTTGGTGCCTTGGACATGAGCTAGGACCTTAAGATTCTGCATGAAAGGAGGACTAGCAGCCGAGTTGCACGGGAGAATGTGAAAAGTGTTCATATGTAGTAAAAACGTGAGAAGTCCGTCCGTTTTGTCAATTGTTATCGAATCGACTTAAAGCCAGATCGTCACATTGCCCGCTCGTCTCTCCGGAACGGTTGTATTTATCGTCTGAAAGCTATGTTGCGTGCTGCGGTATGCGGAGACACTAAAAGCACCATAGTAGAACACAGATGAAGCTTCTAAGATGATGTAATAGCCAGTAAGAATTAGTACAATACCAGTTTTAGGTATCGATTATTGACTTTTAGCTGGCTTTGGTGCGTTGGACATGAGCTAGGACCTTAAGATTCTGCATGAAAGGAGGGCTAGCAGCTGAGTTGCACGGGAGAATGTGAAAAGTGTTCATATGTAGTAAAAACCTGAGAAATCCGTCCGTTTTCGTCATTTGTTATGGAATCGACTTAAAGCCAGATCGTCACATTGGCCGCTCTCCTCTCTGAAACGGTTGTACTTATCGTCTGCAAAGCTATGTCGCGTGCTGCGGTATGCAGAGACACTAAATGCACCATAGTAGAACACAGATGAAGCTTCTAAGTTGATGTAATAGCCAGTAAGAAGTAGTACAATTCAAGTTTTAGGTATCGATTATTGACTTTGTAGCTGGCTTTGGTGACTTGGACATGAGCTAGGACCTTAAGATTCTGCATGAAAGAAGGACTAGCAGCCGAGTTGTACGGGAGAATGTGAAAAGTGTTCATATGTAGTAAAAACATGAGAAATCCATACGTTTTCGTCATTGGTTATCGAATCGACTTAAAGCCAGATCGTCACATTGGCCGCTCTTCTCTCCGAAACGGTTGTACTTATCGTCTGAAAGCTATGTCGCGGGCTGCGGTATGCGGAGATACTAAAAGCACCATAGTAGAACACAGATGAAGCTTCTAAGATGATGTAATAGCCAGTAAGAATTAGTACAATACCAGTTTTAGGTATCGATTATTGACTTTGTAGCTGGCTTAGGTGCCTTGGACATGAGCTAGGACATTAAAATTCTGCATGAAAGGAGGACTAGCAGCCGAATTGCACGGGAGATTGTGAAAAGTGTTCATATGTAGTAAAAACCTGAGAAATCCGTTCGTTTTCGTCATTTGCTATCGAATAGACGTAAAACCAGATCGTCACATTGGCGCTCTTCTCTCTGAAACGGTTGTACTTATCGTCTGCAAAGCTATGTCGCGTGCTGCGGTATGCGGAGACACTAAGAGCACCATAGTAGAACACAGATGAAGCTTCTAAGTTGATGTAAAAGCCAGTAAGATGTAGTACACTTCAAGTTTTAGGTGTCGATTATTGACTTTTTAGCTGGCTTTGGTGCCTTGGACATGAGCTAGGACCTTAAGATTCTACATAAAAGGAGGACTAGCAGCCGAGTTGCATGGGAGAATGTGAAAAGTGTTCATATGTAGTAAAAACCTGTGAAATCCGTCCGTTTTCGTCATTTGTTATCGAATCGACTTAAAGCCAGATCGTCACATTGGCCGCTCTTCTCTCTGAAACGGTTGTACTTATCGTCCGCAAAGCTATGTCGCAGTGCTGCGGTATGTGGAGACTCTAAAAGCACCATAGCAGAACACAGATGAAGCTTCTAAGTTGATGTAATAGCCAGTAAGAAGTAGTAGAACTCAAGTTTTAGGTATCGATTATTGACTTTTTAGCTGGCTTTGGTGCATTGGACATGAGCTAAGACCATAAGATTCTGCATGAAAGGAGGACTAGCAGCCGAGTTGCACGGGACAATGTGAAAAGTGTTCATATGTAGTAAAAACCTGAGAAATCCGTCCGTTTTCGTCATTTGCTTTGGAATCGACTTAAAGCCGGGTCGTGACATTGGCCGCTCTTCTCTCTGAAACGGTTGTACTTATCGTCTGCAAAGCTATGTCGCGTGCTGCGGTATGCGGAGACACTAAAAGCACCATAGTAGAACACAGATGAAGCTTCTAAGTTGATGTAATAGCTAGTAAGAAGTAGTACAATTGGAATTTTAGATATCGATTATTGACTTTTTAGCTGGCTTTGGTGCCTTGGACATGAGCTAGGACCTTAAGATTCTGCATGAAAGGAGGACTAGCAGCCGAGTTGCACGGGAGAATGTGAAAAGTGTTCATATGTAGTAAAAACCTGAGAAGTCCGTCCGTTTTGTCATTTGTTATCGAATCGACTTAAATCCAGATCGTCACATTGGCCGCCATTCTCTCCGAAACGGTTGTACTTATCGTCTGAAAACTATGTCGCGTGCTGCGGTATGCGGAGACACTAAAAGCACCATAGTAGAACACAAATGAAGCTTCTAAGATGATGTAATAGCCAGTAAGAATTAGTACAATACCAGTTTTAGGTATCGATTATTGACTTTTAGCTGGCTTTGGTGCCTTGCACATGAGCTAGGACCTTAATGATTCTGCATGAAAGGAGGGTTAGCAGCTGAGTTGCACGGGAGAATGTGAAAAGTGTTCACATGTAGTAAAAACCTGAGAAATCCGTCCTTTTTCGTCATTTGTTATGGAATCGACTTAAAGCCAGATCGTCACATTGGCCGCTCTTCCCTCTGACGCTGTTGTAATTATCGTCTGCACTGCTATGTCGCGTGCTGCGGTATGCGGAGACACTTAATTCACCATAGTAGAACACAGATGAAGCTTCTACGTTGAAGTAATAGCCAGTAAGAGGTAGTACAATTCAAGTTTTAGGTATCGATTATTGACTTTTTAGCTGGCTTTGGTGCCTTGGACATGAGCTAGGACCATAAGATTCAGCATGAAAGGAGGACTAGCAGCCGAATTGCACGCGAGATTGTGAAAAGTGTTCATATGTAGTAAAAACCTGAGAAATCCGTCCGTATTCGTCATTTGTTATGGAATCTACTTAAAGCCAGATCGTCACATTGGCCGCTCTTCACTCTGAAACGGTTGTACTTACCGTCTGAAAGCTATGTCGCGTGCTGCGGTATGTGGAGACACTAAAAGCACCATTGGAGAACACAGATGAAGCTTCTAAGATGATGTAATAGCCAGTAAGAATTAGTACAACTCAAGTTTTAGGTATCGATTATTGACTTTTTAGCTGGCTTTGGTGCCTTGGACATGAGCTAGTACCTTAAGATTCTGCATGAAAGGAGGGCTAGCAGCTGAGTTGCACGGGAGAATGTGAAAAGTGTTCATATGTAGTAAAAACCTGAGAAATCCGTCCGTTTTCGTCATTTGTTATCGAATCGACTTAAAGCCAGATCGTCACATTGGCCGCTCTCCTCTCTGAAACGGTTGTACTTATCGTCTGCAAAGCTATGTCGCGTGCTGCGGTATGTGGAGACACTAAAAGCACCATAGTAGAACACATATGAAGCTTCTAAGTTGACGTAATAGCTAGTAAGAGGTAGTACAATTCAAGGTTTAAGTATCGATTATTGACTTTTTAGCTGGCTTTGGTGCCTTGGACATGAGCTAGGACCTTAAGATTTTGCATGAAAGGAGGACTAGCAGCCGAGTTGCACGGGAGAATGTGAAAAGTTTTCATATGTAGTAAAAACCTGAGAAATCGGTCCATTTTCGTCATTTGTTATCGAATCGACTTAAAACCGGATCGTGACATAGGCCGCTCTTCTCTCTGAAACGGTTGTACTTATCGTCTGCAAAACTATGTCGCGTGCTGCGGTATGCGGAGACACTAAAAGCACCATAGTAGAACACAGATGAAGCTTCTAAGTTGATGTAATAGCTAGTAAGAAGTAGTACAATTGGAATTTTAGATATCGATTATTGACTTTTTAGCTGGCTTTGGTGTCTTGGACATGAGCTAGGACCTTAAGATTCTGCATGAAAGGAGGACTAGCAGCCGAGTTGCACGGGAGAATGTGAAAAGTCTTCATATGTAGTAAAAACCTGAGAAGTCCGTCCGTTTTGTCATTTGTTATCGAGTCGACTTAAAGCCAGATCGTCACATTGGCCGCCATTCTCTCCGAAACGGTTTTACTTATCGTCTGAAAGCTATGTCTCGTGCTGCGGTATGCGGAGACACTAAAAGCACCATAGTAGAACACAGATGAAGCTTCTAAGATGATGTAATAGCCAGTAAGAATTAGTACAATACCAGTTTTAGGTATCGACTATTGACTTTTAGCTGGCTTTGGTGCCTTGCACATGAGCTAGGACCTTAATGATTCTGCATTAAAGGAGGGTTAGCAGCTGAGTTGCACGGGAGAATGTGAAAAGTGTTCATATGTAGTAAAAACCTGAGAAATCCGTCCGTTTTCGTCATTTGCTTTGGAATCGACTTAAAGCCAGATCGTCACATTGGCCGCTCTTCCCTCTGACGCTGTTGTAATTATCGTCTGCAATGCTATGTCGCGTGCTGCGGAATGCGGAGACACTTAAGGCACCATAGTAGAACACAGATGAAGCTTCTACGTTGTTGTAATAGCCAGTAAGAGGTAGTACAATTCAAGTTTTAGGTATCGATTATTGACTTTTTAGCTGGCTTTGGTGCCTTGGACATGAGCTAGGACCATAAGATTCAGCATGAAAGGAGGACTGGCAGCCGAATTGCACGCGAGATTGTGAAAAGTGTTCATATGTAGTAAAAACCTGAGAAATCCGTCCGTATTCGTCATTTGTTATGGAATCTACTTAAAGCCAGATCGTCACATTGGAAGCTCTTCTCTCTGAAACGGTTGTACTTATCGTCTGAAAGCTATGTCGCGTGCTGCGGTATGTGGAGACACTAAAAGCACCATTGGAGAACACAGATGAAGCTTCTAAGATGATGTAATAGCCAGTAAGGATTAGTACAACACAAGTTTTAGGTATCGATTATTGACTTTTTAGCTGGATTTGACGCCTTGGACATGAGCTAGAACCTTAAGATCCTGCATGAAAGGAGGACTAGCAGCCGAATTGCATGGGAGAATGTGAAAAGTGTTCATATGTAGTAAAAACCTGAGAAATCCGTCCGTTTTCGTCATTTGTTATCGAATCGACTTAATGCCAGATCGTCACATTGGCCGCTCTTCTCTCTGAAACGGTTGTACTTATCGTCTGCAAAGCTATGTCGCGTGCTGCGGAATGCGGAGACATTAAATGCACCATAGTAGAACACAGATGAAGCTTCTAAGATGATGTAATAGCCAGTAAGAACTAGTACAATTCAAGTTTTAGGTATCGATTATTGGCTTTTTAGCTGGCTTTGGTGCATTGGACGTGAGCTAGGACCTTAAGATTCTGCATGAAAGGAGGACTAGCAGCCGAGTTGCACGGGAGAATGTCAAAAGTTTTCATATGTAGTAAAAACCTGAGAAATCCGTCCGTTTTCGTCATTTGTTATCGAGTCGACTTAAAGCCACATCGTCACATTGGCCGCTCTTCTCTCTGAAACGGTTTTACTTATCGTCTGAAAGCTATGTCGCGTGCTGCGGTTTACGGAGACACTAAAAGCACCATAATAGAACACAGATGAAGCTTATAATATGATGTAATAGAGAGTAAGAAGTAGTACAACTCAAGTTTTAGGTATCGATTATTGACTTTTTAGCTGGCTTTGGTGCCTTGGACATGAGCTATGACCTTACGAATCTGCATGAGAGGAGGACTAGCAGAAAAGTTGCACGGGAGAATGTGAAATGTGTTAATATGTAATTTTAACCTGAGAAATCCGTCCGTTTTCGTCTTTTGTTATCGAATCGACTTAAAGCCAGATCGTCACATTGTCCGCCCTTCTCTCTGAAACGGTTGTACTTATCGTCTGCAAAGCTATGTCGTGTGCTGCGGTATGCGGAGACACTAAAAATACCATAGTAAAACACGGATGAAGCTTCTAAGTTGATGTAATAGCCAGTGAGAGGTAGTACAATTCAAGTTTAAGGTATCGATTATTAAATTTTTAGCTGGCTTTGGAGCCTTGGACATGTGCTAGGACCTTAAGATTCTGCATGAAAGGAGGACTAGCAGCCGAGTTGCACGGGAGGATGTGAAAAGTTTTCATATGTACTAAAAACCTGAGACATCCGTCCATTTTCGTAATATGTAATCGAATCGACTTAAAACCGGATCGTGACATTGGCCGCTCTTCTCTCTGAAACGGTTGTCCTTATCGTCTGCAAAGCTATGTCGCGTGCTGCGGTATGTGGAGACACTAAAAGCACCATAGTAGAACACATATGAAGCTTCTAAGTTGACGTAATAGCTAGTAAGAGGTAGTACAATTCAAGGTTTAAGTATCGATTATTGACTTTTTAGCTGGCTTTGGTGCCTTGGACATGAGCTAGGACCTTAAGATTTTGCATGAAAGGAGGACTAGCAGCCGAGTTGCACGGGAGAATGTGAAAAGTTTTCATATGTAGTAAAAACCTGAGAAATCGGTCCATTTTCGTCATTTGTTATCGAATCGACTTAAAACCGGATCGTGACATAGGCCGCTCTTCTCTCTGAAACGGTTGTACTTATCGTCTGCAAAACTATGTCGCGTGCTGCGGTATGCGGAGACACTAAAAGCACCATAGTAGAACACAGATGAAGCTTCTAAGTTGATGTAATAGCTAGTAAGAAGTAGTACAATTGGAATTTTAGATATCGATTATTGACTTTTTAGCTGGCTTTGGTGTCTTGGACATGAGCTAGGACCTTAAGATTCTGCATGAAAGGAGGACTAGCAGCCGAGTTGCACGGGAGAATGTGAAAAGTCTTCATATGTAGTAAAAACCTGAGAAGTCCGTCCGTTTTGTCATTTGTTATCGAGTCGACTTAAAGCCAGATCGTCACATTGGCCGCCATTCTCTCCGAAATGGTTGTACTTATCGTCTGAAAGCTATGTCGCGTGCTGCGGTATGCGGAGACACTAAAAGCACCATAGTAGAACACAGATGAAGCTTCTAAGATGATGTAATAGCCAGTAAGAATTAGTACAATACCAGTTTTAGGTATCGATTATTGACTTTTAGCTGGCTTTGGTGCCTTGCACATGAGCTAGGACCTTAATGATTCTGCATTAAAGGAGGGTTAGCAGCTGAGTTGCACGGGAGAATGTGAAAAGTGTTCATATGTAGTAAAAACCTGAGAAATCCGTCCGTTTTCGTCATTTGTTTTGGAATCGACTTAAAGCCAGATCGTCACATTGGCCGCTCTTCCCTCTGACGCTGTTGTAATTATCGTCTGCAATGCTATGTCGCGTGCTGCGGAATGCGGAGACACTTAAGGCACCATAGTAGAACACAGATGAAGCTTCTACGTTGATGTAATAGCCAGTAAGAGGTAGTACAATTCAAGTTTTAGGTATCGATTATTGACTTTTTAGCTGGCTTTGGTGCCTTGGACATGAGCTAGGACCATAAGATTCAGCATGAAAGGAGGACTGGCAGCCGAATTGCACGCGAGATTGTGAAAAGTGTTCATATGTAGTAAAAACCTGAGAAATCCGTCCGTATTCGTCATTTGTTATGGAATCTACTTAAAGCCAGATCGTCACATTGGAAGCTCTTCTCTCTGAAACGGTTGTACTTATCGTCTGAAAGCTATGTCGCGTGCTGCGGTATGTGGAGACACTAAAAGCACCATTGGAGAACACAGATGAAGCTTCTAAGATGATGTAATAGCCAGTAAGGATTAGTACAACACAAGTTTTAGGTATCGATTATTGACTTTTTAGCTGGATTTGACGCCTTGGACATGAGCTAGGACCTTAAGATCCTGCATGAAAGGAGGACTAGCAGCCGAATTGCATGGGAGAATGTGAAAAGTGTTCATATGTAGTAAAAACCTGAGAGATCCGTTCGCCATCGTCATTTGTTAACGAATCGACTTAAAGCCAGATCGTCACATTGGCCGCTCTCCTCTCTGAAACGGTTTTACTTATCGTCTGCAAAGCTATGTCGCGTGCTGCGGTATGTGGAGACACTAAAAGCACCATAGTAGAACACAGATGAAGATTCTAAGTTGATGTAATAGCCAGTAAGAAGTAGAACAAGTCAAGTTTTAGGTATCGATTATAGACTTTTTAGCTGGCTTTGGTGCCTTGGACATGAGCTAGGACCTTAAGATTCTGCATGAAAGGAGGACTAACAGCCGCCTTGCACGTGAGAATGTGGAAAGTGTTCATATGTAGTATTAACCTGAGAAATCCGTCCGTTTTCGTCTTTTGTAATCGAGTCGACTAAAGGCCAGATCGTAACATTGTCCGCCCTTCTCTCTGAAACGGCTGTACTTATCGTCTGAAAGCTATGTCGCGTGCTGCGGTATGCGGAGACACTAAAAGCACCATAGTAGAACACAGATGAAGCTTCTAAGTTGATGTAATAGCCAGTAAGAAGTAGTACAATTCAAGTTTTAACTATCGATTATTTACTTTTTAGCTGGCTTTGGTGCCTTGGACATGAGCTAGGACCTTAAGATTCTGCATGAAAGCAGGACTATCAGCCGAGTTGCACGGGAGAATGTGAAAAGTGTTCATATGTAGTAAAAACCTGAGAAATCCGTCCGATTTCGTCGTTTGTTATCGAATCGACTTAAAGCCTGATCGTCACATTGGGCGCTCTTCTCTCTGAAACGGTTGCACTTATCGTCTGCAAAGCTATGTCGCGTGCTGCAGTATGCGGAGACACTAAAAGCAGCATAGTAGAACACAGATGAAGCTTCTAAGTTGATGTAAAAGCTAGTAAGAAGTAGTACAATTGAAATATTAGGTATCGATTATTGACTTTTTAGCTGGCTTTGGTGCCTTGGACATGAGCTATGACCTTACGAATCTGCATGAGAGGAGGACTAGCAGAAAAGTTGTAGTTTTAACCTGAGAAATCCGTCCGTTTTCGTCTTTTGTTATCGAATCGACTTAAAGCCAGATCGTCACATTGTCCGCCCTTCTCTCTGAAACGGTTGTACTTATCGTCTGCAAAGCTATGTCGTGTGCCACGGTATGCGGAGACACTAAAAATACCATATTAAAACACGGATGAAGCTTCTAAGTTGATGTAATAGCCAGTAAGAAGTAGTACAATTCAAGTTTTACTTCTCGATTATTGACTTTCAGCTGGCTTTGGTGCCTTGGACATGAGCTAGGACCTTAAGATTGTGCATGAAAGGAGGACTAGCAGCCGAGTTGCACGGGAGATTGTGAAAAGTGTTCATATGTAGTAAAAACCTGAGAGATCCGTTCGCCGTCGTCATTTGTTAACGAATCGACTTAAAGCCAGATCGTCACATTGGTCGCTCTCCTCTCTGAAACGGTTGTACTTATCGTCTGCAAAGCTATGTCGCGTGCTGCGGTATGTAGAGACACTAAATGCACCATAGTAGAATACAGATGAAGCTTCTAAGTTGATGTAATAGCCAGTAAGAAGTAGTACAATTCAAGTTTTAGGTATCGATTATTGACTTTGTAGCTGGCTTTGGTGCCTTGGACATGAGCTAGAACCTTAAGATTCTGCATGAAAGAAGGACTAGCAGCCGAGTTGCACGGGAGAATGTGAAAAGTGTTCATATGCAGTAAAAACCTGAGAAATCCATACGTTTTCGTCATTGGTTATCGATTCGTCTTAAAGCCAGATCGTCACATTGGCTGCTCTTCTCTCTGAAACGGTTGTACTTATCGTCTGCAAAGCTATGTCGCGTGCTGCGGCATGTGGAGACACTAAAAGCACCATAGTAGAACACAGATGAAGCTTATAAGTTGATGTAATAGCCAGTAATAGGTAGTACAATTCAAGTTTAAGTTGTCGATTATTAAATTTTTAGCTGGCTTTGGTGCCTTGGACATGAGCTAGGACCTTAAGATTCTGCATGAAAGGAGGACTAGCAGCCGAGATGCATGGGAGGATGTGAAAAGTGTTCATATGTATTAAAAACCTGAGAAATCCGACCGTTTTCGTCATTTGTTATCGAATCGACTTAAAGCCAGATCGTCACATTGGCCGCTCTTCTCTCTGAAAAGGTTGTACTTATCGTCTGCAAAGCTATGTCGCGTGCTGCGGTATGTGGAGACACTAAAATCACCTTAGTAGGACACAGATGAAGCTTCTAAGTTGATGTAATAGCCAGTAAGAAGTAGTACAATTCAAGTTTTAGGTATCGATTATTGACTTTTTAGCTGGCTTTGGTGCCTTGGACATGAGCTAGGACCCTAAGAATCTGCATGAGAGGGAGACTAGCAGAAAAGTTGCACGGGAGAATGTGAAATGTGCTCATATGTAGTATTAACCTGAGAAATCCGTCCGTTTTCGTCTTTTGTTATCGAGTCGACTAAAGGCCAGATCGTAACATTGTCCGCCCTTCTCTCTGAAACGGCTGTACTTATCGTCTGAAAGCTATGTCGCGTGCTGCGGTATGCGGAGACACTAAAAGCACCATAGTAGAACACAGATGAAGCTTCTAAGTTGATGTAATAGCTAGTAAGAAGTAGTACAATTGAAATTTTAGATATCGATTATTGACTTTTTAGCTGGCTTTGGTGCCTTGGACATGAGCTAGGACCTTAAGATTCTGCATGAAAGAAGGACTAGCAGCCGAGTTGTACGGGAGAATGTGAAAAGTGTTCATATGTAGTAAAAACCTGAGAAATCCATACGTTTTCGTCATTGGTTATCGATTCGTCTTAAAGCCAGATCGTCACATTGGCTGCTCTTCTCTCTGAAACGGTTGTACTTATCTGCAAAGCTATGTCCCGTGCTGCGGCATGTGGAGACACTAAAAGCACCATAGTAGAACACAGATGAAGCTTCTAAGTTGATGTAATAGCTAGTAAGAAGTAGTACAATTGGAATTTTAGATATCGATTATTGACTTTTTAGCTGGCTTTGGTGCCTTGGACATGTTCTAGGACCTTAAGATTCTGCATGAAAGGAGGACTAGCAGCCGAGTTGCACAGGAGAATGTGAAAAGTGTTCATATGTAGTAAAAACCTGAGATGTCCGTCCGTTTTGTCATTTGTTATCGAATCAACTTAAAGCCAGATCGTCACATTGGCCGCTCTTCTCTCCGAAACGGTTGTACTTATCGTCTGAAAGCTATGTCGCGTGCTGCGGTATGCGGAGACACTAAAAGCACTTTAGTAGAACACAGATGAAGCTTCTAAGATGATGTAATAGCCAGTAAGAATTAGTACAATACCAGTTTTCGGTATCGATTATTGACTTTTAGCTGGCTTTGGTGACTTGGACATGAGCTAGGACCTTAAGATTCTGCATTAAAGGAGGACTAGCAGCCGAGTTGCACGGGAGAATGTGAAAAGTGTTCATATGTAGTAAAAACCTGAGAGATCCGTTCGCCATCGTCATTTGTTAACGAGTCGACTTAACGCCAGATCGTCACATTGGCCGCTCTCCTCTCTGAAACGGTTTTACTTATCGTCTGCAAAGCTATGTCGCGTGCTGCGGTATGTGGAGACACTAAAAGCACCATAGTAGATCACAGATGAAGATTCTAAGTTGATGTAATAGCCAGTAAGAAGTAGTACAAGTCAAGTTTTAGGTATCGATTATAGACTTTTTAGCTGGCTTTGGTGCCTTGGACATGAGCTAGGACCTTAAGATTCTGCATGAAAGGAGGACTAACAGCCGCCTTGCACGTGAGAATGTGAAAAGTGTACATATGTAGTAAAAACCTGTGAAATCCGACCGTTTTCGTCATTTGTTATCGAATCGACTTAAAGCCTGATCGTCACATTGGACGCTCTTCTCTCTGAAACGGTTGTACTTATCGTCTGCAAAGCTATGTCGAGTGCTGCGGTATGTGGAGACACTAAAAGCACCATAGTAGAACACAGATGAAGCTTATAAGTTGATGTAATAGCCAGTAAGAGGTAGTACAATTCAAGTTTAAGGTATCGATTATTAAATTTTTAGCTCGCTTTGGTGCCTTGGACATGAGCTAGGACCTTAAGATTCTGCATGAAAGGAGGACTAGCAGCCGAGATGCATGGGAGAATGTGAAAAGTGTTCATATGTAGTAAAAACCTGAGAAATCCGTTCGTTATCGCCATATATTACCGAATCGACTTAAAGCCGGATCGTCACATTGGCCGCTCTTCTCTCTGAAACGGTTGTACTTATCGTCTGCAAAGCTATGTCGCGTGCTGCGGTATGTGGAGACACTAAAATCACCTTAGTAGGACACAGATGAAGCTTCTAAGTTGATGTAATAGCCAGTAAGAAGTAGTACAATTCAAGTTTTAGGTATCGATTATTGACTTTTTAGCTGGCTTTGGTGACTTGGACATGAGCTAGGACCCTAAAAATCTGCATGGGAGGGAGACTAGCAGAAAAGTTGCACGGGAGAATGTGAAATGTGCTCATATGTAGTATTAACCTGAGAAATCCGTCCGTTTTCGTCTTTTGTTATCGAGTCGACTAAAGGCCAGATCGTAACATTGTCATCCCTTCTCTCTGAAACGGCTGTACTTATCGTCTGAAAGCTATGTCGCGTGCTGCGGTATGCGGAGACACTAAAAGCACCATAGTAGAACACAGATGAAGCTTCTAAGTTGATGTAATAGCCAGTAAGAAGTAGTACAATTCAAGTTTTAAGTATCGATTATTGACTTTTTAGCTGGCTTTGGTGCCTTGGACATGAGCTAGGACCTTAAGATTCTGCATGAAAGCAGGACTAGCAGCCGAGTTGCACGGGAGAATGTGAAAAGTGTTCATATGCAGTAAAAACCTGAGAAATCCGTCCGTTTTCGTCGTTTGTTATCGAATCGACTTAAAGCCTGATCGTCACATTGGGCGCTCTTCTCTCTGAAACGGTTGCACTTATCGTCTGCAAAGCTATGTCGCGTGCAGCGGTATGCGGAGACACTAAAAGCACCATAGTAGAACACAGATGAAGCTTCTAATATGATGTAATAGAGAGTAAGAAGTAGTACAATTCAAGTTTTAGGTATCGATTATTGACTTTTTAGCTGGCTTTGGTGCCTTGGACATGAGCTATGACCTTACGAATCTGCATGAGAGGAGGACTAGCAGAAAAGTTGCATGGGAGAATGTGAAATGTGTTAATATGTAGTTTTAACCTGAGAAATCCGTCCGTTTTCGTCTTTTGTTATCGAATCGACTTAAAGCCAGATCATCACATTGTCCGCCCTTCTCTCTGAAACGGTTGTACTTATCGTCTGCAAAGCTATGTCGTGTGCTACGGTATGTGGAGACACTAAAACTACCATAGTAAAACACGGATGAAGCTTCTAAGTTGATGTAATAGCCAGTAAGAAGTAGTACAATTCAAGTTTTACTTATCGATTATTGACTTTCAGCTGGCTTTGGTGCCTTGGACATGAGCTAGGACCTTAAGATTCTGCATGAAAGGAGGACTAGCAGCCGAGTTGCACGGGAGATTGTGAAAAGTCTTCATATGTAGTAAAAACCTGAGAGATCCGTTCGCCATCGTCATTTGTTAACGAATCGACTTAAAGCCATATCGTCACATTGGCCGCTCTCCTCTCTGAAACGGTTGTACTTATCGTCTGCAAAGCTATGTCGCGTGCTGCGGTATGTGGAGACACTAAAAGCACCATAGTAGAACATAGAT
This sequence comes from Schistocerca gregaria, assembly GCF_023897955.1. Lineage (NCBI taxonomy): Eukaryota > Metazoa > Arthropoda > Insecta > Orthoptera > Acrididae > Schistocerca > Schistocerca gregaria. Next base: position 1,432,243 of record NW_026061721.1, on the reverse strand, counting down.
GAAGATTCTAAGTTGATGTAATAGCCAGTAAGAAGTAGTACAAGTCAAGTTTTAGGTATCGATTATAGACTTTTTAGCTGGCTTTGGTGCCTTGGACATGAGTTAGGACCTTAAGATTCTGCATGAAAGGAGGACTAACAGCCGCCTTGCACGTGAGAATGTGAAAAGTGTTCATATGTAGTAAAAACCTGAGAAATCCGACCGTTTCCGTCATTTGTTGTCGAATCGACTTAAAGCCAGATCGTCACATTGGCCACTCTTCCCTCTGACGCTGTTGTACTTATCGTCTGCAATGCTATGTCGCGTGCTGCGGTATGCGCAGACACTTAAAGCACCATAGTAGAACACAGATGAAGCTTCTAAGTTGATGTAATAGCCAGTAAGAAGTAGTACAATTCAAGTTTTAGGTATCGATTATTGACTTTGTAGCTGGCTTTGGTGCCTTGGACATGAGCTAGGACCTTAAGATTCTGCATGAAAGGAGGACTAGCAGCCGAGTTGCACGGGAGAATGTGAAAAGTGTTCATATGTAGTAAAAACCTGAGAAATCCGTCCGATTTCGTCGTTTGTTATCGAATCGACTTAAAGCCTGATCGTCACATTGGGCGCTCTTCTCTCTGAAACGGTTGCACTTATCGTCTGCAAAGCTATGTCGCGTGCTGCAGTATGCGGAGACACTAAAAGCAGCATAGTAGAACACAGATGAAGCTTCTAAGTTGATGTAATAGCTAGTAAGAAGTAGTACAATTGAAATATTAGATATCGATTATTGACTTTTTAGCTGGCTTTGGTGCCTTGGACATGAGCTATGACCTTACGAATCTGCATGAGAGGAGGACTAGCAGAAAAGTTGCACGGGAGAATGTGAAATGTGTTAATATGTAGTTTTAACCTGAGAAATCCGTCCGTTTTCGTCTTTTGTTATCGAATCGACTTAAAGCCAGATCGTCACATTGTCCGCCCTTCTCTCTGAAACGGTTGTACTTATCGTCTGCAAAGCTATGTCGTGTGCCACGGTATGCGGAGACACTAAAAATACCATATTAAAACACGGATGAAGCTTCTAAGTTGATGTAATAGCCAGTAAGAAGTAGTACAATTCAAGTTTTACTTCTCGATTATTGACTTTCAGCTGGCTTTGGTGCCTTGGACATGAGCTAGGACCTTAAGATTGTGCATGAAAGGAGGACTAGCAGCCGAGTTGCGCGGGAGATTGTGAAAAGTGTTCATATGTAGTAAAAACCTGAGAGATCCGTTCGCCGTCGTCATTTGTTAACGAATCGACTTAAAGCCAGATCGTCACATTGGTCGCTCTCCTCTCTGAAACGGTTGTACTTATCGTCTGCAAAGCTATGTCGCGTGCTGCGGTATGTAGAGACACTAAATGCACCATAGTAGAATACAGATGAAGCTTCTAAGTTGATGTAATAGCCAGTAAGAAGTAGTACAATTCAAGTTTTAGGTATCGATTATTGACTTTGTAGCTGGCTTTGGTGCCTTGGACATGAGCTAGAACCTTAAGATTCTGCATGAAAGAAGGACTAGCAGCCGAGTTGCACGGGAGAATGTGAAAAGTGTTCATATGCAGTAAAAACCTGAGAAATCCATACGTTTTCGTCATTGGTTATCGATTCGTCTTAAAGCCAGATCGTCACATTGGCTGCTCTTCTCTCTGAAACGGTTGTACTTATCGTCGGCAAAGCTATGTCGCGTGCTGCGGCATGTGGAGACACTAAAAGCACCATAGTAGAACACAGATGAAGCTTATAAGTTGATGTAATAGCCAGTAATAGGTAGTACAATTCAAGTTTAAGGTGTCGATTATTAAATTTTTAGCTGGCTTTGGTGCCTTGGACATGAGCTAGGACCTTAAGATTCTGCATGAAAGGAGGACTAGCAGCCGAGATGCATGGGAGGATGTGAAAAGTGTTCATATGTATTAAAAACCTGAGAAATCCGACTGTTTTCGTCATTTGTTATCGAATCGACTTAAAGCCAGATCGTCACATTGGCCGCTCTTCTCTCTGAAACGGTTGTACTTATCTGCAAAGCTATGTCCCGTGCTGCGGCATGTGGAGACACTAAAAGCACCATAGTAGAACACAGATGAAGCTTCTAAGTTGATGTAATAGCTAGTAAGAAGTAGTACAATTGGAATTTTAGATATCGATTATTGACTTTTTAGCTGGCTTTGGTGCCTTGGACATGTTCTAGGACCTTAAGATTCTGCATGAAAGGAGGACTAGCAGCCGAGTTGCACAGGAGAATGTGAAAAGTGTTCATATGTAGTAAAAACCTGAGATGTCCGTCCGTTTTGTCATTTGTTATCGAATCAACTTAAAGCCAGATCGTCACATTGGCCGCTCTTCTCTCCGAAACGGTTGTACTTATCGTCTGAAAGCTATGTCGCGTGCTGCGGTATGCGGAGACACTAAAAGCACTTTAGTAGAACACAGATGAAGCTTCTAAGATGATGTAATAGCCAGTAAGAATTAGTACAATACCAGTTTTCGGTATCGATTATTGACTTTTAGCTGGCTTTGGTGACTTGGACATGAGCTAGGACCTTAAGATTCTGCATTAAAGGAGGACTAGCAGCCGAGTTGCACGGGAGAATGTGAAAAGTGTTCATATGTAGTAAAAACCTGAGAGATCCGTTCGCCATCGTCATTTGTTAACGAGTCGACTTAACGCCAGATCGTCACATTGGCCGCTCTCCTCTCTGAAACGGTTTTACTTATCGTCTGCAAAGCTATGTCGCGTGCTGCGGTATGTGGAGACACTAAAAGCACCATAGTAGATCACAGATGAAGATTCTAAGTTGATGTAATAGCCAGTAAGAAGTAGTACAAGTCAAGTTTTAGGTATCGATTATAGACTTTTTAGCTGGCTTTGGTGCCTTGGACATGAGCTAGGACCTTAAGATTCTGCATGAAAGGAGGACTAACAGCCGCCTTGCACGTGAGAATGTGAAAAGTGTACATATGTAGTAAAAACCTGTGAAATCCGACCGTTTTCGTCATTTGTTATCGAATCGACTTAAAGCCTGATCGTCACATTGGACGCTCTTCTCTCTGAAACGGTTGTACTTATCGTCTGCAAAGCTATGTCGAGTGCTGCGGTATGTGGAGACACTAAAAGCACCATAGTAGAACACAGATGAAGCTTATAAGTTGATGTAATAGCCAGTAAGAGGTAGTACAATTCAAGTTTAAGGTATCGATTATTAAATTTTTAGCTCGCTTTGGTGCCTTGGACATGAGCTAGGACCTTAAGATTCTGCATGAAAGGAGGACTAGCAGCCGAGATGCATGGGAGAATGTGAAAAGTGTTCATATGTAGTAAAAACCTGAGAAATCCGTTCGTTATCGCCATATATTACCGAATCGACTTAAAGCCGGATCGTCACATTGGCCGCTCTTCTCTCTGAAACGGTTGTACTTATCGTCTGCAAAGCTATGTCGCGTGCTGCGGTATGTGGAGACACTAAAATCACCTTAGTAGGACACAGATGAAGCTTCTAAGTTGATGTAATAGCCAGTAAGAAGTAGTACAATTCAAGTTTTAGGTATCGATTATTGACTTTTTAGCTGGCTTTGGTGACTTGGACATGAGCTAGGACCCTAAAAATCTGCATGGGAGGGAGACTAGCAGAAAAGTTGCACGGGAGAATGTGAAATGTGCTCATATGTAGTATTAACCTGAGAAATCCGTCCGTTTTCGTCTTTTGTTATCGAGTCGACTAAAGGCCAGATCGTAACATTGTCATCCCTTCTCTCTGAAACGGCTGTACTTATCGTCTGAAAGCTATGTCGCGTGCTGCGGTATGCGGAGACACTAAAAGCACCATAGTAGAACACAGATGAAGCTTCTAAGTTGATGTAATAGCCAGTAAGAAGTAGTACAATTCAAGTTTTAAGTATCGATTATTGACTTTTTAGCTGGCTTTGGTGCCTTGGACATGAGCTAGGACCTTAAGATTCTGCATGAAAGCAGGACTAGCAGCCGAGTTGCACGGGAGAATGTGAAAAGTGTTCATATGCAGTAAAAACCTGAGAAATCCGTCCGTTTTCGTCGTTTGTTATCGAATCGACTTAAAGCCTGATCGTCACATTGGGCGCTCTTCTCTCTGAAACGGTTGCACTTATCGTCTGCAAAGCTATGTCGCGTGCAGCGGTATGCGGAGACACTAAAAGCACCATAGTAGAACACAGATGAAGCTTCTAATATGATGTAATAGAGAGTAAGAAGTAGTACAATTCAAGTTTTAGGTATCGATTATTGACTTTTTAGCTGGCTTTGGTGCCTTGGACATGAGCTATGACCTTACGAATCTGCATGAGAGGAGGACTAGCAGAAAAGTTGCATGGGAGAATGTGAAATGTGTTAATATGTAGTTTTAACCTGAGAAATCCGTCCGTTTTCGTCTTTTGTTATCGAATCGACTTAAAGCCAGATCATCACATTGTCCGCCCTTCTCTCTGAAACGGTTGTACTTATCGTCTGCAAAGCTATGTCGTGTGCTACGGTATGTGGAGACACTAAAACTACCATAGTAAAACACGGATGAAGCTTCTAAGTTGATGTAATAGCCAGTAAGAAGTAGTACAATTCAAGTTTTACTTATCGATTATTGACTTTCAGCTGGCTTTGGTGCCTTGGACATGAGCTAGGACCTTAAGATTCTGCATGAAAGGAGGACTAGCAGCCGAGTTGCACGGGAGATTGTGAAAAGTGTTCATATGTAGTAAAAACCTGAGAGATCCGTTCGCCATCGTCATTTGTTAACGAATCGACTTAAAGCCATATCGTCACATTGGCCGCTCTCCTCTCTGAAACGGTTGTACTTATCGTCTGCAAAGCTATGTCGCGTGCTGCGGTATGTGGAGACACTAAAAGCACCATAGTAGAACATAGATGAAGATTCTAAGTTGATGTAATAGCCAGTAAGAAGTAGTACAAGTCAAGTTTTAGGTATCGATTATAGACTTTTTAGCTGGCTTTGGTGCCTTGGACATGAGTTAGGACCTTAAGATTCTGCATGAAAGGAGGACTAACAGCCGCCTTGCACGTGAGAATGTGAAAAGTGTTCATATGTAGTAAAAACCTGAGAAATCCGACCGTTTCCGTCATTTGTTGTCGAATCGACTTAAAGCCAGATCGTCACATTGGCCACTCTTCCCTCTGACGCTGTTGTACTTATCGTCTGCAATGCTATGTCGCGTGCTGCGGTATGCGCAGACACTTAAAGCACCATAGTAGAACACAGATGAAGCTTCTAAGTTGATGTAATAGCCAGTAAGAAGTAGTACAATTCAAGTTTTAGGTATCGATTATTGACTTTGTAGCTGGCTTTGGTGCCTTGGACATGAGCTAGGACCTTAAGATTCTGCATGAAAGGAGGACTAGCAGCCGAGTTGCACGGGAGAATGTGAAAAGTGTTCATATGTAGTAAAAACCTGAGAAATCCGTCCGATTTCGTCGTTTGTTATCGAATCGACTTAAAGCCTGATCGTCACATTGGGCGCTCTTCTCTCTGAAACGGTTGCACTTATCGTCTGCAAAGCTATGTCGCGTGCTGCAGTATGCGGAGACACTAAAAGCAGCATAGTAGAACACAGATGAAGCTTCTAAGTTGATGTAATAGCTAGTAAGAAGTAGTACAATTGAAATATTAGATATCGATTATTGACTTTTTAGCTGGCTTTGGTGCCTTGGACATGAGCTATGACCTTACGAATCTGCATGAGAGGAGGACTAGCAGAAAAGTTGCACGGGAGAATGTGAAATGTGTTAATATGTAGTTTTAACCTGAGAAATCCGTCCGTTTTCGTCTTTTGTTATCGAATCGACTTAAAGCCAGATCGTCACATTGTCCGCCCTTCTCTCTGAAACGGTTGTACTTATCGTCTGCAAAGCTATGTCGTGTGCCACGGTATGCGGAGACACTAAAAATACCATATTAAAACACGGATGAAGCTTCTAAGTTGATGTAATAGCCAGTAAGAAGTAGTACAATTCAAGTTTTACTTCTCGATTATTGACTTTCAGCTGGCTTTGGTGCCTTGGACATGAGCTAGGACCTTAAGATTGTGCATGAAAGGAGGACTAGCAGCCGAGTTGCGCGGGAGATTGTGAAAAGTGTTCATATGTAGTAAAAACCTGAGAGATCCGTTCGCCGTCGTCATTTGTTAACGAATCGACTTAAAGCCAGATCGTCACATTGGTCGCTCTCCTCTCTGAAACGGTTGTACTTATCGTCTGCAAAGCTATGTCGCGTGCTGCGGTATGTAGAGACACTAAATGCACCATAGTAGAATACAGATGAAGCTTCTAAGTTGATGTAATAGCCAGTAAGAAGTAGTACAATTCAAGTTTTAGGTATCGATTATTGACTTTGTAGCTGGCTTTGGTGCCTTGGACATGAGCTAGAACCTTAAGATTCTGCATGAAAGAAGGACTAGCAGCCGAGTTGCACGGGAGAATGTGAAAAGTGTTCATATGCAGTAAAAACCTGAGAAATCCATACGTTTTCGTCATTGGTTATCGATTCGTCTTAAAGCCAGATCGTCACATTGGCTGCTCTTCTCTCTGAAACGGTTGTACTTATCGTCGGCAAAGCTATGTCGCGTGCTGCGGCATGTGGAGACACTAAAAGCACCATAGTAGAACACAGATGAAGCTTATAAGTTGATGTAATAGCCAGTAATAGGTAGTACAATTCAAGTTTAAGGTGTCGATTATTAAATTTTTAGCTGGCTTTGGTGCCTTGGACATGAGCTAGGACCTTAAGATTCTGCATGAAAGGAGGACTAGCAGCCGAGATGCATGGGAGGATGTGAAAAGTGTTCATATGTATTAAAAACCTGAGAAATCCGACTGTTTTCGTCATTTGTTATCGAATCGACTTAAAGCCAGATCGTCACATTGGCCGCTCTTCTCTCTGAAACGGTTGTACTTATCGTCTGCAAAGCTATGTCGCGTGCTGCGGTATGTGGAGACACTAAAATCACCTTAGTAGGACACAGATGAAGCTTCTAAGTTGATGTAATAGCCAGTAAGAAGTAGTACAATTCAAGTTTTAGGTATCGATTATTGACTTTTTAGCTGGCTTTGGTGCCTTGGACATGAGCTAGGACCCTAAGAATCTGCATGAGAGGGAGACTAGCAGAAAAGTTGCACGGGAGAATGTGAAATGTGCTCATATGTAGTATTAACCTGAGAAATCCGTCCGTTTTCGTCTTTTGTTATCGAGTCGACTAAAGGCCAGATCGTAACATTGTCCGCCCTTCTCTCTGAAACGGCTGTACTTATCGTCTGAAAGCTATGTCGCGTGCTGCGGTATGCGGAGACACTAAAAGCACCATAGTAGAACACAGATGAAGCTTCTAAGTTGATGTAATAGCTAGTAAGAAGTAGTACAATTGAAATTTTAGATATCGATTATTGACTTTTTAGCTGGCTTTGGTGCCTTGGACATGAGCTAGGACCTTAAGATTCTGCATGAAAGAAGGACTAGCAGCCGAGTTGTACGGGAGAATGTGAAAAGTGTTCATATGTAGTAAAAACCTGAGAAATCCATACGTTTTCGTCATTGGTTATCGATTCGTCTTAAAGCCAGATCGTCACATTGGCTGCTCTTCTCTCTGAAACGGTTGTACTTATCTGCAAAGCTATGTCCCGTGCTGCGGCATGTGGAGACACTAAAAGCACCATAGTAGAACACAGATGAAGCTTCTAAGTTGATGTAATAGCTAGTAAGAAGTAGTACAATTGGAATTTTAGATATCGATTATTGACTTTTTAGCTGGCTTTGGTGCCTTGGACATGTTCTAGGACCTTAAGATTCTGCATGAAAGGAGGACTAGCAGCCGAGTTGCACAGGAGAATGTGAAAAGTGTTCATATGTAGTAAAAACCTGAGATGTCCGTCCGTTTTGTCATTTGTTATCGAATCGACTTAAAGCCAGATCGTCACATTGGCCGCTCTTCTCTCCGAAACGGTTGTACTTATCGTCTGAAAGCTATGTCGCGTGCTGCGGTATGCGGAGACACTAAAAGCACTTTAGTAGAACACAGATGAAGCTTCTAAGATGATGTAATAGCCAGTAAGAATTAGTACAATACCAGTTTTCGGTATCGATTATTGACTTTTAGCTGGCTTTGGTGCCTTGGACATGAGCTAGGACCTTAAGATTCTGCATGAAAGGAGGACTAGCAGCCGAGTTGCACGGGAGAATGTGAAAAGTGTTCATATGCAGTAAAAACCTGAGAAATCCGTCCGTTTTCGTCGTTTGTTATCGAATCGACTTAAAGCCTGATCGTCACATTGGGCGCTCTTCTCTCTGAAACGGTTGCACTTATCGTCTGCAAAGCTATGTCGCGTGCTGCAGTATGCGGAGACACTAAAAGCAGCATAGTAGAACACAGATGAAGCTTCTAAGTTGATGTAATAGCTAGTAAGAAGTAGTACAATTGAAATTTTAGATATCGATTATTGACTTTTTAGCTGGCTTTGGTGTCTTGGACATGAGCTAGGACCTTAAGATACTGCATGAAAGGAGGACTAGCAGCCGAGCTGCACGTTAGGATGTGAAAAGTTTTCATATGTAGTAAAAACCTGAGAAATCCGTCCATTTTCGTCATTTGTTATCGAATCGACTTAAAGCCAGATCGTCACATTGGCTGCTCTTCTCTCTGAAACGGTTGTACTTATCGTCTGCAAAGCTATGTCGCGTGCTGCGGCATGTGGAGACACTAAGGGCACCATTGTAGAACACAGATGAAGCTTCTAAGTTGATGTAATAGCTAGTAAGAAGTAGTACAATTGGAATTTTAGATATCGATTATTGACTTTTCAGCTGGCTTTGGTGCCTTGGACATGAGCTGGGACCTTAAGATTCTGCATGAAAGGAGGACTAGCAACCGAGTTGCATGGGAGAATGTGAAAAGTGTTCATATGTAGTAAAAACCTGAGAAGTCCGTCCGTTTTGTCATTTGTTATCGAATCGACTTAAAGCCAGATCGTCACATTGGCCGCTCTTCTCTCCGAAACGGTTGTACTTATCGTCTGAAAGCTATGTCGCGTGCTGCGGTATGCGGAGACACTAAAAGCACCATAGTAGAACACAGATGAAGCTTCTAAGTTGATGTAATAGCCAGTAAGAATTAGTACAATTCAAGTTTTAGGTATCGATTATTGACTTTGTAGCTGGCGTTGGTGCCTTGGACATGAGCTAGGACCTTAAGATTCTGCATGAAAGGAGGACTAGCAGCCGAGTTGCACGGGAGATTGTGAAAAGTGTTCATATGTAGTAAAAACCTGAGAGATCCGTTCGCCATCGTCGTTTGTTAACGAATCGACTTAAAGCCATATCGTCACATTGGCCGCTCTCCTCTCTGAAACGGTTGTACTTATCGTCTGCAAAGCTATGTCGCGTGCTGCGGTATGTGGAGACACTAAAATCACCTTAGTAGGACACAGATGAAGCTTCTAAGTTGATGTAATAGCCAGTAAGAAGTAGTACAATTCAAGTTTTAGGTATCGATTATTGACTTTTTAGCTGGCTTTGGTGCCTTGGACATGAGCTAGGACCCTAAGAATCTGCATGAGAGGGAGACTAGCAGAAAAGTTGCACGGGAGAATGTGAAATGTGCTCATATGTAGTATTAACCTGAGAAATCCGTCCGTTTTCGTCTTTTGTTATCGAGTCGACTAAAGGCCAGATCGTAACATTGTCCGCCCTTCTCTCTGAAACGGCTGTACTTATCGTCTGAAAGCTATGTCGCGTGCTGCGGTATGCGGAGACACTAAAAGCACCATAGTAGAACACAGATGAAGCTTCTAAGTTGATGTAATAGCTAGTAAGAAGTAGTACAATTGAAATTTTAGATATCGATTATTGACTTTTTAGCTGGCTTTGGTGCCTTGGACATGAGCTAGGACCTTAAGATTCTGCATGAAAGAAGGACTAGCAGCCGAGTTGTACGGGAGAATGTGAAAAGTGTTCATATGTAGTAAAAACCTGAGAAATCCATACGTTTTCGTCATTGGTTATCGATTCGTCTTAAAGCCAGATCGTCACATTGGCTGCTCTTCTCTCTGAAACGGTTGTACTTATCTGCAAAGCTATGTCCCGTGCTGCGGCATGTGGAGACACTAAAAGCACCATAGTAGAACACAGATGAAGCTTCTAAGTTGATGTAATAGCTAGTAAGAAGTAGTACAATTGGAATTTTAGATATCGATTATTGACTTTTTAGCTGGCTTTGGTGCCTTGGACATGTTCTAGGACCTTAAGATTCTGCATGAAAGGAGGACTAGCAGCCGAGTTGCACAGGAGAATGTGAAAAGTGTTCATATGTAGTAAAAACCTGAGATGTCCGTCCGTTTTGTCATTTGTTATCGAATCGACTTAAAGCCAGATCGTCACATTGGCCGCTCTTCTCTCCGAAACGGTTGTACTTATCGTCTGAAAGCTATGTCGCGTGCTGCGGTATGCGGAGACACTAAAAGCACTTTAGTAGAACACAGATGAAGCTTCTAAGATGATGTAATAGCCAGTAAGAATTAGTACAATACCAGTTTTCGGTATCGATTATTGACTTTTAGCTGGCTTTGGTGCCTTGGACATGAGCTAGGACCTTAAGATTCTGCATGAAAGGAGGACTAGCAGCCGAGTTGCACGGGAGAATGTGAAAAGTGTTCATATGCAGTAAAAACCTGAGAAATCCGTCCGTTTTCGTCGTTTGTTATCGAATCGACTTAAAGCCTGATCGTCACATTGGGCGCTCTTCTCTCTGAAACGGTTGCACTTATCGTCTGCAAAGCTATGTCGCGTGCTGCAGTATGCGGAGACACTAAAAGCAGCATAGTAGAACACAGATGAAGCTTCTAAGTTGATGTAATAGCTAGTAAGAAGTAGTACAATTGAAATTTTAGATATCGATTATTGACTTTTTAGCTGGCTTTGGTGTCTTGGACATGAGCTAGGACCTTAAGATACTGCATGAAAGGAGGACTAGCAGCCGAGCTGCACGTTAGGATGTGAAAAGTTTTCATATGTAGTAAAAACCTGAGAAATCCGTCCATTTTCGTCATTTGTTATCGAATCGACTTAAAGCCAGATCGTCACATTGGCTGCTCTTCTCTCTGAAACGGTTGTACTTATCGTCTGCAAAGCTATGTCGCGTGCTGCGGCATGTGGAGACACTAAGGGCACCATTGTAGAACACAGATGAAGCTTCTAAGTTGATGTAATAGCTAGTAAGAAGTAGTACAATTGGAATTTTAGATATCGATTATTGACTTTTCAGCTGGCTTTGGTGCCTTGGACATGAGCTGGGACCTTAAGATTCTGCATGAAAGGAGGACTAGCAACCGAGTTGCATGGGAGAATGTGAAAAGTGTTCATATGTAGTAAAAACCTGAGAAGTCCGTCCGTTTTGTCATTTGTTATCGAATCGACTTAAAGCCAGATCGTCACATTGGCCGCTCTTCTCTCCGAAACGGTTGTACTTATCGTCTGAAAGCTATGTCGCGTGCTGCGGTATGCGGAGACACTAAAAGCACCATAGTAGAACACAGATGAAGCTTCTAAGTTGATGTAATAGCCAGTAAGAATTAGTACAATTCAAGTTTTAGGTATCGATTATTGACTTTGTAGCTGGCGTTGGTGCCTTGGACATGAGCTAGGACCTTAAGATTCTGCATGAAAGGAGGACTAGCAGCCGAGTTGCACGGGAGATTGTGAAAAGTGTTCATATGTAGTAAAAACCTGAGAGATCCGTTCGCCATCGTCGTTTGTTAACGAATCGACTTAAAGCCATATCGTCACATTGGCCGCTCTCCTCTCTGAAACGGTTGTACTTATCGTCTGCAAAGCTATGTCGCGTGCTGCGGTATGTGGAGACACTAAAAGCACCATAGTAGAACATAGATGAAGATTCTAAGTTGATGTAATAGCCAGTAAGAAGTAGTACAAGTCAAGTTTTAGGTATCGATTATAGACTTTTTAGCTGGCTTTGGTGCCTTGGACATGAGCTAGGACCTTAAGATTCTGCATGAAAGGAGGACTAACAGCCGCCTTGCACGTGAGAATGTGAAAAGTGTACATATGTAGTAAAAACCTGTGAAATCCGACCGTTTTCGTCATTTGTTATCGAATTGACTTAAAGCCTGATCGTCACATTGGACGCTCTTCTCTCTGAAACGGTTGTACTTATCGTCTGCAAAGCTATGTCGAGTGCTGCGGTATGTGGAGACACTAAAAGCACCATAGTAGAACACAGATGAAGCTTCTAAGTTGATGTAATAGCCAGTAAGAGGTAGTACAATTCAAGTTTAAGGTATCGATTATTAAATTTTTAGCTGGCTTTGGTGCCTTGGACATGAGCTAGGACCTTAAGATTCTGCATGAAAGGAGGACTAGCAGCCGAGATGCATGGGAGAATGTGAAAAGTGTTCATATGTAGTAAAAACCTGAGAAATCCGTTCGTTATCGCCATATATTACCGAATCGACTTAAAGCCGGATCGTCACATTGGCCGCTCTTCTCTCTGAAACGGTTGTACTTATCGTCTGCAAAGCTATGTCGCGTGCTGCGGTATGTGGAGACGCTAAAATCACCTTAGTAGGACACAGATGAAGCTTCTAAGTTGATGTAATAGCCAGTAAGAAGTAGTACAATTCAAGTTTTAGGTATCGATTATTGACTTTTTAGCTGGCTTTGGTGCCTTGGACATGAGCTAGGACCCTAAGAATCTGCATGGGAGGGAGACTAGCAGAAAAGTTGCACGGGAGAATGTGAAATGTGCTCATATGTAGTATTAACCTGAGAAATCCGTCCGTTTTCGTCTTTTGTTATCGAGTCGACTAAAGGCCAGATCGTAACATTGTCGGCCCTTCTCTCTGAAACGGCTGTACTTATCGTCTGAAAGCTATGTCGCGTGCTGCGGTATGCGGAGACACTAAAAGCACCATAGTAGAACACAGATGAAGCTTCTAAGTTGATGTAATAGCCAGTAAGAAGTAGTACAATTCAAGTTTTAAATATCGATTATTGACTTTTTAGCTGGCTTTGGTGCCTTGGACATGAGCTAGGACCTTAAGATTCTGCATGAAAGCAGGACTAGCAGCCGAGTTGCACGGGAGAATGTGAAAAGTGTTCATATGCAGTAAAAACCTGAGAAATCCGTCCGTTTTCGTCGTTTGTTATCGAATCGACTTAAAGCCTGATCGTCACATTGGGCGCTCTTCTCTCTGAAACGGTTGCACTTATCGTCTGCAAAGCTATGTCGCGTGCAGCGGTATGCGGAGACACTAAAAGCACCATAGTAGAACACAGATGAAGCGTCTAATATGATGTAATAGAGAGTAAGAAGTAGTACAATTCAAGTTTTAGGTATCGATTATTGACTTTTTAGCTGGCTTTGGTGCCTTGGACATGAGCTATGACCTTACGAATCTGCATGAGAGGAGGACTAGCAGAAAAGTTGCATGGGAGAATGTGAAATGTGTTAATATGTAGTTTTAACCTGAGAAATCCGTCCGTTTTCGTCTTTTGTTATCGAATCGACTTAAAGCCAGATCGTCACATTGTCCGCCCTTCTCTCTGAAACGGTTCTACTTATCGTCTGCAAAGCTATGTCGTGTGCTACGGTATGTGGAGACACTAAAACTACCATAGTAAAACACGGATGAAGCTTCTAAGTTGATGTAATAGCCAGTAAGAAGTAGTACAATTCAAGTTTTACTTATCGATTATTGACTTTCAGCTGGCTTTGGTGCCTTGGACATGAGCTAGGACCTTAAGATTCTGCATGAAAGGAGGACTAGCAGCCGAGTTGCACGGGAGATTGTGAAAAGTGTTCATATGTAGTAAAAACCTGAGAGATCCGTTCGCCATCGTCATTTGTTAACGAATCGACTTAAAGCCATATCGTCACATTGGCCGCTCTCCTCTCTGAAACGGTTGTACTTATCGTCTGCAAAGCTATGTCGCGTGCTGCGGTATGTGGAGACACTAAAAGCACCATAGTAGAACATAGATGAAGATTCTAATGTGATGTAATAGCCAGTAAGAAGTAGTACAAGTCAAGTTTTAGGTATCGATTATAGACTTTTTAGCTGGCTTTGGTGCCTTGGACATGAGTTAGGACCTTAAGATTCTGCATGAAAGGAGGACTAACAGCCGCCTTGCACGTGAGAATGTGAAAAGTGTTCATATGTAGTAAAAACCTGAGAAATCCGACCGTTTCCGTCATTTGTTGTCGAATCGACTTAAAGCCATATCGTCACATTGGCCGCTCTTCTCTCTGAAACGGTTGTTGTTATCGTCTGCAAAGCTATGTCGAGTGCTGCGGTATGTGGAGACACTAAAAGCACCATAGTAGAACACAGATGAAGCTTATAAGTTGATGTAATAGCCAGTAAGAGGTAGTACAATTCAAGTTTAAGGTATCGATTATTAAATTTTTAGCTGGCTTTGGTGCCTTGGACATGAGCTGGGACCTTAAGATTCTGCATGAAAGGAGGACTAGCAGCCGAGATGCATGGGAGAATGTGAAAAGTGTTCATATGTAGTAAAAACCTGAGAAATCCGTTCGTTATCGCCATATATTACCGAATCGACTTAAAGCCGGATCGTCACATTGGCCGCTCTTCTCTCTGAAACGGTTGTACTTATCGTCTGCAAAGCTATGTCGCGTGCTGCGGTATGTGGAGACACTAAAATCACCTTAGTAGGACACAGATGAAGCTTCTAAGTTGATGTAATAGCCAGTAAGAAGTAGTACAATTCAAGTTTTAAGTATCGATTATTGACTTTTTAGCTGGCTTTGGTGCCTTGGACATGAGCTAGGACCTTAAGATTCAGCATGAAAGCAGGACTAGCAGCCGAGTTGCACGGGAGAATGTGAAAAGTGTTCATATGCAGTAAAAACCTGAGAAATCCGTCCGTTTTCGTCGTTTGTTATCGAATCGACTTAAAGCCTGATCGTCACATTGGGCGCTCTTCTCTCTGAAACGGTTGCACTTATCGTCTGCATAGCTATGTCGCGTGCTGCAGTATGCGGAGACACTAAAAGCAGCATAGTAGAACACAGATGAAGCTTCTAAGTTGATGTAATAGCTAGTAAGAAGTAGTACAATTGAAATTTTAGACATCGATTATTGACTTTTTAGCTGGCTTTGGTGTCTTGGACATGAGCTAGGACCTTAAGATACTGCATGAAAGGAGGACTAGTAGCCGAGCTGCACTTTAGGATGTGAAAAGTTTTCATATGTAGTAAAAACCTGAGAAATCCGTCCATTTTCGTCATTTGTTATCGAATCGACTTAAAGCCAGATCGTCACATTGGCTGCTCTTCTCTCTGAAACGGTTGTACTTATCGTCTGCAAAGCTATGTCGCGTGCTGCGGCATGTGGAGACACTAAGAGCACCATTGTAGAACACAGATGAAGCTTCTAAGTTGATGTAATAGCTAGTAAGAAGTAGTACAATTGAAATTTTAGATATCGATTATTGACTTTTTAGCTGGCTTTGGTGCCTTGGACATGAGCTAGGACCTTAAGATTCAGCATGAAAGCAGGACTAGCAGCCGAGTTGCACGGGAGAATGTGAAAAGTGTTCATATGCAGTAAAAACCTGAGAAATCCGTCCGTTTTCGTCGTTTGTTATCGAATCGACTTAAAGCCTGATCGTCACATTGGGCGCTCTTCTCTCTGAAACGGTTGCACTTATCGTCTGCAAAGCTATGTCGCGTGCTGCAGTATGCGGAGACACTAAAAGCAGCATAGTAGAACACAGATGAAGCTTCTAAGTTGATGTAATAGCCAGTAAGAATTAGTACAATTCAAGTTTTAGGTATCGATTATTGACTTTGTAGCTGGCTTTGGTGCCTTGGACATGAGCTAGGACCTTAAGATTCTGCATGAAAGGAGGACTAGCAGCCGAGTTGCACGGGAGATTGTGAAAAGTGTTCATATGTAGTAAAAACCTGAGAGATCCGTTCGCCATCGTCATTTGTTAACGAATCGACTTAAAGCCATATCGTCACATTGGCCGCTCTCCTCTCTGAAACGGTTGTACGTATCGTCTGCAAAGCTATGTCGCGTGCTGCGGTATGTGGAGACACTAAAAGCACCATAGTAGAACATAGATGAAGATTCTAAGTTGATGTAATAGCCAGTAAGAAGTAGTACAAGTCAAGTTTTAGGTATCGATTATAGACTTTTTAGCTGGCTTTGGTGCCTTGGACATGAGCTAGGACCTTAAGATTCTGCATGAAAGGAGGACTAACAGCCGCCGTGCACGTGAGAATGTGAAAAGTATTCATATGTAGTAAAAACCTGAGAAATCCGACCGTTTCCGTCATTTGTTGTCGAATCGACTTAAAGCCATATCGTCACATTGGCCGCTCTTCTCTCTGAAACGGTTGTACTTATCGTCTGCAAAGCTATGTCGAGTGCTGCGGTATGTGGAGACACTAACAGCACCATAGTAGAACACAGATGAAGCTTATAAGTTGATGTAATAGCCAGTAAGAGGTAGTACAATTCTAGTTTAAGGTATCGATTATTAAATTTTTAGTTGGCTTTGGTGCCTTGGACATGAGCTAGGACCTTAAGATTCTGCTTGAAAGGAGGACTAGCAGCCGAGATGCATGGGAGAATGTGAAAAGTGTTCATATGTAGTAAAAACCTGAGAAATCCGTTCGTTATCGCCATATATTACCGAATCGACTTAAAGCCGGATCGTCACATTGGCCGCTCTTCTCTCTGAAACGGTTGTACTTATCGTCTGCAAAGCTATGTCGCGTGCTGCGGTATGTGGAGACACTAAAATCACCTTAGTAGGACACAGATGAAGCTTCTAAGTTGATGTAATAGCCAGTAAGAAGTAGTACAATTCAAGTTTTAGGTATCGATTATTGACTTTTTAGCTGGCTTTGGTGCCTTGGACATGAGCTAGGACCCTAAGAATCTGCATGGGAGGGAGACTAGCAGAAAAGTTGCACGGGAGAATGTGAAATGTGCTCATATGTAGTATTAACCTGAGAAATCCGTCCGTTTTCGTCTTTTGTTATCGAGTCGACTAAAGGCCAGATCGTAACATTGTCCGCCCTTCTCTCTGAAAAGGCTGTACTTATCGTCTGAAAGCTATGTCGCGTGCTGCGGTATGCGGAGATACTAAAAGCACCATAGTAGAACACAGATGAAGCTTCTAAGTTGATGTAATAGCCAGTAAGAAGTAGTACAATTCCAGTTTTAGGTATCGATTATTGACTTTTTAGCTGGCTTTGGTGCCTTGGACATTAGCTAGGACCTTAAGATTCTGCATGAAAGCAGGACTAGCAGCCGAGTTGCACTGGAGAATGTGAAAAGTGTTCATATGTAGTAAAAAGCTGAGAAATCCGTCCGTTTTCGTCGTTTGTTATCGAATCGACTTAAAGCCTGATCGTCACATTGGGCGCCCTTCTCTCTGAAACGGTTGCACTTATCGTCTGCAAAGCTATGTCGCGTGCTGCAGTATGCGGAGACACTAAAAGCAGCATAGTAGAACACAGATGAAGATTCTAAGTTGATGTAATAGCCAGTAAGAAGTAGTACAAGTCAAGTTTTAGGTATCGATTATAGACTTTTTAGCTGGCTTTGGTGCCTTGGACATGAGCTAGGACCTTAAGATTCTGCATGAAAGGAGGACTAACAGCCGCCGTGCACGTGAGAATGTGAAAAGTATTCATATGTAGTAAAAACCTGAGAAATCCGACCGTTTCCGTCATTTGTTGTCGAATCGACTTAAAGCCATATCGTCACATTGGCCGCTCTTCTCTCTGAAACGGTTGTACTTATCGTCTGCAAAGCTATGTCGAGTGCTGCGGTATGTGGAGACACTAACAGCACCATAGTAGAACACAGATGAAGCTTATAAGTTGATGTAATAGCCAGTAAGAGGTAGTACAATTCTAGTTTAAGGTATCGATTATTAAATTTTTAGCTGGCTTTGGTGCCTTGGACATGAGCTAGGACCTTAAGATTCTGCTTGAAAGGAGGACTAGCAGCCGAGATGCATTGGGAGAATGTGAAAAGTGTTCATATGTAGTAAAAACCTGAGAAATCCGTTCGTTATCGCCATATATTACCGAATCGACTTAAAGCCGGATCGTCACATTGGCCGCTCTTCTCTCTGAAACGGTTGTACTTATCGTCTGCAAAGCTATGTCGCGTGCTGCGGTATGTGGAGACACTAAAATCACCTTAGTAGGACACAGATGAAGCTTCTAAGTTGATGTAATAGCCAGTAAGAAGTAGTACAATTCAAGTTTTAGGTATCGATTATTGACTTTTTAGCTGGCTTTGGTGCCTTGGACATGAGCTAGGACCCTAAGAATCTGCATGGGAGGGAGACTAGCAGAAAAGTTGCACGGGAGAATGTGAAATGTGCTCATATGTAGTATTAACCTGAGAAATCCGTCCGTTTTCGTCTTTTGTTATCGAGTCGACTAAAGGCCAGATCGTAACATTGTCCGCCCTTCTCTCTGAAAAGGCTGTACTTATCGTCTGAAAGCTATGTCGCGTGCTGCGGTATGCGGAGATACTAAAAGCACCATAGTAGAACACAGATGAAGCTTCTAAGTTGATGTAATAGCCAGTAAGAACTAGTACAATTCCAATTTTAGGTATCGATTATTGACTTTTTAGCTGACTTAGGTGCCTTGGACATGAGCTAATACCCTAAGAATCTGCATGAGAATGAGACTAGCAGAAAAGTTGCACGGGAGAATGTGAAATGTGCTCATATGTAGTATTAACCCGAGAAATCCGTCCGTTTTCGTCTTTTGTTATCGAGTCGACTAAAGGCCAGATCGTAACATTGTCCGCCCTTCTCTCTGAAACGGCTGTACTTATCGTCTGCAAAGCTATGTCGAGTGCTGCGGTATGTGGAGACACTAAATGCACCATAGTAGAACACAGATGAAGCTTCTAAGTTGATGTAATAGCCAGTAAGAAGTAGTACAATTCAAGTTTTACTTATCGATTATTGACTTTCAGCTGGCTTTGGTGCCTTGGACATGAGCTAGGACCTTAAGATTCTGCATGAAAGGAGGACTAGCAGCCGAGTTGCAAGGGAGATTGTGAAAAGTGTTCATATGTAGTAAAAACCTGAGAGATCCGTATGCCATCGTCATTTGTTAACGAATCGACTTAAAGCCAGATCGTCACATTGGCCGCTCTCCTCTCTGAAACGGTTGTACTTATCGTCTGCAAAGCTATGTCGCGTGCTGCGGTATGTAGAGACACTAAATGCACCATAGTAGAACACAGATGAAGCTTCTAAGTTGATGTAATAGCCAGTAAGAAGTAGTACAATTCAAGTTTTAGGTATCGATTATTGACTTGGTAGCTGGCTTTGGTGCCTTGGACATGAGCTAGGACCTTAAGATTCTGCATGAAAGAAGGACTAGCAGCCGAGTTGTACGGGAGAATGTGAAAAGTGTTCATATGTAGTAAAAACCTGAGAAATCCATACGTTTTCGTCATTGGTTATCGATTCGTCTTAAAGCCAGATCGTCACATTGGCTGCTCTTCTCTCTGAAACGGTTGTACTTATCGTCTGCAAAGCTATGTCGCGTGCTGCGGTATGCGGAGACACTAAAATCACCTTAGTAGGACACAGATGAAGCTTCTAAGTTGACGTAATAGCCAGTAAGAAGTAGTACAATTCAAGTTTTAGGTATCGATTATTGACTTTTTAGCTGGCTTTGGTGCCTTGGACATGAGCTAGGACCCTAAGAATCTGCATGAGAGGGAGACTAGCAGAAAAGTTGCACGGGAGAATGTGAAAAGTGTTCATATGTAGTATTAACCTGAGAAATCCGTCCGTTTTCGTCTTTTGTTATCGAGTCGACTAAATGCCAGATCGTAACATTGTCCGCCCTTCTCTCTGAAACGGCTGTTCTTATCGTCTGAAAGCTATGTCGCGTGCTGCGGTATGCGGAGACACTAAAAGCACCATAGTAGAACACAGATGAAGCTTCTAAGTTGATGTAATAGCCAGTAAGAAGTAGTACAATTCCAGTTTTAGGTATCGATTATTGACTTTTTAGCTGGCTTTGGTGCCTTGGACATGAGCTAGGACCTTAAGATTCAGCATGAAAGCAGGACTAGCAGCCGAGTTGCACTGGAGAATGTGAAAAGTGTTCATATGTAGTAAAAAGCTGAGAAATCCGTCCGTTTACGTCGTTTGTTATCGAATCGACTTAAAGCCTGATCGTCACATTGGGCGCTCTTCTCTCTGAAACGGTTGCACTTATCGTCTGCAAAGCTATGTCGCGTGCTGCAGTATGCGGAGACACTAAAAGCAGCATAGTAGAACACAGATGAAGCTTCTAAGTTGATGTAATAGCTAGTAAGAAGTAGTACAATTGATATTTTAGATATCGATTATTGACTTTTAGCTGGCTTTGGTGACTTGGACATGAGCTAGGACCTTAAGATTCTGCATGAAAGGAGGGTTAGCAGCCGAGTTGCACGGGAGAATGTGAAAAGTGTTCATATGTAGTAAAAACCTGAGAAATCCGTCCGTTTTCGTCATTTGTTATGGAATCGACTTAAAGCCAGATCGTCACATTGGCCGCTCTTTCCTCTGACGCTGTTGTACTTATCGTCTGCAATGCTATGTCGCGTGCTGCGGTTTGTGGACACACTAAAAGCAGCATAGTAGAACACAGATGAAGCTTCTAAGTTGATGTAATAGCTAGTAAGAAGTAGTACAATTCCAGTTTTAGATATCGATTATTGACTTTTTAGCTGGCTTTGGTGCCTTGGACATGAGCTAGGACCTTAAGATTCTGCATGAAAGGAGGACTAACAGCCGCCTTGCACGTGAGAATGTGAAAAGTGTTCATATGTAGTAAAAACCTGAGAAATCCGACCGTTTTCGTCATTTGTTATCGAATCGACTTAAAGCCAGATCGTCACATTGGACGCTCTTCTCTCTGAAACGGTTGTACTTATCGTCTGCAAAGCTATGTCGAGTGCTGCGGTATGTGGAGACACTAAAAGCACCATAGTAGAACACAGATGAAGCTTCTAAGTTGATGTAATAGCCAGTAAGAAGTAGTACAATTCCAGTTTTAGGTATCGATTATTGACTTTTTAGCTGGCTTTGGTGCCTTGGACATGAGCTAGGACCTTAAGATTCAGCATGAAAGCAGGACTAGCAGCCGAGTTGCACTGGAGAATGTGAAAAGTGTTCATATGTAGTAAAAAGCTGAGAAATCCGTCCGTTTACGTCGTTTGTTATCGAATCGACTTAAAGCCCGATCGTCACATTGGGCGCTCTTCTCTCTGAAACGGTTGCACTTATCGTCTGCAAAGCTATGTCGCGTGCTGCAGTATGCGGAGACACTAAAAGCAGCATAGTAGAACACAGATGAAGCTTCTAAGTTGATGTAATAGCTAGTAAGAAGTAGTACAATTGATATTTTAGATATCGATTATTGACTTTTAGCTGGCTTTGGTGACTTGGACATGAGCTAGGACCTTAAGATTCTGCATGAAAGGAGGGTTAGCAGCCGAGTTGCACGGGAGAATGTGAAAAGTGTTCATATGTAGTAAAAACCTGAGAAATCCGTCCGTTTTCGTCATTTGTTATGGAATCGACTTAAAGCCAGATCGTCACATTGGCCGCTCTTTCCTCTGACGCTGTTGTACTTATCGTCTGCAATGCTATGTCGCGTGCTGCGGTTTGTGGACACACTAAAAGCAGCATAGTAGAACACAGATGAAGCTTCTAAGTTGATGTAATAGCTAGTAAGAAGTAGTACAATTCCAGTTTTAGATATCGATTATTGACTTTTTAGCTGGCTTTGGTGCCTTGGACATGAGCTAGGACCTTAAGATTCTGCATGAAAGGAGGACTAACAGCCGCCTTGCACGTGAGAATGTGAAAAGTGTTCATATGTAGTAAAAACCTGAGAAATCCGACCGTTTTCGTCATTTGTTATCGAATCGACTTAAAGCCAGATCGTCACATTGGACGCTCTTCTCTCTGAAACGGTTGTACTTATCGTCTGCAAAGCTATGTCGAGTACTGCGGTATGTGGAGACACTAAAAGCACCATAGTAGAACACAGATGAAGCTTATAAGTTGATGTAATAGCCAGTAAGAGGTAGTATAATTCAAGTTTAAGGTATCGATTATTAAATTTTTAGCTGGCTTTGGTGCCTTGGACATGGGCTAGGACCTTAAGATTCTGCATGAAAGCAGGACTAGCAGCCGAGTTGCACTGAAGAATGTGAAAAGTGATCATATGTAGTAAAAACCTGAGAAATCCGTCCGTTTTCGTCGTTTGTTATAGAATCGACTTAAAGCCTGATCGTCACATTGGGCGCTCTTCTCTCTGAAACGGTTGCACTTATCGTCTGCAAAGCTATGTCGCGTGCTGCAGTATGCGGAGACACTAAAAGCAGCATAGTAGAACACAGGTGAAGCTTCTAAGTTGATGTAATAGCTAGTAAGAAGTAGTACAATTGAAATTTTAGATATCGATTATTGACTTTTTAGCTGGCTTTGGTGCCTTGGACATGAGCTAGGACCTTAAGATTCTGCATGAAAGGAGGACTAGCAGCCGAGTTGTACGGGAGAAAGTGAAAAGTGTTCATATGTAGTGAAAACCCGAGAAATCCGTAAGTTTTCGTCATTGGTTATCGAATCGTCTTAAAGCCAGATCGTCACATTGGTCGCTCTTCTCTCTGAAACGGTTGTACTTATCGTCTGCAAAGCTATGTCGAGTGCTGCGGTATGTGGAGAGACTAAAATCACCATAGTAGAACACAGATGAAGCTTCTAAGTTGATGTAATAGCCAGTAAGAGGTAGTACAATTCAAGTTTTAGGTATCGATTATTGACGATTTAGCTGGCTTTCGTGACTTGGACATGAGCTAGGACCTTAAGATTCTGCATGAAAGGAGGACTAGCAGCTGACTTGCCTGGGAGAATATGAAAAGTGTTCATATGTAGTAAAAACCTGAGAAATCCTTCCGTTTTCGTCATTTGTTATCGAATCGACCTAAAGCCAGATCGTGACATTGGCCGCCCTTCTCTCTGAAACGGTTGCACTTATCGTCTGCAAAGCTGTGTCGCGTGCTGCAGTATGCGGAGACACTAAAAGCAGCATAGTAGAACACAGATGAAGCTTCTAAGTTGATGTAATAGCTAGTAAGAAGTAGTACAATTGAAATTTTAGATATCGATTATTGACTTTTTAGCTGGCTTTGGTGCCTTGGACATGAGCTAGGACCTTAAGATTCTGCATGAAAGGAGGACTAGCAGCCGAGTTGCACGGGAGAAAGTGAAAAGTGTTCATATGTAGTAAAAACCCGAGAAATCCGTACGTTTTCGTCATTAGTTATCGAATCGTCTTAAAGCCAGATCGTCACATTGGCCGCTCTTCTCTATGAAACGGTTGTACTTATCGTCTGCAAAGCTATGTCGAGTGCTACGGTATGTGGAGACACTAAAATCACCATAGTAGAACACAGATGAAGCTTCTAAGTTGATGTAATAGCCAGTAAGAGGTAGTACAATTCAAGTTTTAGGTATCGATTATTGACGTTTTAGCTGGCTTTCGTGACTTGGACATGAGCTAGGACCTTAAGATTCTGCATGAAAGGAGGAGTAGCAGCTGACTTGCCTGGGAGAATATGAAAAGTGTTCATATGTAGTAAAAACCTGAGAAATCCTTCCGTTTTCGTCATTTGTTATCGAATCGACCTAAAGCCAGATCGTGACAATGGCCGCCCTTCTCTCTGAAATGGTTGCACTTATCGTCTGCAAAGCTATGTCACGTGCTGCAGTATGCGGAGACACTAAAATCAGTATAGTAGAATACAGATGAAGCTTCTAAGTTGATGTAATAGCTAGTAAGAAGTAGTACAATTGAAATTTTAGATATCGATTATTGACTTTTTAGCTGGCTTTGGTGCCTTGGACATGAGCTAGGACCTTAAGATTCTGCATGAAAGGAGGACTAACAGCCGCCTTGCACGTGAGAATGTAAAAAGTGTTCATATGTAGTAAAAACCTGAGAAATCCGACCGTTTTCGTCATTTGTTATCGAATCGACTTAAAGCCAGATCGCCACATTGGACGCTCTTCTCTCTGAAACGGTTGTACTTATCGTCTGCAAAGCTATGTCGAGTGCTGCGGTATGTGGAGACACTAAAAGCACCATAGTAGAACACAGATGAAGCTTATAAGTTGATGTAATAGCCAGTAAGAGGTAGTACAATTCAAGTTTAAGGTATCGATTATTAAATTTTTAGCTGGCTTTGGTGCCTTGGACATGAGCTAGGACCTTAAGATTCTGCATGAAAGGAGGACTAGCAGCCGAGATGCATGGGAGAATGTGAAAAGTGTTCATATGTAGTAAAAACCTGAGAAATACGTTAGTTATCGTCATATATTACCGAATCGACTTAAAGCCGGATCGACACATTGGCCGCTCTTCTCTCTGAAACGGTTGTACTTATCGTCTGAAGAGCTATGTCGCGAGCTGCAGTATGCGGAGACACTAAAAGCAGCATAGTAGAACACAGATGAAGCTTCTAAGTTGATGTAATAGCCAGTGAGAAGTAGTACAATTCAAGTTTTAGGTATCGATTATTGACTTTTTAGCTGGCTTTGGTGCCTTGGACATGAGCTAGGACCCTAAGAATCTGCATGAGAGGGAGACTAGCAGAAAAGTTGCATGGGAGAATGTGAAATGTGCTCATATGTAGTATTAACCTGAGAAATCCGTCCGTTTTCGTCTTTTGTTATCGAGTCGACTAAAGGCCAGATCGTAACATTGTCCGCCCTTCTCTCTGAAACGGCTGTACTTATCGTCTGAAAACTAAGTCGCGTGCTGCGGTATGCGGAGACACTAAAAGCACCATAGTAGAACACAGATGAAGCTTCTAAGTTGATGTAATAGCCAGTAAGAAGTAGTACAATTCCAGTTTTAGGTATCGATTATTGACTTTTTAGCTGGCTTTGGTGCCTTGGACATGAGCTAGGACCTTAAGATTCTGCATGAAAGCAGGACTAGCAGCCGAGTTGCACTGGAGAATGTGAAAAGTGTTCATATGGAGTAAAAACCTGAGAAATCCGTCAGTTTTCGTCGTTTGTTATAGAATCGACTTAAAGCCTGATCGTCACATTGGGCGCTCTTCTCTCTGAAACGGTTGCACTTATCGTCTGCAAAGCTATGTCGCGTGCTGCAGTATGCGGAGACACTAAAAGCAGCATAGTAGAACACAGATGAAGCTTCTAAGTTGATGTAATAGCTAGTAAGAAGTAGTACAATTGAAATTTTAGATATCGATTATTGACTTTTTAGCTGGATTTGGTGCCTTGGACATGAGCTAGAACCTTAAGATTCTGCATGAAAGGAGGACTAGCAGCCGAGTTGCACGGGAGTAAGTGAAAAGTGTTCATATGTAGTAAAAACCCGAGAAATCCGTACGTTTTCGTCATTGGTTATCGAATCGTCTTAAAGCCAGATCGTCACATTGGCCGCTCTTCTCTCTGAAACGGTTGTATTTATCGTCTGCAAAGCTATGTCGAGAGCTGCGGTATGTGGAGACACTAAAATCACCATAGTAGAACACAGATGATGCTTCTAAGTTGATGTAATAGCCAGTAAGAGGTAGTACAATTCAAGTTTTAGGTATCGATTATTGACGTTTTAGCTGGCTTTCGTGACTTGGACATGAGCTAGGACCTTAAGATTCTGCATGAAAGGAGGACTAGCAGCTGACTTGCCTGGGAGAATATGAAAAGTGTTCATATGTAGTAAAAACCTGAGAAATCCTTCCGTTTTCGTCATTTGTTATCGAATCGACCTAAAGCCAGATAGTGACATTGGCCGCCCTTCTCTCTGAAACTGTTGCACTTATCGTCTGCAAAGCTATGTCGCGTGCTGCAGTATGCGGTGACACTAAAAGCAGCATAGTAGAACACAGATGAAGCTTCTAAGTTGACGTAATAGCTAGTAAGAAGTAGTACAATTGAAATTTTAGATATCGATTATTGACTTTTTAGCTGGCTTTGGTGCCTTGGACATGAGCTAGGACCTTAAGATTCGGCATGAAAGGAGGACTAGCAGCCGAGTTGCACGGGAGAATGTGAAAAGTGTTCATATGTAGTAAAAACCTGAGAAATCCGTCCGTTTTCGTCATTTGTTATCGAATCGACTTAAAGCCAGATCGTCACATTGGCCGCTCTTCTCTCTGAAACGGTTGTACTTATCGTCTGCAAAGCTATGTCACATGCTGTGGTATGCGGAGACACTAAAATCACCATAGTAGGACACAGATAAAGCTTCTAAGTTGATGCAATAGCCAGTAAGAAGTGGTACAATTCAAGTTTTAGGTATCGATTATTGACTTTTTAGCTGGCTTTGGTGCCTTGGACATGAGCTATGTCCTTACGAATCTGCATGAGAGGAGGACTAGCAGAAACATTGCACAGGAGAATGTGAAAAGTGTTAATATGTAGTATTAACCTGAGAAATCCGTCCGTTTTCGTCTTTTGTTATCGAATCGACTTAAAGCCAGATCGTCACATTGGCCGCTCTTCTGTCTGAAACGGTTGTACTTATCGTCTGAAAGGTATGTCGCGTGCTGCGGTATGCAGAGACACTAAAAGGACCACAGTAGAACACAGATGAAGCTTCTAGATGATGTAATAGCCAGTAAGAATTAGTACAACACCAGTTTTAGGTATCGATTATTGACTTTTTAGCTGGCTTTGGTGCCTTGGACATGAGCTAGGACCTTAAGATTCTGCATGAAAGGAGGACTAGCAGCCGAATTGCATGGGAGAATGTGAAAAGTGTTCATATGTAATAAAAACCTGAGAAATCCGTCCGTTTTCGTCATTTGTTATCGAATCGACTTAAAGCCAGATCGTCACATTGGCCGCTCTTCTCTCTGAAACGGTTGTACTTATCGTCTGCAAAGCTATGTCGCGTGCTGCGGTATGCGGAGACACTAAAAGAACCATAGTAGAACACAGATGAAGCTTCTAAGATGATGTAATAGCCAGTAACATTTAGTACAATACCAGTTTTAGGTATCGATTATTAAGTGTTTAGCTGGCTTTGGTGCCTTGCACATGAGCTAGGACCTTAAGATTCTCCATGAAAGGAGGACTAGCAGCCGAATTGCATGGGAGATTGTGAAAAGTGTTCATATGTAGTAAAAACCTGAGAAATCCGTCCGTTTTCGTCATTTTTTATGGAATCGACTTAAAGCCAGGTCGTCACATTGGCATCTATTCTCTCTGAAACGGTTGTACATATCGTCTGCAAAGCTATGTCGCGTGCTGCAGTATGCGGAGACACTAAAAGCAGCATAGTAGAACACAGATGAAGCTTCTAAGTTGATGTAATAGCTAGTAAGAAGTAGTACAATTGAAATTTTAGATATCGATTATTGACTTTTTAGCTGGCTTTGGTGCCTTGGACATGAGCTAGGACCTTAAGATTCTGCATGAAAGGAGGACTAGCAGCCGAGCTGCACGTTAGGATGTGAAAAGTTTTCATATGTAGTAAAAACCTGAGAAATCCGTCCATTTTCGTCATTTGTTATCGAATCGACTTAAAGCCGGATCGTCACATTGGCCACTCTTCTCTCTGAAACGGTTGTACTTATCGTCTGCAAAGCTATGTCGCGTGCTGCGTTATGCGGAGACACCAAAATAACCATAGTAGAACACAGATGAAGCTTCTAAGTCTATGTAATAGCCAGTAAGAAGTAATACAATTCAAGATTTGGGCATCGATTATTGAATTTTTAGCTGGCTTTGGTGCCTTGGACATGAGCTAGTACCTTAAGATTCGGCATGAAAGGAGGACTAGCTGCCGAGTTGCACAGGAGAATGTGAACAGTGTTCATATGTAGTAAAAACCTGAGAAATCCGTCCGTTTTCGTCATTTGTTATCGAATCGACTTAAAGCCAGATCGTCACATTGGCCGCTCTTCTCTCTGAAACGGTTGTACTTATCGTCTGCAAAGCTATGTCGAGTGCTGCGGTATGTGGAGACACTAAAAGCACCATAGTAGAACACAGATGAAGCTTATAAGTTGATGTAATAGCCAGTAAGAGGTAGTATAATTCAAGTTTAAGGTATCGATTATTAAATTTTTAGCTGGCTTTGGTGCCTTGGACATGAGCTAGGACCTTCAGATTCTGCATGAAAGCAGGACTAGCAGCCGAGTTGCACTGAAGAATGTGAAAAGTGATCATATGTAGTAAAAACCTGAGAAATCCGTCCGTTTTCGTCGTTTGTTATAGAATCGACTTAAAGCCTGATCGTCACATTGGGCGCTCTTCTCTCTGAAACGGTTGCACTTACCGTCTGCAAAGCTATGTCGCGTGCTGCAGTATGCGGAGACACTAAAAGCAGCATAGTAGAACACAGATGAAGCTTCTAAGTTGATGTAATAGCTAGTAAGAAGTAGTACAATTGAAATTTTAGATATCGATTATTGACTTTTTAGCTGGCTTTGATGCCTTGGACATGAGCTAGGACCTTAAGATTCTGCATGAAAGGAGGACTAGCAGCCGAGTTGTACGGGAGAAAGTGAAAAGTGTTCATATGTAGTAAAAACCCGAGAAATCCGTACGTTTTCGTCATTGGTTATCGAATCGTCTTAAAGCCAGATCGTCACATTGGTCGCTCTTCTCTCTGAAACGGTTGTACTTATCGTCTGCAAAGCTATGTCGAGTGCTGCGGTATGTGGAGAGACTAAAATCACCATAGTAGAACACAGATGAAGCTTCTAAGTTGATGTAATAGCCAGTAAGAGGTAGTACAATTCAAGTTTTAGGTATCGATTATTGACGTTTTAGCTGGCTTTCGTGACTTGGACATGAGCTAGGACCTTAAGATTCTGCATGAAAGGAGGACTAGCAGCTGACTTGCCTGGGAGAATATGAAAAGTGTTCATATGTAGTAAAAACCTGAGAAATCCTTCCGTTTTCGTCATTTGTTATCGAATCGACCTAAAGCCAGATCGTGACATTGGCCGCCCTTCTCTCTGAAACGGTTGCACTTATCGTCTGCAAAGCTATGTCGCGTGCTGCAGTATGCGGAGACACAAAAAGCAGCATAGTAGAACACAGATGAAGCTTCTAAGTTGATGTAATAGCTAGTAAGAAGTAGTACAATTGAAATTTTAGATATCGATTATTGACTTCTTAGCTGGCTTTGGTGCCTTGGACATGAGCTAGGACCTTAAGATTCTGCATGAAAGGAGGACTAGCAGCCGAGTTGCACGGGAGTAAGTGAAAAGTGTTCATATGTAGTAAAAACCCGAGAAATCCGTACGTTTTCGTCATTGGTTATCGAATCGTCTTAAAGCCAGATCGTCTCATTGGCCGCTCTTCTCTCTGAAACGGTTGTACTTATCGTCTGCAAAGCTATGTCGAGTGCTACGGTATGTGGAGACACTAAAATCACCATAGTAGAACACAGATGAAGCTTCTAAGTTGATGTAATAGCCAGTAAGAGGTAGTACAATTCAAGTTTTAGGTATCGATTATTGACGTTTTAGCTGGCTTTTGTGACTTGGACATGAGCTAGGATCTTAAGATTCTGCATGAAAGGAGGAGTAGCAGCTGACTTGCCTGGGAGAATATGAAAAGTGTTCATATGTAGTAAAAACCTGAGAAATCCTTCCGTTTTCGTCATTTGTTATCGAATCGACCTAAAGCCAGATCGTGACATTGGCCGCCCTTCTCTCTGAAATGGTTGCACTTATCGTCTGCAAAGCTATGTCACGTGCTGCAGTATGCGGAGACACTAAAATCAGTATAGTAGAACACAGATGAAGCTTCTAAGTTGATGTAATAGCTAGTAAGAAGTAGTACAATTGAAATTTTAGATATCGATTATTGACTTTTTAGCTGGCTTTGGTGGCTTGGACATGAGCTAGGACCTTTGATTCTGCATGAAAGGAGGACTAACAGCCGCCTTGCACGTGAGAATGTAAAAAGTGTTCATATGTAGTAAAAACCTGAGAAATCCGACCGTTTTCGTCATTTGTTATCGAATCGACTTAAAGCCAGATCGTCACATTGGACGCTCTTCTCTCTGAAACGGTTGTACTTATCGTCTGCAAAGCTATGTCGAGTGCTGCGGTATGTGGAGACACTAAAAGCACCATAGTAGAACACAGATGAAGCTTATAAGTTGATGTAATAGCCAGTAAGAGGTAGTACAATTCAAGTTTAAGGTATCGATTATTAAATTTTTAGCTGGCTTTGGTGCCTTGGACATGAGCTAGGACCTTAAGATTCTGCATGAAAGGAGGACTAGCAGCCGAGATGCATGGGAGAATGTGAAAAGTGTTCATATGTAGTAAAAACCTGAGAAATACGTTCGTTATCGTCATATATTACCGAATCGACTTAAAGCCGGATCGACACATTGGCCGCTCTTCTCTCTGAAACGGTTGTACTTATCGTCTGAAAAGCTATGTCGCGAGCTGCGGTATGTGGAGACACTAAAATCACCTTAGTAGGACTCAGATGAAGCTTCTAAGTTGATGTAATAGCCAGTAAGAAGTAGTACAATTCAAGTTATAGGTATCGATTATTGACTTTTTAGCTGGCTTTGGTGCCTTGGACATGAGCTAGGACCCTAAGAATCTGCATGAGAGGGAGACTAGCAGAAAAGTTGCATGGGAGAATGTGAAATGTGCTCATATGTAGTATTAACCTGAGAAATCCGTCCGTTTTCGTCTTTTGTTATCGAGTCGACTAAAGGCCAGATCGTAACATTGTCCGCCCTTCTCTCTGAAACGGCTGTACTTATCGTCTGAAAACTAAGTCGCGTGCTGCGGTATGCGGAGACACTAAAAGCACCATAGTAGAACACAGATGAAGCTTCTAAGTTGATGTAATAGCCAGTAAGAAGTAGTACAATTCCAGTTTTAGGTATCGATTATTGACTTTTTAGCTGGCTTTGGTGCCTTGGACATGAGCTAGGACCTTAAGATTCTGCATGAAAGCAGGACTAGCAGCCGAGTTGCAATGGAGAATGTGAAAAGTGTTCATATGGAGTAAAAACCTGAGATATCCGTCAGTTTTCGTCGTTTGTTATAGAATCGACTTAAAGCCTGATCGTCACATTGGGCGCTCTTCTCTCTGAAACGGTTGCACTTATCGTCTGCAAAGCTATGTCGCGTGCTGCAGTATGCGGAGACACTAAAAGCAGCATAGTAGAACACAGATGAAGCTTCTAAGTTGATGTAATAGCTAGTAAGAAGTAGTACAATTGAAATTTTAGATATCGATTATTGACTTTTTAGCTGGATTTGGTGCCTTGGACATGAGCTAGAACCTTAAGATTCTGCATGAAAGGAGGACTAGCAGCCGAGTTGCACGGGAGTAAGTGAAAAGTGTTCATATGTAGTAAAAACCCGAGAAATCCGTACGTTTTCGTCATTGGTTATCGAATCGTCTTAAAGCCAGATCGTCACATTGGCCGCTCTTCTCTCTGAAACGGTTGTATTTATCGTCTGCAAAGCTATGTCGAGAGCTGCGGTATGTGGAGACACTAAAATCACCATAGTAGAACACAGATGATGCTTCTAAGTTGATGTAATAGCCAGTAAGAGGTAGTACAATTCAAGTTTTAGGTATCGATTATTGACGTTTTAGCTGGCTTTCGTGACTTGGACATGAGCTAGGACCTTAAGATTCTGCATGAAAGGAGGACTAGCAGCTGACTTGCCTGGGAGAATATGAAAAGTGTTCATATGTAGTAAAAACCTGAGAAATCCTTCCGTTTTCGTCATTTGTTATCGAATCGACCTAAAGCCAGATAGTGACATTGGCCGCCCTTCTCTCTGAAACTGTTGCACTTATCGTCTGCAAAGCTATGTCGCGTGCTGCAGTATGCGGTGACACTAAAAGCAGCATAGTAGAACACAGATGAAGCTTCTAAGTTGACGTAATAGCTAGTAAGAAGTAGTACAATTGAAATTTTAGATATCGATTATTGACTTTTTAGCTGGCTTTGGTGCCTTGGACATGAGCTAGGACCTTAAGATTCGGCATGAAAGGAGGACTAGCAGCCGAGTTGCACGGGAGAATGTGAAAAGTGTTCATATGTAGTAAAAACCTGAGAAATCCGTCCGTTTTCGTCATTTGTTATCGAATCGACTTAAAGCCAGATCGTCACATTGGCCGCTCTTCTCTCTGAAACGGTTGTACTTATCGTCTGCAAAGCTATGTCACATGCTGTGGTATGCGGAGACACTAAAATCACCATAGTAGGACACAGATAAAGCTTCTAAGTTGATGCAATAGCCAGTAAGAAGTGGTACAATTCAAGTTTTAGGTATCGATTATTGACTTTTTAGCTGGCTTTGGTGCCTTGGACATGAGCTATGTCCTTACGAATCTGCATGAGAGGAGGACTAGCAGAAAAGTTGCACAGGAGAATGTGAAAAGTGTTAATATGTAGTATTAACCTGAGAAATCCGTCCGTTTTCGTCTTTTGTTATCGAATCGACTTAAAGCCAGATCGTCACATTGGCCGCTCTTCTGTCTGAAACGGTTGTACTTATCGTCTGAAAGGTATGTCGCGTGCTGCGGTATGCAGAGACACTAAAAGGACCACAGTAGAACACAGATGAAGCTTCTAAGATGATGTAATAGCCAGTAAGAATTAGTACAACACCAGTTTTAGGTATCGATTATTGACTTTTTAGCTGGCTTTGGTGCCTTGGACATGAGCTAGGACCTTAAGATTCTGCATGAAAGGAGGACTAGCAGCCGAATTGCACGGGAGAATGTGAAAAGTGTTCATATGTAATAAAAACCTGAGAAATCCGTCCGTTTTCGTCATTTGTTATCGAATCGACTTAAAGCCAGATCGTCACATTGGGCGCTCTTCTCTATGAAACGGTTGTACTTATCGTCTGCAAAGCTATGTCGCGTGCTGCGGTATGCGGAGACACTAAAAGCACCATAGTAGAACACAGATGAAGCTTATAAGTTGATGTAATAGCCAGTAAGAGGTAGTATAATTCAAGTTTAAGGTATCGATTATTAAATTTTTAGCTGGCTTTGGTGCCTTGGACATGGGCTAGGACCTTAAGATTCTGCATGAAAGCAGGACTAGCAGCCGAGTTGCACTGAAGAATGTGAAAAGTGATCATATGTAGTAAAAACCTGAGAAATCCGTCCGTTTTCGTCGTTTGTTATAGAATCGACTTAAAGCCTGATCGTCACATTGGGCGCTCTTCTCTCTGAAACGGTTGCACTTATCGTCTGCAAAGCTATGTCGCGTGCTGCAGTATGCGGAGACACTAAAAGCAGCATAGTAGAACACAGGTGAAGCTTCTAAGTTGATGTAATAGCTAGTAAGAAGTAGTACAATTGAAATTTTAGATATCGATTATTGACTTTTTAGCTGGCTTTGGTGCCTTGGACATGAGCTAGGACCTTAAGATTCTGCATGAAAGGAGGACTAGCAGCCGAGTTGTACGGGAGAAAGTGAAAAGTGTTCATATGTAGTAAAAACCCGAGAAATCCGTAAGTTTTCGTCATTGGTTATCGAATCGTCTTAAAGCCAGATCGTCACATTGGTCGCTCGTCTCTCTGAAACGGTTGTACTTATCGTCTGCAAAGCTATGTCGAGTGCTGCGGTATGTGGAGAGACTAAAATCACCATAGTAGAACACAGATGAAGCTTCTAAGTTGATGTAATAGCCAGTAAGAGGTAGTACAATTCAAGTTTTAGGTATCGATTATTGACGATTTAGCTGGCTTTCGTGACTTGGACATGAGCTAGGACCTTAAGATTCTGCATGAAAGGAGGACTAGCAGCTGACTTGCCTGGGAGAATATGAAAAGTGTTCATATGTAGTAAAAACCTGAGAAATCCTTCCGTTTTCGTCATTTGTTATCGAATCGACCTAAAGCCAGATCGTGACATTGGCCGCCCTTCTCTCTGAAACGGTTGCACTTATCGTCTGCAAAGCTGTGTCGCGTGCTGCAGTATGCGGAGACACTAAAAGCAGCATAGTAGAACACAGATGAAGCTTCTAAGTTGATGTAATAGCTAGTAAGAAGTAGTACAATTGAAATTTTAGATATCGATTATTGACTTTTTAGCTGGCTTTGGTGCCTTGGACATGAGCTAGGACCTTAAGATTCTGCATGAAAGGAGGACTAGCAGCCGAGTTGCACGGGAGAAAGTGAAAAGTGTTCATATGTAGTAAAAACCCGAGAAATCCGTACGTTTTCGTCATTGGTTATCGAATCGTCTTAAAGCCAGATCGTCACATTGGCCGCTCTTCTCTATGAAACGGTTGTACTTATCGTCTGCAAAGCTATGTCGAGTGCTACGGTATGTGGAGACACTAAAATCACCATAGTAGACCACAGATGAAGCTTCTAAGTTGATGTAATAGCCAGTAAGAGGTAGTACAATTCAAGTTTTAGGTATCGATTATTGACGTTTTAGCTGGCTTTCGTGACTTGGACATGAGCTAGGACCTTAAGATTCTGCATGAAAGGAGGAGTAGCAGCTGACTTGCCTGGGAGAATATGAAAAGTGTTCATATGTAGTAAAAACCTGAGAAATCCTTCCGTTTTCGTCATTTGTTATCGAATCGACCTAAAGCCAGATCGTGACAATGGCCGCCCTTCTCTCTGAAATGGTTGCACTTATCGTCTGCAAAGCTATGTCACGTGCTGCAGTATGCGGAGACACTAAAATCAGTATAGTAGAATACAGATGAAGCTTCTAAGTTGATGTAATAGCTAGTAA
Organism: Schistocerca gregaria; assembly: GCF_023897955.1. Taxonomy (NCBI): domain Eukaryota; kingdom Metazoa; phylum Arthropoda; class Insecta; order Orthoptera; family Acrididae; genus Schistocerca; species Schistocerca gregaria. The sequence continues at coordinate 1,397,405 of NW_026061721.1, read as the reverse complement.
GAAGTAGTACAATTGAAATTTTAGATATCGATTATTGACTTTTTAGCTGGCTTTGGTGCCTTGGACATGAGCTAGGACCTTAAGATTCTGCATGAAAGGAGGACTAACAGCCGCCTTGCATGTGAGAATGTAAAAAGTGTTCATATGTAGTAAAAACCTGAGAAATCCGACCGTTTTCGTCATTTGTTATCGAATCGACTTAAAGCCAGATCGCCACATTGGACGCTCTTCTCTCTGAAACGGTTGTACTTATCGTCTGCAAAGCTATGTCGAGTGCTGCGGTATGTGGAGACACTAAAAGCACCATAGTAGAACACAGATGAAGCTTATAAGTTGATGTAATAGCCAGTAAGAGGTAGTACAATTCAAGTTTAAGGTATCGATTATTAAATTTTTAGCTGGCTTTGGTGCCTTGGACATGAGCTAGGACCTTAAGATTCTGCATGAAAGGAGGACTAGCAGCCGAGATGCATGGGAGAATGTGAAAAGTGTTCATATGTAGTAAAAACCTGAGAAATACGTTCGTTATCGTCATATATTACCGAATCGACTTAAAGCCGGATCGACACATTGGCCGCTCTTCTCTCTGAAACGGTTGTACTTATCGTCTGAAAAGCTATGTCGCGAGCTGCAGTATGCGGAGACACTAAAAGCAGCATAGTAGAACACAGATGAAGCTTCTAAGTTGATGTAATAGCCAGTAAGAAGTAGTACAATTCAAGTTATAGGTATCGATTATTGACTTTTTAGCTGGCTTTGGTGCCTTGGACATGAGCTAGGACCCTAAGAATCTGCATGAGAGGGAGACTAGCAGAAAAGTTGCATGGGAGAATGTGAAATGTGCTCATATGTAGTATTAACCTTAGAAATCCGTCCGTTTTCGTCTTTTGTTATCGAGTCGACTAAAGGCCAGATCGTAACATTGTCCGCCCTTCTCTCTGAAACGGCTGTACTTATCGTCTGAAAACTAAGTCGCGTGCTGCGGTATGCGGAGACACTAAAAGCACCATAGTAGAACACAGATGAAGCTTCTAAGTTGATGTAATAGCCAGTAAGAAGTAGTACAATTCCAGTTTTAGGTATCGATTATTGACTTTTTAGCTGGCTTTGGTGCCTTGGACATGAGCTAGAACCTTAAGATTCTGCATGAAAGGAGGACTAGCAGCCGAGTTGCACGGGAGTAAGTGAAAAGTGTTCATATGTAGTAAAAACCCGAGAAATCCGTACGTTTTCGTCATTGGTTATCGAATCGTCTTAAAGCCAGATCGTCACATTGGCCGCTCTTCTCTCTGAAACGGTTGTATTTATCGTCTGCAAAGCTATGTCGAGAGCTGCGGTATGTGGAGACACTAAAATCACCATAGTAGAACACAGATGATGCTTCTAAGTTGATGTAATAGCCAGTAAGAGGTAGTACAATTCAAGTTTTAGGTATCGATTATTGACGTTTTAGCTGGCTTTCGTGACTTGGACATGAGCTAGGACCTTAAGATTCTGCATGAAAGGAGGACTAGCAGCTGACTTGCCTGGGAGAATATGAAAAGTGTTCATATGTAGTAAAAACCTGAGAAATCCTTCCGTTTTCGTCATTTGTTATCGAATCGACCTAAAGCCAGATAGTGACATTGGCCACCCTTCTCTCTGAAACTGTTGCACTTATCGTCTGCAAAGCTATGTCGCGTGCTGCAGTATGCGGTGACACTAAAAGCAGCATAGTAGAACACAGATGAAGCTTCTAAGTTGACGTAATAGCTAGTAAGAAGTAGTACAATTGAAATTTTAGATATCGATTATTGACTTTTTAGCTGGCTTTGGTGCCTTGGACATGAGCTAGGACCTTAAGATTCGGCATGAAAGGAGGACTAGCAGCCGAGTTGCACGGGAGAATGTGAAAAGTGTTCATATGTAGTAAAAACCTGAGAAATCCGTCCGTTTTCGTCATTTGTTATCGAATCGACTTAAAGCCAGATCGTCACATTGGCCGCTCTTCTCTCTGAAACGGTTGTACTTATCGTCTGCAAAGCTATGTCACATGCTGTGGTATGCGGAGACACTAAAATCACCATAGTAGGACACAGATAAAGCTTCTAAGTTGATGCAATAGCCAGTAAGAAGTGGTACAATTCAAGTTTTAGGTATCGATTATTGACTTTTTAGCTGGCTTTGGTGCCTTGGACATGAGCTATGTCCTTACGAATCTGCATGAGAGGAGGACTAGCAGAAACGTTGCACAGGAGAATGTGAAAAGTGTTAATATGTAGTATTAACCTGAGAAATCCGTCCGTTTTCGTCTTTTGTTATCGAATCGACTTAAAGCCAGATCGTCACATTGGCCGCTCTTCTGTCTGAAACGGTTGTACTTATCGTCTGAAAGGTATGTCGCGTGCTGCGGTATGCAGAGACACTAAAAGGACCACAGTAGAACACAGATGAAGCTTCTAAGATGATGTAATAGCCAGTAAGAATTAGTACAACACCAGTTTTAGGTATCGATTATTGACTTTTTAGCTGGCTTTGGTGCCTTGGACATGAGCTAGGACCTTAAGATTCTGCATGAAAGGAGGACTAGCAGCCGAATTGCATGGGAGAATGTGAAAAGTGTTCATATGTAATAAAAACCTGAGAAATCCGTCCGTTTTCGTCATTTGTTATCGAATCGACTTAAAGCCAGATCGTCACATTGGCCGCTCTTCTCTCTGAAACGGTTGTACTTATCGTCTGCAAAGCTATGTCGCGTGCTGCGGTATGCGGAGACACTAAAAGAACCATAGTAGAACACAGATGAAGCTTCTAAGATGATGTAATAGCCAGTAACATTTAGTACAATACCAGTTTTAGGTATCGATTATTAAGTGTTTAGCTGGCTTTGGTGCCTTGCACATGAGCTAGGACCTTAAGATTCTCCATGAAAGGAGGACTAGCAGCCGAATTGCATGGGAGATTGTGAAAAGTGTTCATATGTAGTAAAAACCTGAGAAATCCGTCCGTTTTCGTCATTTTTTATGGAATCGAATTAAAGCCAGGTCGTCACATTGGCATCTATTCTCTCTGAAACGGTTGTACATATCGTCTGCAAAGCTATGTCGCGTGCTGCAGTATGCGGAGACACTAAAAGCAGCATAGTAGAACACAGATGAAGCTTCTAAGTTGATGTAATAGCTAGTAAGAAGTAGTACAATTGAAATTTTAGATATCGATTATTGACTTTTTAGCTGGCTTTGGTGCCTTGGACATGAGCTAGGACCTTAAGATTCTGCATGAAAGGAGGACTAGCAGCCGAGCTGCACGTTAGGATGTGAAAAGTTTTCATATGTAGTAAAAACCTGAGAAATCCGTCCATTTTCGTCATTTGTTATCGAATCGACTTAAAGCCGGATCGTCACATTGGCCACTCTTCTCTCTGAAACGGTTGTACTTATCGTCTGCAAAGCTATGTCGCGTGCTGCGTTATGTGGAGACACCAAAATAACCATAGTAGAACACAGATGAAGCTTCTAAGTCTATGTAATAGCCAGTAAGAAGTAATACAATTCAAGATTTGGGCATCGATTATTGAATTTTTAGCTGGCTTTGGTGCCTTGGACATGAGCTAGTACCTTAAGATTCGGCATGAAAGGAGGACTAGCTGCCGAGTTGCACAGGAGAATGTGAACAGTGTTCATATGTAGTAAAAACCTGAGAAATCCGTCCGTTTTCGTCATTTGTTATCGAATCGACTTAAAGCCAGATCGTCACATTGGCCGCTCTTCTCTCTGAAACGGTTGTACTTATCGTCTGCAAAGCTATGTCGAGTGCTGCGGTATGTGGAGACACTAAAAGCACCATAGTAGAACACAGATGAAGCTTATAAGTTGATGTAATAGCCAGTAAGAGGTAGTATAATTCAAGTTTAAGGTATCGATTATTAAATTTTTAGCTGGCTTTGGTGCCTTGGACATGAGCTAGGACCTTCAGATTCTGCATGAAAGCAGGACTAGCAGCCGAGTTGCACTGAAGAATGTGAAAAGTGATCATATGTAGTAAAAACCTGAGAAATCCGTCCGTTTTCGTCGTTTGTTATAGAATCGACTTAAAGCCTGATCGTCACATTGGGCGCTCTTCTCTCTGAAACGGTTGCACTTATCGTCTGCAAAGCTATGTCGCGTGCTGCAGTATGCGGAGACACTAAAAGCAGCATAGTAGAACACAGATGAAGCTTCTAAGTTGATGTAATAGCTAGTAAGAAGTAGTACAATTGAAATTTTAGATATCGATTATTGACTTTTTAGCTGGCTTTGATGCCTTGGACATGAGCTAGGACCTTAAGATTCTGCATGAAAGGAGGACTAGCAGCCGAGTTGTACGGGAGAAAGTGAAAAGTGTTCATATGTAGTAAAAACCCGAGAAATCCGTACGTTTTCGTCATTGGTTATCGAATCGTCTTAAAGCCAGATCGTCACATTGGTCGCTCTTCTCTCTGAAACGGTTGTACTTATCGTCTGCAAAGCTATGTCGAGTGCTGCGGTATGTGGAGAGACTAAAATCACCATAGTAGAACACAGATGAAGCTTCTAAGTTGATGTAATAGCCAGTAAGAGGTAGTACAATTCAAGTTTTAGGTATCGATTATTGACGTTTTAGCTGGCTTTCGTGACTTGGACATGAGCTAGGACCTTAAGATTCTGCATGAAAGGAGGACTAGCAGCTGACTTGCCTGGGAGAATATGAAAAGTGTTCATATGTAGTAAAAACCTGAGAAATCCTTCCGTTTTCGTCATTTGTTATCGAATCGACCTAAAGCCAGATCGTGACATTGGCCGCCCTTCTCTCTGAAACGGTTGCACTTATCGTCTGCAAAGCTATGTCGCGTGCTGCAGTATGCGGAGACACAAAAAGCAGCATAGTAGAACACAGATGAAGCTTCTAAGTTGATGTAATAGCTAGTAAGAAGTAGTACAATTGAAATTTTAGATATCGATTATTGACTTTTTAGCTGGCTTTGGTGCCTTGGACATGAGCTAGGACCTTAAGATTCTGCATGAAAGGAGGACTAGCAGCCGAGTTGCACGGGAGAAAGTGAAAAGTGTTCATATGTAGTAAAAACCCGAGAAATCCGTACGTTTTCGTCATTGGTTATCGAATCGTCTTAAAGCCAGATCGTCACATTGGCCGCTCTTCTCTCTGAAACGGTTGTACTTATCGTCTGCAAAGCTATGTCGAGTGCTACGGTATGTGGAGACACTAAAATCACCATAGTAGAACACAGATGAAGCTTCTAAGTTGATGTAATAGCTAGTAAGAAGTAGTACAATTGAAATTTTAGATATCGATTATTGACTTTTTAGCTGGCTTTGGTGGCTTGGACATGAGCTAGGACCTTTGATTCTGCATGAAAGGAGGACTAACAGCCGCCTTGCACGTGAGAATGTAAAAAGTGTTCATATGTAGTAAAAACCTGAGAAATCCGACCGTTTTCGTCATTTGTTATCGAATCGACTTAAAGCCAGATCGTCACATTGGACGCTCTTCTCTCTGAAACGGTTGTACTTATCGTCTGCAAAGCTATGTCGAGTGCTGCGGTATGTGGAGACACTAAAAGCACCATAGTAGAACACAGATGAAGCTTATAAGTTGATGTAATAGCCAGTAAGAGGTAGTACAATTCAAGTTTAAGGTATCGATTATTAAATTTTTAGCTGGCTTTGGTGCCTTGGACATGAGCTAGGACCTTAAGATTCTGCATGAAAGGAGGACTAGCAGCCGAGATGCATGGGAGAATGTGAAAAGTGTTCATATGTAGTAAAAACCTGAGAAATACGTTCGTTATCGTCATATATTACCGAATCGACTTAAAGCCGGATCGACACATTGGCCGCTCTTCTCTCTGAAACGGTTGTACTTATCGTCTGAAAAGCTATGTCGCGAGCTGCGGTATGTGGAGACACTAAAATCACCTTAGTAGGACTCAGATGAAGCTTCTAAGTTGATGTAATAGCCAGTAAGAAGTAGTACAATTCAAGTTATAGGTATCGATTATTGACTTTTTAGCTGTCTTTGGTGCCTTGGACATGAGCTAGGACCCTAAGAATCTGCATGAGAGGGAGACTAGCAGAAAAGTTGCATGGGAGAATGTGAAATGTGCTCATATGTAGTATTAACCTGAGAAATCCGTCCGTTTTCGTCTTTTGTTATCGAGTCGACTAAAGGCCAGATCGTAACATTGTCCGCCCTTCTCTCTGAAACGGCTGTACTTATCGTCTGAAAACTAAGTCGCGTGCTGCGGTATGCGGAGACACTAAAAGCACCATAGTAGAACACAGATGAAGCTTCTAAGTTGATGTAATAGCCAGTAAGAAGTAGTACAATTCCAGTTTTAGGTATCGATTATTGACTTTTTAGCTGGCTTTGGTGCCTTGGACATGAGCTAGGACCTTAAGATTCTGCATGAAAGCAGGACTAGCAGCCGAGTTGCACTGGAGAATGTGAAAAGTGTTCATATGGAGTAAAAACCTGAGAAATCCGTCAGTTTTCGTCGTTTGTTATAGAATCGACTTAAAGCCTGATCGTCACATTGGGCGCTCTTCTCTCTGAAACGGTTGCACTTATCGTCTGCAAAGCTATGTCGCGTGCTGCAGTATGCGGAGACACTAAAAGCAGCATAGTAGAACACTGATGAAGCTTCTAAGTTGATGTAATAGCTAGTAAGAAGTAGTACAATTGAAATTTTAGATATCGATTATTGACTTTTTAGCTGGATTTGGTGCCTTGGACATGAGCTAGAACCTTAAGATTCTGCATGAAAGGAGGACTAGCAGCCGAGTTGCACGGGAGTAAGTGAAAAGTGTTCATATGTAGTAAAAACCCGAGAAATCCGTACGTTTTCGTCATTGGTTATCGAATCGTCTTAAAGCCAGATCGTCACATTGGCCGCTCTTCTCTCTGAAACGGTTGTATTTATCGTCTGCAAAGCTATGTCGAGAGCTGCGGTATGTGGAGACACTAAAATCACCATAGTAGAACACAGATGATGCTTCTAAGTTGATGTAATAGCCAGTAAGAGGTAGTACAATTCAAGTTTTAGGTATCGATTATTGACGTTTTAGCTGGCTTTCGTGACTTGGACATGAGCTAGGACCTTAAGATTCTGCATGAAAGGAGGACTAGCAGCTGACTTGCCTGGGAGAATATGAAAAGTGTTCATATGTAGTAAAAACCTGAGAAATCCTTCCGTTTTCGTCATTTGTTATCGAATCGACCTAAAGCCAGATAGTGACATTGGCCGCCCTTCTCTCTGAAACTGTTGCACTTATCGTCTGCAAAGCTATGTCGCGTGCTGCAGTATGCGGTGACACTAAAAGCAGCATAGTAGAACACAGATGAAGCTTCTAAGTTGACGTAATAGCTAGTAAGAAGTAGTACAATTGAAATTTTAGATATCGATTATTGACTTTTTAGCTGGCTTTGGTGCCTTGGACATGAGCTAGGACCTTAAGATTCGGCATGAAAGGAGGACTAGCAGCCGAGTTGCACGGGAGAATGTGAAAAGTGTTCATATGTAGTAAAAACCTGAGAAATCCGTCCGTTTTCGTCATTTGTTATCGAATCGACTTAAAGCCAGATCGTCACATTGGCCGCTCTTCTCTCTGAAACGGTTGTACTTATCGTCTGCAAAGCTATGTCACATGCTGTGGTATGCGGAGACACTATAATCACCATAGTAGGACACAGATAAAGCTTCTAAGTTGATGCAATAGCCAGTAAGAAGTGGTACAATTCAAGTTTTAGGTATCGATTATTGACTTTTTAGCTGGCTTTGGTGCCTTGGACATGAGCTATGTCCTTACGAATCTGCATGAGAGGAGGACTAGCAGAAAAGTTGCACAGGAGAATGTGAAAAGTGTTAATATGTAGTATTAACCTGAGAAATCCGTCCGTTTTCGTCTTTTGTTATCGAATCGACTTAAAGCCAGATCGTCACATTGGCCGCTCTTCTGTCTGAAACGGTTGTACTTATCGTCTGAAAGGTATGTCGCGTGCTGCGGTATGCAGAGACACTAAAAGGACCACAGTAGAACACAGATGAAGCTTCTAAGATGATGTAATAGCCAGTAAGAATTAGTACAACACCAGTTTTAGGTATCGATTATTGACTTTTTAGCTGGCTTTGGTGCCTTGGACATGAGCTAGGACCTTAAGATTCTGCATGAAAGGAGGACTAGCAGCCGAATTGCACGGGAGAATGTGAAAAGTGTTCATATGTAATAAAAACCTGAGAAATCCGTCCGTTTTCGTCATTTGTTATCGAATCGACTTAAAGCCAGATCGTCACATTGGGCGCTCTTCTCTCTGAAACGGTTGTACTTATCGTCTGCAAAGCTATGTCGCGTGCTGCGGTATGCGGAGACACTAAAAGCACCATAGTAGAACACAGATGAAGCTTCTAAGATGATGTAATAGCCAGTAAGATTTAGTACAATACCAGTTTTAGGTATCGATTATTAAGTGTTTAGCTGGCTTTGGTGCCTTGCACATGAGCTAGAACCTTAAGATTCTCCATGAAAGGAGGACTAGCAGCCGAATTGCATGGGAGATTGTGAAAAGTGTTCATATGTAGTAAAAACCTGAGAAATCCGTCCGTTTTCGTCATTTTTTATGGAATCGACTTCAAGCCAGGTCGTCACATTGGCATCTATTCTCTCTGAAACGGTTGTACATATCGTCTGCAAAGCTATGTCGCGTGCTGCAGTATGCGGAGACACTAAAAGCAGCATAGTAGAACACAGATGAAGCTTCTAAGTTGATGTAATAGCTAGTAAGAAGTAGTACAATTGAAATTTTAGATATCGATTATTGACTTTTTAGCTGGCTTTGGTGCCTTGGACATGAGCTAGGACCTTAAGATTCTGCATGAAAGGAGGACTAGCAGCCGAGCTGCACGTTAGGATGTGAAAAGTTTTCATATGTAGTAAAAACCTGAGAAATCCGTCCATTTTCGTCATTTGTTATCGAATCGACTTAAAGCCGGATCGTCACATTGGCCACTCTTCTCTCTGAAACGGTTGTACTTATCGTCTGCAAAGCTATGTCGCGTGCTGCGGTATGCGGAGACACCAAAATAACCATAGTAGAACACAGATGAAGCTTCTAAGTTGATGTAATAGCCAGTAAGAAGTAATACAATTCAAGATTTGGGCATCGATTATTGAATTTTTAGCTGGCTTTGGTGCCTTGGACATGAGCTAGTACCTTAAGATTCGGCATGAAAGGAGGACTAGCAGCCGAGTTGCACAGGAGAATGTGAACAGTGTTCATATGTAGTAAAAACCTGAGAAATCCGTCCGTTTTCGTCATTTGTTATCGAATCGACTTAAAGCCAGATCGTCACATTGGCCGCTCTACTCTCTGAAACGGTTGTACTTATCGTCTGCAAAGCTATGTCACATGCTGTGGTATGCGGAGACACTAAAATCACTATAGTAGGACACAGATAAAGCTTCTAAGTTGATGTAATAGCCAGTAAGAAGTGGTACAATTCAAGTTTTAGGTATCGATTATTGACTTTTTAGCTGGCTTTGGTGCCTTCGACATGAGCTATGTCCTTACGAATCTGCATGAGAGGAGGACTAGCAGAAAAGTTGCACAGGAGAATGTGAAAAGTGTTAATATGTAGTATTAACCTGAGATATCCGTCCGTTTTCGTCCTTTGTTATCGAATCGACTTAAAGCCAGATCGTCACATTGGCCGCTCTTCTCTCTGAAACGGTTGTACTTATCGTCTGCAAATCTATGTCGCGTGCTGCGGTATGTGGAGACACTAAAAGCACCATAGTAGAACACAGATGAAGCTTCTAAGTTGACGTAATAGCTAGTAAGAAGTAGTACAATTTAAATTTTAGATATCGATTATTGACTTTTTACCTGGCTTTGGTGCTTTGGACATGAGCTAGGACCTTAAGAATGTGCATGAAAGGGGGACTAGCAGCCGAGTTGCACAGGAGAATGTGAAAAGTGTTCATATGTAGTAAAAACCTGAGAAACCCGTCCGTTTTCGTCATTTGTTATCGAATCGACTTAAAGCCAGATCGTCACATTGGCCGCTCTTCTCTCCGAAACGGTTGTACTTATCGTCTGAAAGGTATGTCGCGTGCTGCGGTATGCAGAGACACTAAAAGGACCAGAGTAGAACACAGATGAAGCTTCTAAGATGATGTAATAGCCAGTAAGAATTAGTACAATACCAGTTTTAGGTATCGATTATTGACTTTTTAGCTGGCTTTGGTGCCTTGGACATGAGCTAGGACCTTAAGATTCTGCATGAAAGGAGGACTAGCAGCCGAATTGCACGAGAGAATGTGAAAAGTGTTCATATGTAATAAAAACCTGAGAAATCCGTCCGTTTTCGTCATTTGTTATCGAATCGACTTAAAGCCAGATCGTCACATTGGCCGCTCTTCTCTCTGAAACGGTTATACTTATCGTCTGCAAAGCTATGTCGCGTGCTGCGGTATGCGGAGACACTAAAAGCACCATAGTAGAACAGAGATGAAGCTTCTAAGATGATGTAATAGCCAGTAAGAATTAGTACAATACCAGTTTTAGGTATCGATTATTAAGTGTTTAGCTGGCTTTGGTGCCTTGCACATGAGCTAGGACCTTAAGATTCTGCATGAAAGGAGGACTAGCAGCCGAATTGCATGGGAGATTGTGAAAAGTGTTCATATGTAGTAAAAACCTGAGAAATCCGTCCGTTTTCGTCATTTTTTATGGAATCGACTTAAAGCCAGGTCGTCACATTGGCATCTCTTCTCTCTGAAACGGTTGTACATATCGTCTGCAAAGCTATGTCGCGTGCTGCGGTATGTGGAGACACTAAAAGCACCATACTAGAACACAGATGAAGCTTCTATGTTGATGTCATAGCTAGTAAGAAGTAGTACAATTGAAATTTTAGATATCGATTATTGACTTTTTAGCTGGCTTTGTTGCCTTGGACATGAGCTAGGACCATAAGATTCTGCATGAAAGGAGGACTAGCAGCCGAGATGCATGGGAGAATGAGAAAAGTGTTCATATGTAGTAAAAACCTGAGAAATCCGTTCGTTATCGTCATATATTACCGAATCGACTTAAAGCCGGATCGTCACATTGGCCGCTCTTCTCTCTGAAACGGTTGTACTTATCGTCTGCAAAGCTATGTCGCGTGCTGCGGTATGCGGAGACACTAAAAGCACCATAGTAGAACACAGATGAAGCTTCTAAGTTGATGTAATAGCCAGTAAGAAGTAGTACAATTCCAGTTTTAGGTATCGATTATTGACTTTTTAGCTGGCTTTGGTGCCTTGGACATGAGCTAGGACCTAAAGATTCTGCATGAAAGCAGGACTAGCAGCCGACTTGCACTGGAGAATGAGAAAAGTGTTCATATGTAGTAAAAACCTGAGAAATCCGTCCGTTTTCGTCGTTTGTTATCGAATCGACTTAAAGCCTGATCGTCACATTGGGCGCTCTTCTCTCTGAAACGGTTGCACTTATCGTCTGCAAAGCTATGTCGAGTGCTGCGGTATGTGGAGACACTAAAATCACCATAGTAGAACACAGATGAAGCTTCTAAGTTGATGTAATAGCCAGTAAGAGGTAGTACAATTCAAGTTTTAGGTATCGATTATTGACGTTTTAGCTGGCTTTCGTGACTTGGACATGAGCTAGGACCTTAAGATTCTGCATGAAAGGAGGAGTAGCAGCCGAGTTGCACGGGAGAAAGTGAAAAGTGTTCATATGTAGTAAAAACCCGAGAAATCCGTACGTTTTCGTCATTGGTTATCGAATCGTCTTAAAGCCAGATCGTCACATTGGCCGCTCTTCTCTCTGAAACGGTTGTACTTATCGTCTGCAAAGCTATGTCGAGTGCTGCGGTATGTGGAGACACTAAAATCACCATAGTAGAACACAGATGAAGCTTCTAAGTTGATGTAATAGCCAGTAAGTGGTAGTACAATTCAAGTTTTAGGTATCGATTATTGACGTTTTAGCTGGCTTTCGTGACTTGGACATGAGCTTGGACCTTAAGATTCTGCATGAAAGGAGGACTGTAAAAAGTGTTCATATGTAGTAAAAACCTGAGAAATGCGACCCTTTTTCGTCATTTGTTATCGAATCGACTTAAAGCCAGATCGTCACATTGGACGCTCTTCTCTCTGAAACGGTTGTACTTATCGTCTGCAAAGCTATGTCGAGTGCTGCGGTATGTGGAGACACTAAAAGCACCATAGCAGAACACAGATGAAGCTTATAAGTTGATGTAATAGCCAGTAAGAGGTAGTACAATTCAAGTTTAAGGTATCGATTATTAAATTTTTAGCTGGCTTTGGTGCCTTGGGCATGAGCTAGGACCTTAAGATTCTGCATGAAAGCAGGACTAGCAGCCGAGTTGCACTGGAGAATGTGAAAAGTGGTCATATGGAGTAAAAACCTGAGAAATCCGTCAGTTTTCGTCGTTTGTTATAGAATCGACTTAAAGCCTGATCGTCACATTGGGCGCTCTTCTCTCTGAAACGGTTGCACTTATCGTCTGCAAAGCTATGTCGCGTGCTGCAGTATGCGGAGACACTAAAAGCAGCATACTAGAACACAGATGAAGCTTCTAAGTTGATGTAATAGCTAGTAAGAAGTAGTACAATTGAAATTTTAGATATCGATTATTGACTTTTTAGCTGGCTTTGGTGCCTTGGACATGAGCTAGGACCTTAAGATTCTGCATGAAAGGAGGACTAACAGCCGCCTTGCACTTGAGAATGTGAAAAGTGTTCATATGTAGTAAAAACCTGAGAAATCCGACCGTTTTCGTCATTTGTTATCGAATCGACTTAAAGCCAGATCGTCACATTGGACGCTCTTCTCTCTGAAACGGTTGTACTTATCGTCTGCAAAGCTATGTCGAGTGCTGCGGTATGTGGAGACACTAAAAGCACCATAGTAGAACACAGATGAAGCTTATAAGTTGATGTAATAGCCAGTAAGAGGTAGTATAATTCAAGTTTAAGGTATCGATTATTAAATTTTTAGCTTGCTTTGGTGCCTTGGACATGAGCTAGGACCTTAAGATTCTGCATGAAAGGAGGACTAGCAGCCGAGATGCATGGGAGAATGAGAAAAGTGTTCATATGTAGTAAAAACCTGAGAAATCCGTTCGTTATCGTCATATATTACCGAATCGACTTAAAGCCGGATAGTCACATTGGCCGCTCTTCTCTCTGAAACGGTTGTACTTATCGTCTGCAAAGCTATGTCGCGTGCTGCGGTATGTGGAGACACTAAAATCACCTTAGTAGGACACAGATGAAGCTTCTAAGTTGATGTAATAGCCAGTAAGAAGTAGTACAATTCAAGTTTTAGGTATCGATTATTGACTTTTTTGCTGGCTTTGGTGCCTTGGACATGAGCTAGGACCCTAAGAATCTGCATGAGAGGGAGACTAGCAGAAAAGTTGCACGGGAGAATGTGAAATGTGCTCATATGTAGTATTAACCTGAGAAATCCGTCCGTTTTCGTCTTTTGTTATCGAGTCGACTAAAGGCCAGATCGTAACATTGTCTGCCCTTCTCTCTGAAACGGCTGTACTTATCGTCTGAAAGCTATGTCGCGTGCTGCGGTATGCGGAGACACTAAAAGCACCATAGTAGAACACAGATGAAGCTTCTAAGTTGATGTAATAGCCAGTAAGAAGTAGTACAATTCCAGTTTTAGGTATCGATTATTGACTTTTTAGCTGGCTTTGGTGCCTTGGACATGAGCTAGGACCTAAAGATTCTGCATGAAAGCAGGACTAGCAGCCGAGTTGCACTGGAGAATGTGAAAAGTGTTCATATGTAGTAAAAACCTGAGAAATCCGTCCGTTTTCGTCGTTTGTTATCGAATCGACTTAAAGCCTGATCGTCACATTGGGCGCTCTTCTCTCTGAAACGGTTGCACTTATCGTCTGCAAAGCTATGTCGCGTGCTACAGTATGCGGAGACACTAAAAGCAGCATAGTAGAACACAGATGAAGCTTCTAAGTTGATGTAATAGCTAGTAAGAAGTAGTACAATTGAAATTTTAGATATCGATTATTGACTTTTTAGCTGGCTTTGGTGCCTTGGACATGAGCTAGGACCTTAAGATTCTGCATGAAAGGAGGACTAGCAGCCGAGTTGCACGGGAGTAAGTGAAATGTGTTCATATGTAGTAAAAACCCGAGAAATCCGTGCGTTTTCGTCATTGGTTATCGAATCGACTTAAAGCCAGATCGTCACATTGGCCGCTCTTCTCTCTGAAACGGTTGTATTTATCGTCTGCAAAGCTATGTCGAGTGCTGCGGTATGTGGAGACACTAAAATCACCATAGTAGAACACAGATGAAGCTTCTAAGTTGATGTAATAGCCAGTAAGAGGTAGTACAATTCAAGTTTTAGGTATCGATTATTGACGTTATAGCTGGCTTTCGTGACTTGGACATGAGCTAGGACCTTAAGATTCTGCATGAAAGGAGGACTAGCAGCTGACTTGCCTGGGAGAATATGAAAAGTGTTCATATGTAGTAAAAACCTGAGAAATCCTTCCGTTTTCGTCATTTGTTATCGAATCGACCTAAAGCCAGATCGTGACATTGGCCGCCCTTCTCTCTGAAACGGTTGCACTTATCGTCTGCAAAGCTATGTCGCGTGCTGCAGTATGCGGAGACACTAAAAGCAGCATAGTAGAACACAGATGAAGATTCTAAGTTGATGTAATAGCTAGTAAGAAGTAGTAAAATTGAAATTTTAGATATCGATTATTGACTTTTTAGCTGGCTTTGGTGCCTTGGACATGAGCTAGGACCTTAAGATTCTGCATGAAAGGAGGACTAGCAGCCGAGTTGCACGGGAGAAAGTGAAAAGTGTTCATATGTAGTAAAAACCCGAGAAATCCGTACGTTTTCGACATTGGTTATCGAATCGTCTTAAAGCCAGATCGTCACATTGGCCGCTCTTCTCTCTGAAACGGTTGTACTTATCGTCTGCAAAGCTATGTCGAGTGCTGCGGTATGTGGAGACACTAAAATCACCATAGTAGAACACAGATGAAGCTTCTAAGTTGATGTAATAGCCAGTAAGAGGTAGTACAATTCAAGTTTTAGGTATCGATTATTGACGTTTTAGCTGGCTTTCGTGACTTGGACATGAGCTAGGACCTTAAGATTCTGCATGAAAGGAGGACTAGCAGCTGACTTGCCTGGGAGAATATGAAAAGTGTTCATATGTAGTAAAATTCTGAGAAATCCTTCCGTTTTCGTCATTTGTTATCGAATCGACCCAAATCCAGATCGTGATATTGGCCGCCCTTCTCTCTGAAACGGTTGCACTTATCGTCTGCAAAGCTATGTCGAGTGCTGCGGTATGTGGAGACACTAAAAGCACCATAGCAGAACACAGATGAAGCTTATAAGTTGATGTAATAGCCAGTAAGAGGTAGTACAATTCAAGTTTAAGGTATCGATTATTAAATTTTTAGCTGGCTTTGGTGCCTTGGACATGAGCTAGGACCTTAAGATTCTGCATGAAAGGAGGACTAGCAGCCGAGATGCATGGGAGAATGTGAAAAGTGTTCATATGTAGTAAAAACCTGAGAAATACGTTCGTTATCGTCATATATTACCGAATCGACTTAAAGCCGGATCGTCACATTGGCCGCTCTTCTCTCTGAAACGGTTGTACTTATCGTCTCAAAAACTATGTCGCGTGCTGCGGTATGTGGAGACACTAAAATCACCTTAGTAGGACTCAGATGAAGCTTCTAAGTTGATGTAATAGCCAGTAAGAAGTAGTACAATTCAAGTTTTAGGTATCGATTATTGACTTTTTAGCTGGCTTTGGTGCCTTGGACATGAGCTAGGACCCTAAGAATCTGCATGAGAGGAAAACTAGCAGAAAAGTTGCATGGGAGAATGTGAAATGTGCTCATATGTAGTATTAACCTGAGAAATCCGTCCGTTTTCGTCTTTTGTTATCGAGTCGACTAAAGGCCAGATCGTAACATTGTCCGCCCTTCTCTCTGAAACGGCTGTATTTATCGTCTGAAAGCTATGTCGCGTGCTGCGGTATGCGGAGACACTAAAAGCACCATAGTAGAACACAGATGAAGCTTCTAAGTTGATGTAATAGCCAGTAAGAAGTAGTACAATTCCAGTTTTTGGTATCGATTATTGACTTTTTAGCTGGCTTTGGTGCCTTGGACATGAGCTAGGACCTTAAGATTCTGCATGAAAGCAGGACTAGCAGCCGAGTTGCACTGGAGAATGCGAAAAGTGTTCATATGGAGTAAAAACCTGAGAAATCCGTCAGTTTTCGTCGTTTGTTATTGAATCGACTTAAAGCCTGATCGTCACATTGGGCGCTCTTCTCTCTGAAACGGTTGCACTTATCGTCTGCAAAGCTATGTCGCGTGCTGCAGTATGCGGAGACACTAAAAGCAGCATACTAGAACACAGATGAAGCTTCTAAGTTGATGTAATAGCTAGTAAGAAGTAGTACAATTGAAATTTTAGATATCGATTATTGACTTTTTAGCTGGCTTTGGTGCCTTGGACATGAGCTAGGACCTTAAGATTCTGCATGAAAGGAGGACTAGCAGCCGAGTTGCACGGGAGTAAGTGAAAAGTGTTCATATGTAGTAAAAACCCGAGAAATCCGTACGTTTTCGTCATTGGTTATCGAATCGTCTTAAAGCCAGATCGTCACATTGGCCGCTCTTCTCTCTGAAACGGTTGTATTTATCGTCTGCAAAGCTATGTCGAGTGCTGCGGTATGTGGAGACACTAAAATCACCATAGTAGAACACAGATGAAGCTTCTAAGTTGATGTAATAGCCAATAAGAGGTAGTACAATTCAAGGTTTAGGTATCGATTATTGGCGTTTTAGCTGGCTTTCGTGACTTGGACATGAGCTAGGACCTTAAGATTCTGCATGAAAGGAGGACTAGCAGCTGAATTGCCTGGGAGAATATGAAAAGTGTTCATATGTAGTAAAAACCTGAGAAATCCTTCCGTTTTCGTCATTTGTTATCGAATCGACCTAAAGCCAGATCGTGACATTGGCCGCCCTTCTCTCTGAAACTGTTGCACTTATCGTCTGCAAAGCTATGTCGCGTGCTGCAGTATGCGGAGACACTAAAAGCAGCATAGTAGAACACAGATGAAGCTTCTAAGTTGACGTAATAGCTAGTAAGAAGTAGTACAATTGAAATTTTAGATATCGATTATTGACTTTTTAGCTGGCTTTGGTGTCTTGGACATGAGCTAGGACCTTAAGATTCTGCATGAAAGGAGGACTAGCAGCCGAGCTGCACGTTAGGATGTGAAAAGTTTTCATATGTAGTAAAAACCTGAGATATCCGTCCATTTTCGTCATTTGTTATCGAATCGACTTAAAGCCGGATCGTCACATTGGCCACTCTTCTCTCTGAAACGGTTGTACTTATCGTCTGCAAAGCTATGTCGCGTGCTGCGGTATGCGGAGACACCAAAATAACCATAGTAGAACACAGATGAAGCTTCTAAGTTGATGTAATAGCCAGTAAGAAGTAGTACAATTCAAGATTTGGGCATCGATTATTGAATTTTTAGCTGGCTTTGGTGCCTTGCACATGAGCTAGGTCCTTAAGATTCGGCATGAAAGGAGGACTAGCAGCCGAAATGCACGGGAGAATGTGAAAAGTGTTCATATGTAGTAAAAACCTGAGAAATCCGTCCGTTTTCGTCATTTGTTATCGAATCGACTTAAAGCCAGATCGTCACATTGGCCGCTCTTCTCTCTGAAACGGTTGTACTTATCGTCTGCAAAGCTATGTCACATGCTGTGGTATGCGGAGACACTAAAATCACCTTAGTAGGACTCAGATGAAGCTTCTAAGTTGATGTAATAGCCAGTAAGAAGTAGTACAATTCAAGTTTTAGGTATCGATTATTGACTTTTTAGCTGGCTTTGGTGCCTTGGACATGAGCTAGGACCCTAAGAATCTGCATGAGAGGAAGACTAGCAGAAAAGTTGCATGGGAGAATGTGAAATGTGCTCATATGTAGTATTAACCTGAGAAATCCGTCCGTTTTCGTCTTTTGTTATCGAGTCGACTAAAGGCCAGATCGTAACATTGTCCGCCCTTCTCTCTGAAACGGCTGTACTTATCGTCTGAAAGCTATGTCGCGTGCTGCGGTATGCGGAGACACTAAAAGCACCATAGTAGAACACAGATGAAGCTTCTAAGTTGATGTAATAGCCAGTAAGAAGTAGTACAATTCCAGTTTTAGGTATCGATTATTGACTTTTTAGCTGGCTTTGGTGCCTTGGACATGAGCTAGGACCTTAAGATTCTGCATGAAAGGAGGACTAGCAGCCGAGTTGCACTGGAGAATGTGAAAAGTGTTCATATGGAGTAAAAACCTGAGAAATCCGTCAGTTTTCGTCGTTTGTTATAGAATCGACTTAAAGCCTGATCGTCACATTGGGCGCTCTTCTCTCTGAAACGGTTGCACTTATCGTCTGCAAAGCTATGTCGCGTGCTGCAGTATGCGGAGACACTAAAAGCAGCATACTAGAACACAGATGAAGCTTCTAAGTTGATGTAATAGCTAGTAAGAAGTAGTACAATTGAAATTTTAGATATCGATTATTGACTTTTTAGCTGGCTTTGGTGCCTTGGACATGAGCTAGGACCTTAAGATTCTGCATGAAAGGAGGACTAGCAGCCGAGTTGCACGGGAGTAAGTGAAAAGTGTTCATATGTAGTAAAAACCCGAGAAATCCGTACGTTTTTGTCATTCGTTATCGAATCGTCTTAAAGCCAGATCGTCACATTGGCCACTCTTCTCTCTGAAACGGTTGTATTTATCGTCTGCAAAGCTATGTCGAGTGCTGCGGTATGTGGAGACACTAAAATCACTATAGTAGAACACAGATGAAGATTCTAAGTTGATGTAATAGCCAGTAAGAGGTAGTACAATTCAAGTTTTAGGTATCGATTTTTGGCGTTTTAGCTGGCTTTCGTGACTTGGACATGAGCTAGGACCTTAAGATTCTGCATGAAAGGAGGACTAGCAGCTGACTTGCCTGGGAGAATATGAAAAGTGTTCATATGTAGTAAAAACCTGAGAAATCCTTCCGGTTTCGTCATTTGTTATCGAATCGACCTAAAGCCAGATCGTGACATTGGCCGCCCTTCTCTCTGAAACTGTTGCACTTATCGTCTGCAAAGCTATGTCGCGTGCTGCAGTATGCGGAGACACTAAAAGCAGCATAGTAGAGCACAGATGAAGCTTCTAAGTTGACGTAATAGCTAGTAAGAAGTAGTACAATTGAAATTTTAGATATCGATTATTGACTTTTTAGCTGGCTTTGGTGTCTTGGACATGAGCTAGGACCTTAAGATTCTGCATGAAAGGAGGACTAGCAGCCGAGTTGCACAGGAGAATGTGAACAGTGTTCATATGTAGTAAAAACCTGAGAAATCCGTCCGTTTTCGTCATTTGTTATCGAATCGACTTAAAGCCAGATCGCCACATTGGCCGCTCTTCTCTCTGAAACGGTTGTACTTATCGTCTGCAAAGCTATGTCACATGCTGTGGTATGCGGAGACACTAAAATCACCATAGTAGGACACAGATAAAGCTTCTAAGTTGATGTAATAGCCAGTAAGAAGTGGTACAATTCAAGTTTTAGGTATTGGTTATTGACTTTTTAGCTGGCTTTGGTGCCTTGGACATGAGCTAGGACCTTAAGATTCTGCATGAAAGGGGGACTAGCAGCCGAGTTGCACAGAAGAATGTGAAAAGTGTTCATATGTAGTAAAAACCTGAGAAACCCGTCCGTTTTCGTCATTTGTTATCGAATCGACTTAAAGCCAGATCGTCACATTGGCCGCTCTTCTCTCCGAAACGGTTGTACTTATCGTCTGAAAGGTATGTCGCGTGCTGCGGTATGCAGAGACACTAAAAGGACCAGAGTAGAACACAGATGAAGCTTATAAGTTGATGTAATAGCCAGTAAGAATTAGTACAATACCAGTTTTAGGTATCGATTATTGACTTTTTAGCCGGCTTTGGTGCCTTGGACATGAGCTAGGACCTTAAGATTCTGCATGAAAGGAGGACTAGCAGCCGAATTGCACGAGAGAATGTGAAAAGTGTTCATATGTAATAAAAACCTGAGAAATCCGTCCGTTTTCGTCATTTGTTATCGAATTGACTTAAAGCCAGATCGTCACATTGGCCGCTCTTCTCTCTGAAACGGTTATACTTATCGTCTGCAAAGCTATGTCGCGTGCTGCGGTATGCGGAGACACTAAAAGCACCATAGTAGAACAGAGATGAAGCTTCTAAGATGATGTAATAGCCAGTAAGAATTAGTACAATACCAGTTTTAGGTATCGATTATTAAGTGTTTAGCTGGCTTTGGTGCCTTGTTCATGAGCTAGGACCTTAAGATTCTGCATGAAAGGAGGACTAGCAGCCGAATTGCATGGGAGATTGTGAAAAGTGTTCATATGTAGTAAAAACCTGATAAAACCGTCCGTTTTCGTCATTTGTTATCGAATCGACTTAAAGCCAGATCGTCACATTGGCCGCTTTTCTCTCTGAAACGGTTGTACTTATCGTCTGCAAAGCAATGTCGCGTGCTGCGGTATGTGGAGACACTAAAAGCACCATAGCAGAACACAGATGAAGCTTCTAAGTTGATGTAACAGCCAGTAAGAAGTAGTACAATTCAAGATTTGGGCATCGATTATTGAATTTTTAGCTGGCTTTGGTGACTTGGACATGAGCTAAGACCTTAAGATTCGGCATGAAAGGAGGACTAGCAGCCGAGTTGCACAGGAGAATGTGAACAGTGTTCATATGTAGTAAAAACCTGAGAAATCCGTCCGTTTTCGTCATTTGTTATCGAATCGACTTAAAGCCAGATCGTCACATTGGCCGCTCTTCTCTCTGAAACGGTTGTACTTATCGTCTGCAAAGCTATGTCACATGCTGTGGTATGCGGAGACACTAAAATCACCATAGTAGGACACAGATAAAGCTTCTAAGTTGATGTAATAGCCAGTAAGAAGTGGTAAAATTCAAGTTTTAGGTATTGATTATTGACTTTTTAGCTGGCTTTGGTGCCTTGGACATGAGCTAGGACCTTAAGATTCTGCATGAAAGGGGGACTAGCAGCCGAGTTGCACAGGAGAATGTGAAAAGTGTTCATATGTAGTAAAAACCTGAGAAACCCGTCCGTTTTCGTCATTTGTTATCGAATCGACTTAAAGCCAGATCGTCACATTGGCCGCTCTTCTCTCCGAAACGGTTGTACTTATCGTCTGAAAGGTATGTCGCGTGCTGCGGTATGCAGAGACACTAAAAGGACCAGAGTAGAACACAGATGAAGCTTATAAGTTGATGTAATAGCCAGTAAGAATTAGTACAATACCAGTTTTAGGTATCGATTATTGACTTTTTAGCTGGCTTTGGTGCCTTGGACATGAGCTAGGACCTTAAGATTCTGCATGAAAGGAGGACTAGCAGCCGAATTGCACGAGAGAATGTGAAAAGTGTTCATATGTAATAAAAACCTGTGAAATCCGTCCGTTTTCGTCATTTGTTATCGAATTGACTTAAAGCCAGATCGTCACATTGGCCGCTCTTCTCTCTGAAACGGTTATACTTATCGTCTGCAAAGCTATGTCGCGTGCTGCGGTATGCGGAGACACTAAAAGCACCATAGTAGAACAGAGATGAAGCTTCTAAGATGATGTAATAGCCAGTAAGAATTAGTACAATACCAGTTTTAGGTATCGATTATTAAGTGTTTAGCTGGCTTTGGTGCCTTGCACCTGAGCTAGGACCTTAAGATTCTGCATGAAAGGAGGACTAGCAGCCGAATTGCATGGGAGATTGTGAAAAGTGTTCATATGTAGTAAAAACCTGATAAAACCGTCCGTTTTCGTCATTTGTTATCGAATCGACTTAAAGCCAGATCGTCACATTGGCCGCTTTTCTCTCTGAAACGGTTGTACTTATCGTCTGCAAAGCAATGTCGCGTGCTGCGGTATGTGGAGACACTAAAAGCACCATAGCAGAACACAGATGAAGCTTCTAAGTTGATGTAATAGCCAGTAAGAAGTAGTACAATTCAAGTTTTAGGTATCGATTATTGACTTTTTAGCTGGCTTTGGTGCCTTGGACATGAGCTAGGACCATAAGATTCGGCATGAAAGGAGGACTAGCAGCCGAGTTGTACGGGAGAATGTGAAAAGTGTTCATATGTAGTAAAAATCTGAGAAATCCGCCCGTTTTCGTCATTTGTTATCGAATCGACTTAAAGCCAGATCGTCACATTGGCCGCTCTTCTCTCTGAAACGGTTGTACTTATCGTCTGCAAAGCAATGTCGCGTGCTGCGGTATGTGGAGACACTAAAAGCACCATAGCAGAACACAGATGAAGCTTCTAAGTTGATGTAATAGCCAGTAAGAAGTAGTACAATTCAAGTTTTAGGTATCGATTATTGACTTTTTAGCTGGCTTTGGTGCCTTGGACATGAGCTATGACCTTACGAATCTGCATGAGAGGAGGACTAGCAGAAAAGTTGCACGGCAGAATGTGAAATGTGTTAATATGTAGTTTTAACCTGAGAAATCCGTCCGTTTTCGTCTTTTGTTATCGAATCGACTTAAAGCCAGATCGTCACATTAGCCGCTCTTCTCTCTGAAACGGTTGTACCTATCGTCTGCAAATCTATGTCGCGTGCTGCGGTATGTGGAGACACTAAAAGCACCATAGTAGAACACAGATGAAGCTTCTAAGTTGATGTAATAGCTAGTAAGAAGTAGTACAATTTAAATTTTAGATATCGATTATTGACTTTTTAGCTGGCTTTGGTGCCTTGGACATGAGCTAGGACCTTAAGAATGTGCATGAAAGGGGGACTAGCAGCCGAGTTGCACAGGAGAATGTGAAAAGTGTTCATATGTAGTAAAAACCTGAGAAACCCGTCCGTTTTCGTCATTTGTTATCGAATCGACTTAAAGCCAGATCGTCACATTGGCCGCTCTTCTCTCCGAAACGGTTGTACTTATCGTCTGAAAGGTATGTCGCGTACTGCGGTATGCAGAGACACTGAAAGGACCATAGTAGAACACAGATGAAGCTTCTAAATTGATGTAATAGCCAGTAAGAATTAGTACAATACCAGTTTTAGGTATCGATTATTGACTTTTTAGCTGGCTTTGGTGCCTTGGACATGAGCTAGGACCTTAAGATTCTGCATGAAAGGAGGACTTGCAGCCGAATTGCATGGGGGAATGTGAAAAGTGTTCATATGTAATAAAAACCTGAGAAATCCGTCCGTTTTCGTAATTTGTTATCGAATCGACTTAAAGCCAGATCGTCACATTGTCCGCTCTTCTCTCTGAAACGGTTGTACTTATCGTCTGCAAAGCTATGTCGCGTGCTGCGGTATGCGGAGACACTAAAAGCACCATAGTAGAACACAGATGAAGCTTCTAAGATGATGTAATAGCCAGTAAGAATTAGTACATTACCAGTTTTAGGTATCGATTATTAAGTGTTTAGTTGGCTTTGGTGCCTTGCACATGAGCTAGGACCATAAGATTCTGCATGAAAGGAGGACTAGCAGCCGAATTGCATGGGAGATTGTGAAAAGTGTTCATATGTAGTAAAAACCTGAGAAATCCGTCCGTTTTCGTCATTTTTTATGGAATCGACTTAAAGCCAGGTCGTCACATTGGCATCTCTTCTCTCTGAAACGGTTGTACATGTCGTCTGCAAAGCTATGTCGCGTGCTGCGGTATGTGGAGACACTAAAAGCACCATACTAGAACACAGATGAAGCTTCTAAGTTGATGTAATAGCCAGTAAGAAGTAGTACAATTCAAGTTTTAGGTATCGATTATTGACTTTTTAGCTGGCTTTGGTGCCTTGGACATGAGCTATGACCTTGCGAATCTGCATGAAAGGAGGACTAGCAGCCGAGTTGCACGGGAGAATGTGAAAGGTGTTCATATGTAGTAAAAACCTGAGAAATCCGTCAGTTTTCCTCATTTGTTATCGAATCGACTTAAAGCCAGATCGTCACATTGGCCGCTCTTCTCTCTGAAACAGTTGTACTTATCGTCTGCAAAGCTACGTCGCGTGCTGCGGTATGCGGAGACACTAAAACCACCATAGTAAAACACACATGAAGCTTCTAAGTTGATGTAATAGCGAGTAAGATATAGTACAATTCAAGTTTTAGGTATCGATTATTGACTTTTTAGCTGGCTTTGGTGCCTTGGACATGAGCTAGGACCTTAAGATTCTGCATGAATGGAGGACTAGAAGCCGAGTTGCACGGGAGATTGTGAAAAGTGTTCATATGTAGTAAAAACCTGAGAGATCCGTTCGCCATCGTCATTTGTTAACGAAACGACTTAAAGCCAGATCGTCACATTGGCCGCTCTCCTCTCTGAAACGGTTGTACTTATCGTCTGCAAAGCTATGTCGCGTGCTGCGGTATGCGGAGACACTAAAATCACCTTAGTAGGACACAGATGAAGCTTCTAAGTTGATGTAATAGCCAGTAAGAAGTAGTACAAGTCAAGTTTTAGGTATCGATTATTGACTTTTTAGCTGGCTTTGGTGCCTTGGACATGAGCTAGGACCTTAAGATTCTGCATGAAAGCAGGACTAGCAGCCGAGTTGCACTGGAGAATGTGAAAAGTGTTCATATGTAGTAAAAACCTAGAAATCCGTCCGTTTTCGTCATTTGTTATCGAATCGACTTAAAGCCTGATCGTCACATTGGGCGCTCTTCTCTCAGAAACGGTTGCACTTATCGTCTGCAAAGCTATGTCGCGTGCTGCAGTATGCGGAGACACTAAAAGCAGCATAGTAGAACACAGATGAAGCTTCTAAGTTGATGTAATAGCTAGTAAGAAGTAGTACAATTGAAATTTTAGATATCGATTATTGACTTTTTAGCTGGCTTTGTTGCCTTGGACATGAGCTAGGACCTTAAGATTCTGCATGAAAGCAGGACTAGCAGCCGAGTTGCACTGGAGAATGTGAAAAGTGTTCATATGTAGTAAAAACCTGAGAAATCCATACGTCTTCGTCATTGGTTATCGATTCGTCTTAAAGCCAGATCGTCACATTGGCTGCTCTTCTGTCTGAAACGGTTGTACTTATCGTCTGCAATGCTATGTCGCGTGCTGCGGCATGTGGAGACACTAAAAGCACCATAGTAGAACACAGATGAAGGTTCTAAGTTGATGTAATAGCTAGTAAGAGGTAGTACAATTCAAGTTTTAGGTATCGATTATTGACTTGTTAGCTGGCTTTGGTGCCTTGGACATGAGCTAGGACCTTAAGAATCTGCATGAAAGGAGGACTAGCAGCCGAGTTGCACGGGAGGATGTGAAAAGTTTTCATATGTAGTAAAAACCTGAGAAATCCGTCCATTTTCGTAATATGTAATCGAATCGACTTAAAACCGGATCGTGACATTGGCCGCTCTTCTCTCTGAACCGGTTGTACTTATCGTCTGCAAAGCTATGTCGCGTGCTGCGGTATGCGGAGACACTAAAATCACCATAGTAGAACACAGATGAAGCTTCTAAGTTGATGTAATAGGTAGTAAGAAGTAGTACAATTGAAATTTTAGATATTGATTATTGACTTTTTAGCTGGCTTTGGTGACTTGGACATGAGCTAGGACCTTAAGATTCTGCATGAAAGGAGGACTAGCAGCCGAGTTGCACGGGAGAATGTGAAAAGTGTTCATATGTAGTAAAAACCTGAGAAGTCCGTCCGTTTTGTCATTTGTTATCGAATCGACTTAAAGCCAGATCGTCAAATTGGCCGCTCTTCTCTCCGAAACGGTTGTACTTATCGTCTGAAAGCTATGTCGCGTGCTGCGGTATGCGCAGACACTTAAAGCACCATAGTAGAACACAGATGAAGATTCTAAGTTGATGTAATAGCCAGTAAGAAGTAGTACAAGTCAAGTTTTAGGTATCGATTATAGACTTTTTAGCTGGCTTTGGTTCCTTGGACATGAGCTAGGACCTTAAGACTCTGCATGAAAGGAGGACTAACAGCCGCCTTGCACGTGAGAATGTGAAAAGTGTTCTCATGTAGTAAAAACCTGAGAAATCCGACCGTTTTCGTCATTTGTTATCGAATCGACTTAAAGCCAGATCGTCACATTGGCCGCTCTTCTCTCTGAAACGGTTGTACTTATCGTCTGCAAAGCTATGTCGAGTGCTGCGGTATGTGGAGACACTAAAAGCACCATAGTAGAACACAGATGAAGCTTATAAGTTGATGTAATAGCCAGTAAGAGGTAGTACAATTCAAGTTTAAGGTATCGATTATTAAATTTTTAGCTGGCTTTGGTGCCTTGGACATGAGCTAGGACCTTAAGATTCTGCATGAAAGGAGGACTAGCAGCCGAGATGCATGGGAGAATGTGAAAAGTGTTCATATGTAGTAAAAACCTGAGAAATCCGTTCGTTATCGTCATATATTACCGAATCGACTTAAAGCCGGATCGTCACATTGGCCGGTTTTCTCTCTGAAACGGTTGTACTTATCGTCTGCAAAGCTATGTCGCGTGCTGCGGTATGTGGAGACACTAAAATCACCTTAGTAGGACACAGATGAAGCTTCTAAGTTGATGTAATAGCCAGTAAGAAGTAGTACAAGTCAAGTTTTAGGTATCGATTATTGACTTTGTAGCTGGCTTTGGTGCCTTGGACATGAGCTAGGACCTTAAGATTCTGCATGAAAGCAACACTAGCAGCCGAGTTGCACTGGAGAATGTGAAAAGTGTTCATATGTAGTAAAAACCTGAGAAATCCGTCCGTTTTCGTCGTTTGTTATCGAATCGACTTAAAGCCTGATCGTCACATTGGGCGCTCTTCTCTCTGAAACGGTTGCACTTATCGTCTGCAAAGCTATGTCGCGTGCTGCAGTATGCGGAGACACTAAAAGCAGCATAGTAGAACACAGATGAAGCTTCTAAGTTGATGTAATAGCTAGTAAGAAGTAGTACAATTGAAATTTTAGATATCGATTATTGACTTTTTAGCTGGCTTTGTTGCCTTGGACATGAGCTAGGACCTTAAGATTCTGCATGAAAGCAGGACTAGCAGCCGAGTTGCACTGGAGAATGTGAAAAGTGTTCATATGTAGTAAAAACCTGAGAAATCCATACGTTTTCGTCATTGGTTATCGATTCGTCTTAAAGCCAGATCGTCACATTGGCTGCTCTTCTGTCTGAAACGGTTGTACTTATCGTCTGCAATGCTATGTCGCGTGCTGCGGCATGTGGAGACACTAAAAGCACCATAGTAGAACATAGATGAAGGTTCTAAGTTGATGTAATAGCTAGTAAGAGGTAGTACAATTCAAGTTTTAGGTATCGATTATTGACTTGTTAGCTGGCTTTGGTGCCTTGGACATGAGCTAGGACCTTAAGAATCTGCATGAAAGGAGGACTAGCAGCCGAGTTGCACGGGAGGATGTGAAAAGTTTTCATATGTAGTAAAAACCTGAGAAATCCGTCCATTTTCGTAATATGTAATCGAATCGACTTAAAACCGGATCGTGACATTGGCCGCTCTTCTCTCTGAACCGGTTGTACTTATCGTCTGCAAAG
This sequence comes from Schistocerca gregaria, assembly GCF_023897955.1. Classification (NCBI taxonomy): domain Eukaryota; kingdom Metazoa; phylum Arthropoda; class Insecta; order Orthoptera; family Acrididae; genus Schistocerca; species Schistocerca gregaria. The sequence goes on along the minus strand of NW_026061721.1, from coordinate 1,369,723 downwards.
CTATGTCGCGTGCTGCGGTATGCGGAGACACTAAAATCACCATAGTAGAACACAGATGAAGCTTCTAAGTTGATGTAATAGGTAGTAAGAAGTAGTACAATTGAAATTTTAGATATTGATTATTGACTTTTTAGCTGGCTTTGGTGACTTGGACATGAGCTAGGACCTTAAGATTCTGCATGAAAGGAGGACTAGCAGCCGAGTTGCACGGGAGAATGTGAAAAGTGTTCATATGTAGTAAAAACCTGAGAAGTCCGTCCGTTTTGTCATTTGTTATCGAATCGACTTAAAGCCAGATCGTCAAATTGGCCGCTCTTCTCTCCGAAACGGTTGTACTTATCGTCTGAAAGCTATGTCGCGTGCTGCGGTATGCGCAGACACTTAAAGCACCATAGTAGAACACAGATGAAGATTCTAAGTTGATGTAATAGCCAGTAAGAAGTAGTACAAGTCAAGTTTTAGGTATCGATTATAGACTTTTTAGCTGGCTTTGGTTCCTTGGACATGAGCTAGGACCTTAAGACTCTGCATGAAAGGAGGACTAACAGCCGCCTTGCACGTGAGAATGTGAAAAGTGTTCTCATGTAGTAAAAACCTGAGAAATCCGACCGTTTTCGTCATTTGTTATCGAATCGACTTAAAGCCAGATCGTCACATTGGCCGCTCTTCTCTCTGAAACGGTTGTACTTATCGTCTGCAAAGCTATGTCGAGTGCTGCGGTATGTGGAGACACTAAAAGCACCATAGTAGAACACAGATGAAGCTTATAAGTTGATGTAATAGCCAGTAAGAGGTAGTACAATTCAAGTTTAAGGTATCGATTATTAAATTTTTAGCTGGCTTTGGTGCCTTGGACATGAGCTAGGACCTTAAGATTCTGCATGAAAGGAGGACTAGCAGCCGAGATGCATGGGAGAATGTGAAAAGTCTTCATATGTAGTAAAAACCTGAGAAATCCGTTCGTTATCGTCATATATTACCGAATCGACTTAAAGCCGGATCGTCACATTGGCCGGTTTTCTCTCTGAAACGGTTGTACTTATCGTCTGCAAAGCTATGTCGCGTGCTGCGGTATGTGGAGACACTAAAATCACCTTAGTAGGACACAGATGAAGCTTCTAAGTTGATGTAATAGCCAGTAAGAAGTAGTACAAGTCAAGTTTTAGGTATCGATTATTGACTTTTTAGCTGGCTTTGGTGCCTTGGACATGAGCTAGGACCTTAAGATTCTGCATGAAAGCAACACTAGCAGCCGAGTTGCACTGGAGAATGTGAAAAGTGTTCATATGTAGTAAAAACCTGAGAAATCCGTCCGTTTTCGTCGTTTGTTATCGAATCGACTTAAAGCCTGATCGTCACATTGGGCGCTCTTCTCTCTGAAACGGTTGCACTTATCGTCTGCAAAGCTATGTCGCGTGCTGCAGTATGCGGAGACACTAAAAGCAGCATAGTAGAACACAGATGAAGTTTCTAAGTTGATGTAATAGCTAGTAAGAAGTAGTACAATTGAAATTTTAGATATCGATTATTGACTTTTTAGCTAGCTTTGGTGCCTTGGACATGAGCTAGGACCTTAAGATTCTGCATGAAAGCAGGACTAGCAGCCGAGTTGCACGGGAGAATGTGAAAAGTGTTCATATGTAGTAAAAACCTGAGAAATCCGTCGGTTTTCGTCGTTTGTTATCGAATCGACTTAAAGCCAGATCGTCACATTGGCCGCTCTTCTCTCCGAAACGGTTGTACTTATCGTCTGAAAGCTATGTCGCGTGCTGCGGTATGTGGAGACACTAAAAGCACCATAGTAGAACACAGATGAAGCTTCTAAGGTGATGTAATAGCCAGTAAGAATTAGTACAATACCAGTTTTGGGTATCGATTATTGACTTCTAGCTGGCTTTGGTGACTTGGACATGAGCTAGGACCTTAAGATTCTGCATGAAAGGAGGACTAGCAGCCGAGTTGCACGGGAGATTGTGAAAAGTGTTCATATGTAGTAAAAACCTAAGAGATCCGTTCGCCATCGTCATTTGTTAACGAATCGACTTAAAGCCAGATCGTCACATTGGCCGCTCTCCTCTCGGAAACGGTTGTACTTATCGTCTGCAAAGCTATGTCGCGTGCTGCGGTATGTGGAGACACTAAAAGCACCATAGTAGAACACAGATGAAGATTCTAAGTTGATGTAATAGCCAGTAAGAAGTAGTACAAGTCAAGTTTTAGGTATCGATTATAGACTTTTTAGCTGGCTTTGGTTCCTTGGACATGAGCTAGGACCTTAAGATTCTGCATGAAAGGAGGACTAACAGCCGCCTTGCACGTGAGAATGTGAAAAGTGTTCACATGTAGTAAAAACCTGAGAAATCCGACCGTTTTCGTCATTTGTTATCGAATCGACTTAAAGCCAGATAGTCACATTGGCCGCTCTTCTCTCTGAAACGGTTGTACTTATCGTCTCAAAAACTATGTCGCGTGCTGCGGTATGTGGAGACACTAAAATCACCTTAGTAGGACTCAGATGAAGCTTCTAAGTTGATGTAATAGCCAGTAAGAAGTAGTACAATTCAAGTTTTAGGTATCGATTATTGACTTTTTAGCTGGCTTTGGTGCCTTGGACATGAGCTAGGACCCTAAGAATCTGCATGAGAGGAAAACTAGCAGAAAAGTTGCATGGGAGAATGTGAAATGTGCTCATATGTAGTATTAACCTGAGAAATCCGTCCGTTTTCGTCTTTTGTTATCGAGTCGACTAAAGGCCAGATCGTAACATTGTCCGCCCTTCTCTCTGAAACGGCTGTATTTATCGTCTGAAAGCTATGTCGCGTGCTGCGGTATGCGGAGACACTAAAAGCACCATAGTAGAACACAGATGAAGCTTCTAAGTTGATGTAATAGCCAGTAAGAAGTAGTACAATTCCAGTTTTTGGTATCGATTATTGACTTTTTAGCTGGCTTTGGTGCCTTGGACATGAGCTAGGACCTTAAGATTCTGCATGAAAGCAGGACTAGCAGCCGAGTTGCACTGGAGAATGCGAAAAGTGTTCATATGGAGTAAAAACCTGAGAAATCAGTCAGTTTTCGTCGTTTGTTATAGAATCGACTTAAAGCCTGATCGTCACATTGGGCGCTCTTCTCTCTGAAACGGTTGCACTTATCGTCTGCAAAGCTATGTCGCGTGCTGCAGTATGCGGAGACACTAAAAGCAGCATACTAGAACACAGATGAAGCTTCTAAGTTGATGTAATAGCTAGTAAGAAGTAGTACAATTGAAATTTTAGATATCGATTATTGACTTTTTAGCTGGCTTTGGTGCCTTGGACATGAGCTAGGACCTTAAGACTCTGCATGAAAGGAGGACTAGCAGCCGAGTTGCACGGGAGTAAGTGAAAAGTGTTCATATGTAGTAAAAACCCGAGAAATCCGTACGTTTTCGTCATTGGTTATCGAATCGTCTTAAAGCCAGATCGTCACATTGGCCGCTCTTCTCTCTGAAACGGTTGTATTTATCGTCTGCAAAGCTATGTCGAGTGCTGCGGTATGTGGAGACACTAAAATCACCATAGTAGAACACAGATGAAGCTTCTAAGTTGATGTAATAGCCAATAAGAGGTAGTACAATTCAAGTTTTAGGTATCGATTATTGGCGTTTTAGCTGGCTTTCGTGACTTGGACATGAGCTAGGACCTTAAGATTCTGCATGAAAGGAGGACTAGCAGCTGACTTGCCTGGGAGAATATGAAAAGTGTTCATATGTAGTAAAAACCTGAGAAATCCTTCCGTTTTCGTCATTTGTTATCGAATCGACCTAAAGCCAGATCGTGACATTGGCCGCCCTTCTCTCTGAAACTGTTGCACTTATCGTCTGCAAAGCTATGTCGCGTGCTGCGGTATGCGGAGACACTAAAAGCAGCATAGTAGAACACAGATGAAGCTTCTAAGTTGACGTAATAGCTAGTAAGAAGTAGTACAATTGAAATTTTAGATATCGATTATTGACTTTTTAGCTGGCTTTGGTGTCTTGGACATGAGCTAGGACCTTAAGATTCTGCATGAAAGGAGGACTAGCAGCCGAGCTGCACGTTAGGATGTGAAAAGTTTTCATATGTAGTAAAAACCTGAGATATCCGTCCATTTTCGTCATTTGTTATCGAATCGACTTAAAGCCGGATCGTCACATTGGCCACTCTTCTCTCTGAAACGGTTGTACTTATCGTCTGCAAAGCTATGTCGCGTGCTGCGGTATGCGGAGACACCAAAATAACCATAGTAGAACACAGATGAAGCTTCTAAGTTGATGTAATAGCCAGTAAGAAGTAGTACAATTCAAGATTTGGGCATCGATTATTGAATTTTTAGCTGGCTTTGGTGCCTTGCACATGAGCTAGGTCCTTAAGATTCGGCATGAAAGGAGGACTAGCAGCCGAATTGCACGGGAGAATGTGAAAAGTGTTCATATGTAGTAAAAACCTGAGAAATCCGTCCGTTTTCGTCATTTGTTATCGAATCGACTTAAAGCCAGATCGTCACATTGGCCGCTCTTCTCTCTGAAACGGTTGTACTTATCGTCTGCAAAGCTATGTCACATGCTGTGGTATGCGGAGACACTAAAATCACCTTAGTAGGACTCAGATGAAGCTTCTAAGTTGATGTAATAGCCAGTAAGAAGTAGTACAATTCAAGTTTTAGGTATCGATTATTGACTTTTTAGCTGGCTTTGGTGCCTTGGACATGAGCTAGGACCCTAAGAATCTGCATGAGAGGAAGACTAGCAGAAAAGTTGCATGGGAGAATGTGAATTGTGCTCATATGTAGTATTAACCTGAGAAATCCGTCCGTTTTCGTCTTTTGTTATCGAGTCGACTAAAGGCCAGATCGTAACATTGTCCGCCCTTCTCTCTGAAACGGCTGTACTTATCGTCTGAAAGCTATGTCGCGTGCTGCGGTATGCGGAGACACTAAAAGCACCATAGTAGAACACAGATGAAGCTTCTAAGTTGATGTAATAGCCAGTAAGAAGTAGTACAATTCCAGTTTTAGGTATCGATTATTGACTTTTTAGCTGGCTTTGGTGCCTTGGACATGAGCTAGGACCTTAAGATTCTGCATGAAAGGAGGACTAGCAGCCGAGTTGCACTGGAGAATGTGAAAAGTGTTCATATGGAGTAAAAACCTGAGAAATCCGTCAGTTTTCGTCGTTTGTTATAGAATCGACTTAAAGCCTGATCGTCACATTGGGCGCTCTTCTCTCTGAAACGGTTGCACTTATCGTCTGCAAAGCTATGTCGCGTGCTGCAGTATGCGGAGACACTAAAAGCAGCATACTAGAACACAGATGAAGCTTCTAAGTTGATGTAATAGCTAGTAAGAAGTAGTACAATTGAAATTTTAGATATCGATTATTGACTTTTTAGCTGGCTTTGGTGCCTTGGACATGAGCTAGGACCTTAAGATTCTGCATGAAAGGAGGACTAGCAGCCGAGTTGCACGGGAGTAAGTGAAAAGTGTTCATATGTAGTAAAAACCCGAGAAATCCGTACGTTTTTGTCATTGGTTATCGAATCGTCTTAAAGCCAGGTCGTCACATTGGCCGCTCTTCTCTCTGAAACGGTTGTATTTATCGTCTGCAAAGCTATGTCGAGTGCTGCGGTATGTGGAGACACTAAAATCACTATAGTAGAACACAGATGAAGATTCTAAGTTGATGTAATAGCCAGTAAGAGGTAGTACAATTCAAGTTTTAGGTATCGATTTTTGGCGTTTTAGCTGGCTTTCGTGACTTGGACATGAGCTAGGACCTTAAGATTCTGCATGAAAGGAGGACTAGCAGCTGACTTGCCTGGGAGAATATGAAAAGTGTTCATATGTAGTAAAAACCTGAGAAATCCTTCCGGTTTCGTCATTTGTTATCGAATCGACCTAAAGCCAGATCGTGACATTGGCCGCCCTTCTCTCTGAAACTGTTGCACTTATCGTCTGCAAAGCTATGTCGCGTGCTGCAGTATGCGGAGACACTAAAAGCAGCATAGTAGAGCACAGATGAAGCTTCTAAGTTGACGTAATAGCTAGTAAGAAGTAGTACAATTGAAATTTTAGATATCGATTATTGACTTTTTAGCTGGCTTTGGTGTCTTGGACATGAGCTAGGACCTTAAGATTCTGCATGAAAGGAGGACTAGCAGCCGAGCTGCACGTTAGGATGTGAAAAGTTTTCATATGTAGTAAAAACCTGAGATATCCGTCCATTTTCGTCATTTGTTATCGAATCGACTTAAAGCCGGATCGTCACATTGGCCACTCTTCTCTCTGAAACGGTTGTACTTATCGTCTGCAAAGCTATGTCGCGTGCTGCGGTATGCGGAGACACCAAAATAACCATAGTAGAACACAGATGAAGCTTCTAAGTTGATGTAATAGCCAGTAAGAAGTAGTACAATTCAAGATTTGGGCATCGATTATTGAATTTTTAGCTGGCTTTGGTGCCTTGGACATGAGCTAAGACCTTAAGATTCGGCATGAAAGGAGGACTAGCAGCCGAGTTGCACAGGAGAATGTGAACAGTGTTCATATGTAGTAAAAACCTGAGAAATCCGTCCGTTTTCGTCATTTGTTATCGAATCGACTTAAAGCCAGACCGTCACATTGGCCGCTCTTCTCTCTGAAACGGTTGTACTTATCGTCTGCAAAGCTATGTCACATGCTGTGGTATGCGGAGACACTAAAATCACCATAGTAGGACACAGATAAAGCTTCTAAGTTGATGTAATAGCCAGTAAGAAGTGGTACAATTCAAGTTTTAGGTATTGGTTATTGACTTTTTAGCTGGCTTTGGTGCCTTGGACATGAGCTAGGACCTTAAGATTCTGCATGAAAGGGGGACTAGCAGCCGAGTTGCACAGAAGAATGTGAAAAGTGTTCATATGTAGTAAAAACCTGAGAAACCCGTCCGTTTTCGTCATTTGTTATCGAATCGACTTAAAGCCAGATCGTTACATTGGCCGCTCTTCTCTCCGAAACGGTTGTACTTATCGTCTGAAAGGTATGTCGCGTGCTGCGGTATGCAGAGACACTAAAAGGACCAGAGTAGAACACAGATGAAGCTTATAAGTTGATGTAATAGCCAGTAAGAATTAGTACAATACCAGTTTTAGGTATCGATTATTGACTTTTTAGCTGGCTTTGGTGCCTTGGACATGAGCTAGGACCTTAAGATTCTGCATGAAAGGAGGACTAGCAGCCGAATTGCACGAGAGAATGTGAAAAGTGTTCATATGTAATAAAAACCTGAGAAATCCGTCCGTTTTCGTCATTTGTTATCGAATTGACTTAAAGCCAGATCGTCACATTGGCCGCTCTTCTCTCTGAAACGGTTATACTTATCGTCTGCAAAGCTATGTCGCGTGCTGCGGTATGCGGAGACACTAAAAGCACCATAGTAGAACAGAGATGAAGCTTCTAAGATGATGTAATAGCCAGTAAGAATTAGTACAATACCAGTTTTAGGTATCGATTATTAAGTGTTTAGCTGGCTTTGGTGCCTTGTTCATGAGCTAGGACCTTAAGATTCTGCATGAAAGGAGGACTAGCAGCCGAATTGCATGGGAGATTGTGAAAAGTGTTCATATGTAGTAAAAACCTGATAAAACCGTCCGTTTTCGTCATTTGTTATCGAATCGACTTAAAGCCAGATCGTCACATTGGCCGCTTTTCTCTCTGAAACGGTTGTACTTATCGTCTGCAAAGCAATGTCGCGTGCTGCGGTATGTGGAGACACTAAAAGCACCATAGCAGAACACAGATGAAGCTTCTAAGTTGATGTAATAGCCAGTAAGAAGTAGTACAATTCAAGATTTGGGCATCGATTATTGAATTTTTAGCTGGCTTTGGTGCCTTGGACATGAGCTAAGACCTTAAGATTCGGCATGAAAGGAGGACTAGCAGCCGAGTTGCACAGGAGAATGTGAACAGTGTTCATATGTAGTAAAAACCTGAGAAATCCGTCCGTTTTCGTCATTTGTTATCGAATCGACTTAAAGCCAGATCGTCACATTGGCCGCTCTTCTCTCTGAAACGGTTGTACTTATCGTCTGCAAAGCTATGTCACATGCTGTGGTATGCGGAGACACTAAAATCACCATAGTAGGACACAGATAAAGCTTCTAAGTTGATGTAATAGCCAGTAAGAAGTGGTAAAATTCAAGTTTTAGGTATTGATTATTGACTTTTTAGCTGGCTTTGGTGCCTTGGACATGAGCTAGGACCTTAAGATTCTGCATGAAAGGGGGACTAGCAGCCGAGTTGCACAGGAGAATGTGAAAAGTGTTCATATGTAGTAAAAACCTGAGAAACCCGTCCGTTTTCGTCATTTGTTATCGAATCGACTTAAAGCCAGATCGTCACATTGGCCGCTCTTCTCTCCGAAACGGTTGTACTTATCGTCTGAAAGGTATGTCGCGTGCTGCGGTATGCAGAGACACTAAAAGGACCAGAGTAGAACACAGATGAAGCTTATAAGTTGATGTAATAGCCAGTAAGAATTAGTACAATACCAGTTTTAGGTATCGATTAATGACTTTTTAGCTGGCTTTGGTGCCTTGGACATGAGCTAGGACCTTAAGATTCTGCATGAAAGGAGGACTAGCAGCCGAATTGCACGAGAGAATGTGAAAAGTGTTCATATGTAATAAAAACCTGAGAAATCCGTCCGTTTTCGTCATTTGTTATCGAATCGACTTAAAGCCAGATCGTCACATTGGCCGCTCTTCTCTCTGAAACGGTTGTACTTATCGTCTGCAAAGCTATGTCACATGCTGTGGTATGCGGAGACACTAAAATCACCTTAGTAGGACTCAGATGAAGCTTCTAAGTTGATGTAATAGCCAGTAAGAAGTAGTACAATTCAAGTTTTAGGTATCGATTATTGACTTTTTAGCTGGCTTTGGTGCCTTGGACATGAGCTAGGACCCTAAGAATCTGCATGAGAGGAAGACTAGCAGAAAAGTTGCATGGGAGAATGTGAAATGTGCTCATATGTAGTATTAACCTGAGAAATCCGTCCGTTTTCGTCTTTTGTTATCGAGTCGACTAAAGGCCAGATCGTAACATTGTCCGCCCTTCTCTCTGAAACGGCTGTACTTATCGTCTGAAAGCTATGTCGCGTGCTGCGGTATGCGGAGACACTAAAAGCACCATAGTAGAACACAGATGAAGCTTCTAAGTTGATGTAATAGCCAGTAAGAAGTAGTACAATTCCAGTTTTAGGTATCGATTATTGACTTTTTAGCTGGCTTTGGTGCCTTGGACATGAGCTAGGACCTTAAGATTCTGCATGAAAGGAGGACTAGCAGCCGAGTTGCACTGGAGAATGTGAAAAGTGTTCATATGGAGTAAAAACCTGAGAAATCCGTCAGTTTTCGTCGTTTGTTATAGAATCGACTTAAAGCCTGATCGTCACATTGGGCGCTCTTCTCTCTGAAACGGTTGCACTTATCGTCTGCAAAGCTATGTCGCGTGCTGCAGTATGCGGAGACACTAAAAGCAGCATACTAGAACACAGATGAAGCTTCTAAGTTGATGTAATAGCTAGTAAGAAGTAGTACAATTGAAATTTTAGATATCGATTATTGACTTTTTAGCTGGCTTTGGTGCCTTGGACATGAGCTAGGACCTTAAGATTCTGCATGAAAGGAGGACTAGCAGCCGAGTTGCACGGGAGTAAGTGAAAAGTGTTCATATGTAGTAAAAACCCGAGAAATCCGTACGTTTTTGTCATTGGTTATCGAATCGTCTTAAAGCCAGATCGTCACATTGGCCGCTCTTCTCTCTGAAACGGTTGTATTTATCGTCTGCAAAGCTATGTCGAGTGCTGCGGTATGTGGAGACACTAAAATCACTATAGTAGAACACAGATGAAGATTCTAAGTTGATGTAATAGCCAGTAAGAGGTAGTACAATTCAAGTTTTAGGTATCGATTTTTGGCGTTTTAGCTGGCTTTCGTGACTTGGACATGTGCTAGGACCTTAAGATTCTGCATGAAAGGAGGACTAGCAGCTGACTTGCCTGGGAGAATATGAAAAGTGTTCATATGTAGTAAAAACCTGAGAAATCCTTCCGGTTTCGTCATTTGTTATCGAATCGACCTAAAGCCAGATCGTGACATTGGCCGCCCTTCTCTCTGAAACTGTTGCACTTATCGTCTGCAAAGCTATGTCGCGTGCTGCAGTATGCGGAGACACTAAAAGCAGCATAGTAGAGCACAGATGAAGCTTCTAAGTTGACGTAATAGCTAGTAAGTAGTAGTACAATTGAAATTTTAGATATCGATTATTGACTTTTTAGCTGGCTTTGGTGTCTTGGACATGAGCTAGGACCTTAAGATTCTGCATGAAAGGAGGACTAGCAGCCGAGCTGCACGTTAGGATGTGAAAAGTTTTCATATGTAGTAAAAACCTGAGATATCCGTCCATTTTCGTCATTTGTTATCGAATCGACTTAAAGCCGGATCGTCACATTGGCCACTCTTCTCTCTGAAACGGTTGTACTTATCGTCTGCAAAGCTATGTCGCGTGCTGCGGTATGCGGAGACACCAAAATAACCATAGTAGAACACAGATGAAGCTTCTAAGTTGATGTAATAGCCAGTAAGAAGTAGTACAATTCAAGATTTGGGCATCGATTATTGAATTTTTAGCTGGCTTTGGTGCCTTGGACATGAGCTAAGACCTTAAGATTCGGCATGAAAGGAGGACTAGCAGCCGAGTTGCACAGGAGAATGTGAACAGTGTTCATATGTAGTAAAAACCTGAGAAATCCGTCCGTTTTCGTCATTTGTTATCGAATCGACTTAAAGCCAGACCGTCACATTGGCCGCTCTTCTCTCTGAAACGGTTGTACTTATCGTCTGCAAAGCTATGTCACATGCTGTGGTATGCGGAGACACTAAAATCACCATAGTAGGACACAGATAAAGCTTCTAAGTTGATGTAATAGCCAGTAAGAAGTGGTACAATTCAAGTTTTAGGTATTGGTTATTGACTTTTTAGCTGGCTTTGGTGCCTTGGACATGAGCTAGGACCTTAAGATTCTGCATGAAAGGGGGACTAGCAGCCGAGTTGCACAGAAGAATGTGAAAAGTGTTCATATGTAGTAAAAACCTGAGAAACCCGTCCGTTTTCGTCATTTGTTATCGAATCGACTTAAAGCCAGATCGTTACATTGGCCGCTCTTCTCTCCGAAACGGTTGTACTTATCGTCTGAAAGGTATGTCGCGTGCTGCGGTATGCAGAGACACTAAAAGGACCAGAGTAGAACACAGATGAAGCTTATAAGTTGATGTAATAGCCAGTAAGAATTAGTACAATACCAGTTTTAGGTATCGATTATTGACTTTTTAGCTGGCTTTGGTGCCTTGGACATGAGCTAGGACCTTAAGATTCTGCATGAAAGGAGGACTAGCAGCCGAATTGCACGAGAGAATGTGAAAAGTGTTCATATGTAATAAAAACCTGAGAAATCCGTCCGTTTTCGTCATTTGTTATCGAATTGACTTAAAGCCAGATCGTCACATTGGCCGCTCTTCTCTCTGAAACGGTTATACTTATCGTCTGCAAAGCTATGTCGCGTGCTGCGGTATGCGGAGACACTAAAAGCACCATAGTAGAACAGAGATGAAGCTTCTAAGATGATGTAATAGCCAGTAAGAATTAGTACAATACCAGTTTTAGGTATCGATTATTAAGTGTTTAGCTGGCTTTGGTGCCTTGTTCATGAGCTAGGACCTTAAGATTCTGCATGAAAGGAGGACTAGCAGCCGAATTGCATGGGAGATTGTGAAAAGTGTTCATATGTAGTAAAAACCTGATAAAACCGTCCGTTTTCGTCATTTGTTATCGAATCGACTTAAAGCCAGATCGTCACATTGGCCGCTTTTCTCTCTGAAACGGTTGTACTTATCGTCTGCAAAGCAATGTCGCGTGCTGCGGTATGTGGAGACACTAAAAGCACCATAGCAGAACACAGATGAAGCTTCTAAGTTGATGTAATAGCCAGTAAGAAGTAGTACAATTCAAGATTTGGGCATCGATTATTGAATTTTTAGCTGGCTTTGGTGCCTTGGACATGAGCTAAGACCTTAAGATTCGGCATGAAAGGAGGACTAGCAGCCGAGTTGCACAGGAGAATGTGAACAGTGTTCATATGTAGTAAAAACCTGAGAAATCCGTCCGTTTTCGTCATTTGTTATCGAATCGACTTAAAGCCAGATCGTCACATTGGCCGCTCTTCTCTCTGAAACGGTTGTACTTATCGTCTGCAAAGCTATGTCACATGCTGTGGTATGCGGAGACACTAAAATCACCATAGTAGGACACAGATAAAGCTTCTAAGTTGATGTAATAGCCAGTAAGAAGTGGTAAAATTCAAGTTTTAGGTATTGATTATTGACTTTTTAGCTGGCTTTGGTGCCTTGGACATGAGCTAGGACCTTAAGATTCTGCATGAAAGGGGGACTAGCAGCCGAGTTGCACAGGAGAATGTGAAAAGTGTTCATATGTAGTAAAAACCTGAGAAACCCGTCCGTTTTCGTCATTTGTTATCGAATCGACTTAAAGCCAGATCGTCACATTGGCCGCTCTTCTCTCCGAAACGGTTGTACTTATCGTCTGAAAGGTATGTCGCGTGCTGCGGTATGCAGAGACACTAAAAGGACCAGAGTAGAACACAGATGAAGCTTATAAGTTGATGTAATAGCCAGTAAGAATTAGTACAATACCAGTTTTAGGTATCGATTAATGACTTTTTAGCTGGCTTTGGTGCCTTGGACATGAGCTAGGACCTTAAGATTCTGCATGAAAGGAGGACTAGCAGCCGAATTGCACGAGAGAATGTGAAAAGTGTTCATATGTAATAAAAACCTGAGAAATCCGTCCGTTTTCGTCATTTGTTATCGAATTGACTTAAAGCCAGATCGTCACATTGGCCGCTCTTCTCTCTGAAACGGTTATACTTATCGTCTGCAAAGCTATGTCGCGTGCTGCGGTATGCGGAGACACTAAAAGCACCATAGTAGAACAGAGATGAAGCTTCTAAGATGATGTAATAGCCAGTAAGAATTAGTACAATACCAGTTTTAGGTATCGATTATTAAGTGTTTAGCTGGCTTTGGTGCCTTGCACATGAGCTAGGACCTTAAGATTCTGCATGAAAGGAGGACTAGCAGCCGAATTGCATGGGAGATTGTGAAAAGTGTTCATATGTAGTAAAAACCTGATAAAACCGTCCGTTTTCGTCATTTGTTATCGAATCGACTTAAAGCCAGATCGTCACATTGGCCGCTTTTCTCTCTGAAACGGTTGTACTTATCGTCTGCAAAGCAATGTCGCGTGCTGCGGTATGTGGAGACACTAAAAGCACCATAGCAGAACACAGATGAAGCTTCTAAGTTGATGTAATAGCCAGTAAGAAGTAGTACAATTCAAGTTTTAGGTATCGATTATTGACTTTTTAGCTGGCTTTGGTGCCTTGGACATGAGCTAGGACCATAAGATTCGGCATGAAAGGAGGACTAGCAGCCGAGTTGTACGGGAGAATGTGAAAAGTGTTCATATGTAGTAAAAATCTGAGAAATCCGCCCGTTTTCGTCATTTGTTATCGAATCGACTTAAAGCCAGATCGTCACATTGGCCGCTCTTCTCTCTGAAACGGTTGTACTTATCGTCTGCAAAGCAATGTCGCGTGCTGCGGTATGTGGAGACACTAAAAGCACCATAGCAGAACACAGATGAAGCTTCTAAGTTGATGTAATAGCCAGTAAGAAGTAGTACAATTCAAGTTTTAGGTATCGATTATTGACTTTTTAGCTGGCTTTGGTGCCTTGGACATGAGCTATGACCTTACGAATCTGCATGAGAGGAGGACTAGCAGAAAAGTTGCACGGCAGAATGTGAAATGTGTTAATATGTAGTTTTAACCTGAGAAATCCGTCCGTTTTCGTCTTTTGTTATCGAATCGACTATAAGCCAGATCGTCACATTGTCCGCCCTTCTCTCTGAAACGGTTGTACTTATCGTCTGCAAAGCTATGTCGTGTGCTGCGGTATGCGGAGACACTAAAAGGACCACAGTAGAACACAGATGAAGCTTCTAAGATGATGTAATAGCCAGTAAGAATTAGTACAACACCAGTTTTAGGTATCGTTTATTGACTTTTTAGCTGGCTTTGGTGCCTTGCACATGAGCTAGGACCTTAAGATTTTGCATGAAAGGAGGACTAGCAGCCGAGTTGCACGGGAGATTGTGAAAAGTGTTCATATGTAGTAAAAACCTGATAAATCCGTCCGTTTTCGTCATTTGTTATGGAATCGACTTAAAGCCAGATCGTCACATTGGCCGCTCTCCTCTCTGAAACGGTTGTACTTATCGTCTGCAAAGCTATGTCGCGTGCTGCGGTATGTAGAGACAGTAAATGCACCATAGTAGAACACAGATGAAGCTTCTAAGTTGATGTAATAGCCAGTAAGAAGTAGTACAATTCAAGTTTTAGGTATCGATTATTGACTTTTTAGCTGGCTTTGGTGCCTTGGACATAGGCTATGTCCTTACGAATCTGCATGAGAGGAGGACTAGCAGAAAAGTTGCACAGGAGAAAGTGAAAAGTGTTAATATGTAGTATTAACCTGAGAAATCCGTCCGTTTTCGTCATTTGTTATCGAATCGACTTAAAGCCAGATCGTCACATTAGCCGCTCTTCTCTCTGAAACGGTTGTACCTATCGTCTGCAAATCTATGTCGCGTGCTGCGGTATGTGGAGACACTAAAAGCACCATAGTAGAACACAGATGAAGCTTCTAAGTTGATGTAATAGCTAGTAAGAAGTAGTACAATTTAAATTTTAGATATCGATTATTGACTTTTTAGCTGGCTTTGGTGCCTTGGACATGAGCTAGGACCTTAAGAATGTCCATGAAAGGGGGACTAGCAGCCGAGTTGCACAGGAGAATGTGAAAAGTGTTCATATGTAGTAAAAACCTGAGAAACCCGTCCGTTTTCGTCATTTGTTATCGAATCGACTTAAAGCCAGATCGTCACATTGGCCGCTCTTCTCTCCGAAACGGTTGTACTTATCGTCTGAAAGGTATGTCGCGTGCTGCGGTATGCAGAGACACTGAAAGGACCATAGTAGAACACAGATGAAGCTTCTAAATTGATGTAATAGCCAGTAAGAATTAGTACAATACCAGTTTTAGGTATCGATTATTGACTTTTTAGCTGGCTTTGGTGCCTTGGACATGAGCTAGGACCTTAAGATTCTGCATGAAAGGAGGACTTGCAGCCGAATTGCATGGGAGAATGTGAAAAGTGTTCATATGTAATAAAAACCTGAGAAATCCGTCCGTTTTCGTAATTTGTTATCGAATCGACTTAAAGCCAGATCGTCACATTGTCCGCTCTTCTCTCTGAAACGGTTGTACTTATCGTCTGCAAAGCTATGTCGCGTGCTGCGGTATGCGGAGACACTAAAAGCACCATAGTAGAACACAGATGAAGCTTCTAAGATGATGTAATAGCCAGTAAGAATTAGTACATTACCAGTTTTAGGTATCGATTATTAAGTGTTTAGTTGGCTTTGGTGCCTTGCACATGAGCTAGGACCATAAGATTCTGCATGAAAGGAGGACTAGCAGCCGAATTGCATGGGAGATTGTGAAAAGTGTTCATATGTAGTAAAAACCTGAGAAATCCGTCCGTTTTCGTCATTTTTTATGGAATCGACTTAAAGCCAGGTCGTCACATTGGCATCTCTTCTCTCTGAAACGGTTGTACATATCGTCTGCAAAGCTATGTCGCGTGCTGCGGTATGTGGAGACACTAAAAGCACCATACTAGAACACAGATGAAGCTTCTATGTTGATGTCATAGCTAGTAAGAAGTAGTACAATTGAAATTTTAGATATCGATTATTGACTTTTTAGCTGGCTTTGGTGCCTTGGACATGAGCTACGACCATAAGATTCGGCATGAAAGGAGGACTAGCAGCCGAGTTGCACGGGAGAATGTGAAAGGTGTTCATATGTAGTAAAAACCTGAGAAATCCGTCCGTTTTCGTCATTTGTTATCGAATCGACTTAAAGCCAGATCGTCACATTGGCCGCTCCTCTCTCTGAAACGGTTGTACTTATCGTCTGCAAAGCTATGTCGCGTGCTGCGGTATGTGGAGACACTAAAAGCACCATAGCAGAACACAGATGAAGCTTCTAAGTTGATGTAATAGCCAGTAAGAAGTAGTACAATTCAAGTTTTAGGTATCGATTATTGACTTTTTAGCTGGCTTTGGTGCCTTGGACATGAGCTATGACCTTGCGAATCTGCATGAGAGGAGGACTAGCAGAAAAGTTGCACGGGAGAATGTGAAATGTGTTAATATGTAGTTTTAACCTGAGAAATCCGTCCGTTTTCGTCTTTTGTTATCGAATCGACTATAAGCCAGATCGTCACATTGTCCGCCCTTCTCTCTGAAACGGTTGTACTTATCGTCTGCAAAGCTATGTCGTGTGCTGCGGTATGCGGAGACACTAAAAATACCATATTAAAACACGGATGAAGCTTCTAAGTTGATGTAATAGCCAGTAAGAAGTAGTACAATTCAAGTTTTACTTATCGATTACTGACTTTCAGCTGGCTTTGGTGCCTTGGACATGAGCTAGGATCTTAAGATTCTGCATGAAAGGAGGACTTGAAGCCGAGTTGCACGGTAGATTGTGAAAAGTGTTCATATGTAGTAAAAACCTGAGAGATCCGTTCGCCATCGTCATTTGTTAACGAATCGACTTAAAGCCAGATCGTCACATTGGCCGCTCTCCTCTCTGAAACGGTTGTACTTATCGTCTGCAAAGCTATGTCGCGTGCTGCGGTATGTAGAGACACTAAATGCACCATAGTAGAACACAGATGAAGCTTCTAAGTTGATGCAATAGCCAGTAAGAAATAGTACAATTCAAGTTTAAGGTATCGATTATTGACTTTGTAGCTGGCTTTGGTGCCTTGGACATGAGCTAGGACCTTAAGATTCTGCATGAAAGGAGGACTAGCTGCCGAGTTGCACGGAAGAATGTGGAATGTGTTCATATGTAGTAAAAACCTAGAAATCCGTCCGTTTTCGTCATTTGTTATAGAATCGACTTAAAGCCAGATCGTCACATTGGCCGCTCTTCTCTCTGAAACAGTTGTACTTATCGTCTGCAAAGCTACGTCGCGTGCTGCGGTATGCGGAGACACTAAAACCACCATAGTAAAACACACATGAAGCTTCTAAGTTGATGTAATAGCGAGTAAGATATAGTACAATTCAAGTTTTAGGTATCGATTATTGACTTTTTAGCTGGCTTTGGTGCCTTGGACATGAGCTAGGACCTTAAGATTCTGCATGAATGGAGGACTAGAAGCCGAGTTGCACGGGAGATTGTGAAAAGTGTTCATATGTAGTAAAAACCTGAGAGATCCGTTCGCCATCGTCATTTGTTAACGAAACGACTTAAAGCCAGATCGTCACATTGGCCGCTCTCCTCTCTGAAACGGTTGTACTTATCGTCTGCAAAGCTATGTCGCGTGCTGCGGTATGCGGAGACACTAAAATCACCTTAGTAGGACACAGATGAAGCTTCTAAGTTGATGTAATAGCCAGTAAGAAGTAGTACAAGTCAAGTTTTAGGTATCGATTATTGACTTTTTAGCTGGCTTTGGTGCCTTGGACATGAGCTAGGACCTTAAGATTCTGCATGAAAGCAGGACTAGCAGCCGAGTTGCACTGGAGAATGTGAAAAGTGTTCATATGTAGTAAAAACCTAGAAATCCGTCCGTTTTCGTCATTTGTTATCGAATCGACTTAAAGCCTGATCGTCACATTGGGCGCTCTTCTCTCAGAAACGGTTGCACTTATCGTCTGCAAAGCTATGTCGCGTGCTGCAGTATGCGGAGACACTAAAAGCAGCATAGTAGAACACAGATGAAGCTTCTAAGTTGATGTAATAGCTAGTAAGAAGTAGTACAATTGAAATTTTAGATATCGATTATTGACTTTTTAGCTGGCTTTGTTGCCTTGGACATGAGCTAGGACCTTAAGATTCTGCATGAAAGCAGGACTAGCAGCCGAGTTGCACTGGAGAATGTGAAAAGTGTTCATATGTAGTAAAAACCTGAGAAATCCATACGTTTTCGTCATTGGTTATCGATTCGTCTTAAAGCCAGATCGTCACATTGGCTGCTCTTCTGTCTGAAACGGTTGTACTTATCGTCTGCAATGCTATGTCGCGTGCTGCGGCATGTGGAGACACTAAAAGCACCATAGTAGAACACAGATGAAGGTTCTAAGTTGATGTAATAGCTAGTAAGAGGTAGTACAATTCAAGTTTTAGGTATCGATTATTGACTTGTTAGCTGGCTTTGGTGCCTTGGACATGAGCTAGGACCTTAAGAATCTGCATGAAAGGAGGACTAGCAGCCGAGTTGCACGGGAGGATGTGAAAAGTTTTCATATGTAGTAAAAACCTGAGAAATCCGTCCATTTTCGTAATATGTAATCGAATCGACTTAAAACCGGATCGTGACATTGGCCGCTCTTCTCTCTGAACCGGTTGTACTTATCGTCTGCAAAGCTATGTCGCGTGCTGCGGTATGCGGAGACACTAAAATCACCATAGTAGAACACAGATGAAGCTTCTAAGTTGATGTAATAGGTAGTAAGAAGTAGTACAATTGAAATTTTAGATATCGATTATTGACTTTTTAGCTGGCTTTGGTGACTTGGACATGAGCTAGGACCTTAAGATTCTGCATGAAAGGAGGACTAGCAGCCGAGTTGCACGGGAGAATGTGAAAAGTGTTCATATGTAGTAAAAACCTGAGATGTCCGTCCGTTTTGTCATTTGTTATCGAATCGACTTAAAGCCAGATCGTCAAATTGGCCGCTCTTCTCTCCGAAACGGTTGTACTTATCGTCTGAAAGCTATGTCGCGTGCTGCGGTATGCGCAGACACTTAAAGCACCATAGTAGAACACAGATGAAGATTCTAAGTTGATGTAAAAGCCAGTAAGAAGTAGTACAAGTCAAGTATTAGGTATCGATTATAGACTTTTTAGCTGGCTTTGGTTCCTTGGATATGAGCTAGGACCTTAAGACTCTGCATGAAAGGAGGACTAACAGCCGCCTTGCACGTGAGAATGTGAAAAGTGTTCTCATGTAGTAAAAACCTGAGAAATCCGACCGTTTTCGTCATTTGTTATCGAATCGACTTAAAGCCAGATCGTCACATTGGCCGCTCTTCTCTCTGAAACGGTTGTACTTATCGTCTGCAAAGCTATGTCGAGTGCTGCGGTATGTGGAGACACTAAAAGCACCATAGTAGAACACAGATGAAGCTTATAAGTTGATGTAATAGCCAGTAAGAGGTAGTACAATTCAAGTTTAAGGTATCGATTATTAAATTTTTAGCTGGCTTTGGTGCCTTGGACATGAGCTAGGACCTTAAGATTCTGCATGAAAGGAGGACTAGCAGCCGAGATGCATGGGAGAATGTGAAAAGTGTTCATATGTAGTAAAAACCTGAGAAATCCGTTCGTTATCGTCATATATTACCGAATCGACTTAAAGCCGGATCGTCACATTGGCCGGTTTTCTGTCTGAAACGGTTGTACTTATCGTCTGCAAAGCTATGTCGCGTGCTGCGGTATGTGGAGACACTAAAATCACCTTAGTAGGACACAGATGAAGCTTCTAAGTTGATGTAATAGCCAGTAAGAAGTAGTACAAGTCAAGTTTTAGGTATCGATTATTGACTTTTTAGCTGGCTTTGGTGCCTTGGACATGAGCTAGGACCTTAAGATTCTGCATGAAAGCAACACTAGCAGCCGAGTTGCACTGGAGAATGTGAAAAGTGTTCATATGTAGTAAAAACCTGAGAAATCCGTCCGTTTTCGTCGTTTGTTATCGAATCGACTTAAAGCCTGATCGTCACATTGGGCGCTCTTCTCTCTGAAACGGTTGCACTTATCGTCTGCAAAGCTATGTCGCGTGCTGCAGTATGCGGAGACACTAAAAGCAGCATAGTAGAACACAGATGAAGTTTCTAAGTTGATGTAATAGCTAGTAAGAAGTAGTACAATTGAAATTTTAGATATCGATTATTGACTTTTTAGCTAGCTTTGGTGCCTTGGACATGAGCTAGGACCTTAAGATTCTGCATGAAAGCAGGACTAGCAGCCGAGTTGCACGGGAGAATGTGAAAAGTGTTCATATGTAGTAAAAACCTGAGAAATCCGTCGGTTTTCGTCGTTTGTTATCGAATCGACTTAAAGCCAGATCGTCACATTGGCCGCTCTTCTCTCCGAAACGGTTGTACTTATCGTCTGAAAGCTATGTCGCGTGCTGCGGTATGTGGAGACACTAAAAGCACCATAGTAGAACACAGATGAAGCTTCTAAGATGATGTAATAGCCAGTAAGAATTAGTACAATACCAGTTTTGGGTATCGATTATTGACTTCTAGCTGGCTTTGGTGACTTGGACATGAGCTAGGACCTTAAGATTCTGCATGAAAGGAGGGTTAGCAGCCGAGTTGCACGGGAGAATGTGAAAAGTGTTCATATGTAATAAAAACCTGAGAATTCCGTCCGTTTTCGTCATTTGTTATGGAATCGACTTAAAGCCAGATCGTCACATTGGCCGCTCTTCCCTCTGACGCTGTTTTACTTATCATCTGCAATGCTATGTCGCGTGCTGCGGTATGCGCAGACACTTAAAGCACCATAGTAGAACACAGATGAAGCTTCTAAGTTGATGTAATAGCCAGTAAGAAGTAGTACAATTCAAGTTTTAGGTATCGATTATTGACTTTGTAGCTGGCTTTGGTGCCTTGGACATGAGCTAGGACCTTAAGATTCTGCATGAAAGGAGGACTAGCAGCCGAGTTGCACGGGAGATTGTGAAAAGTGTTCATATGTAGTAAAAACCTAAGAGATCCGTTCGCCATCGTCATTTGTTAACGAATCGACTTAAAGCCAGATCGTCCCATTGGCCGCTCTCCTCTCGGAAACGGTTGTACTTATCGTCTGCAAAGCTATGTCGCGTGCTGCGGTATGTGGAGACACTAAAAGCACCATAGTAGAACACAGATGAAGATTCTAAGTTGATGTAATAGCCAGTAAGAAGTAGTACAAGTCAAGTTTTAGGTATCGATTATAGACTTTTTAGCTGGCTTTGGTTCCTTGGACATGAGCTAGGACCTTAAGATTCTGCATGAAAGGAGGACTAACAGCCGCCTTGCACGTGAGAATGTGAAAAGTGTTCACATGTAGTAAAAACCTGAGAAATCCGACCGTTTTCGTCATTTGTTATCGAATCGACTTAAAGCCAGATAGTCACATTGGCCGCTCTTCTCTCTGAAACGGTTGTACTTATCGTCTGCAAAGCTATGTCGAGTGTTGCGGTTTGTGGAGACACTAAAAGCAGCATAGTAGAACACAGATGAAGCTTATAAGTTGATGTAATAGCCAGTAAGAGGTAGTACAATTCAACTTTAAGGTATCGATTATTAAATGTTTAGCTGGCTTTGGTGCCTTGGACATGAGCTAGGACCTTAAGATTCTGCATGAAAGGAGGACTAGCAGCCGAGGTGCACTGGAGAATGTGAAAAGTGTTCATATGTAGTAAAAACCTGAGAAATCCATACGTTTTCGTCATTGGTTATCGATTCGTCTTAAAGCCAGATCGTCACATTGGCTGCTCTTCTGTCTGAAACGGTTGTACTTATCGTCTGCAATGCTATGTCGCGTGCTGCGGCATGTGGAGACACTAAAAGCACCATAGTAGAACACAGATGAAGGTTCTAAGTTGATGTAATAGCTAGTAAGAGGTAGTACAATTCAAGTTTTAGGTATCGATTATTGACTTGTTAGCTGGCTTTGGTGCCTTGGACATGAGCTAGGACCTTAAGAATCTGCATGAAAGGAGGACTAGCAGCCGAGTTGCACGGGAGGATGTGAAAAGTTTTCATATGTAGTAAAAACCTGAGAAATCCGTCCATTTTCGTAATATGTAATCGAATCGACTTAAAACCGGATCGTGACATTGGCCGCTCTTCTCTCTGAACCGGTTGTACTTATCGTCTGCAAAGCTATGTCGCGTGCTGCGGTATGCGGAGACACTAAAATCACCATAGTAGAACACAGATGAAGCTTCTAAGTTGATGTAATAGGTAGTAAGAAGTAGTACAATTGAAATTTTAGATATCGATTATTGACTTTTTAGCTGGCTTTGGTGCCTTGGACATGAGCTAGGACCATAAGATTCTGCATGAAAGGAGGACTAGCAGCCGAGTTGCACGGGAGAATGTGAAAAGTGTTCATATGTAGTAAAAACCTGAGAAGTCCGTCCGTTTTGTCATTTGTTATCGAATCGACTTAAAGCCAGATCGTCAAATTGGCCGCTCTTCTCTCCGAAACGGTTGTACTTATCGTCTGAAAGCTATGTCGCGTGCTGCGGTATGCGCAGACACTTAAAGCACCATAGTAGAACACAGATGAAGATTCTAAGTTGATGTAATAGCCAGTAAGAAGTAGTACAAGTCAAGTTTTAGGTATCGATTATAGACTTTTTAGCTGGCTTTGGTTCCTTGGACATGAGCTAGGACCTTAAGACTCTGCATGAAAGGAGGACTAACAGCCGCCTTGCACGTGAGAATGTGAAAAGTGTTCTCATGTAGTAAAAACCTGAGAAATCCGACCGTTTTCGTCATTTGTTATCGAATCGACTTAAAGCCAGATCGTCACATTGGCCGCTCTTCTCTCTGAAACGGTTGTACTTATCGTCTGCAAAGCTATGTCGAGTGCTGCGGTATGTGGAGACACTAAAAGCACCATAGTAGAACACAGATGAAGCTTATAAGTTGATGTAATAGCCAGTAAGAGGTAGTACAATTCAAGTTTAAGTTATCGATTATTAAATTTTTAGCTGGCTTTGGTGCCTTGGACATGAGCTAGGACCTTAAGATTCTGCATGAAAGGAGGACTAGCAGCCGAGATGCATGGGAGAATGTGAAAAGTGTTCATATGTAGTAAAAACCTGAGAAATCAGTTCGTTATCGTCATATATTACCGAATCGACTTAAAGCCGGATCGTCACATTGGCCGGTTTTCTCTCTGAAACGGTTGTACTTATCGTCTGCAAAGCTATGTCGCGTGCTGCGGTATGTGGAGACACTAAAATCACCTTAGTAGGACACAGATGAAGCTTCTAAGTTGATGTAATAGCCAGTAAGAAGTAGTACAAGTCAAGTTTTAGGTATCGATTATTGACTTTTTAGCTGGCTTTGGTGCCTTGGACATGAGCTAGGACCTTAAGATTCTGCATGAAAGCAACACTAGCAGCCGAGTTGCACTGGAGAATGTGAAAAGTGTTCATATGTAGTAAAAACCTGAGAAATCCGTCCGTTTTCGTCGTTTGTTATCGAATCGACTTAAAGCCTGATCGTCACATTGGGCGCTCTTCTCTCTGAAACGGTTGCACTTATCGTCTGCAAAGCTATGTCGCGTGCTGCAGTATGCGGAGACACTAAAAGCAGCATAGTAGAACACAGATGAAGTTTCTAAGTTGATGTAATAGCTAGTAAGAAGTAGTACAATTGAAATTTTAGATATCGATTATTGACTTTTTTGCTAGCTTTGGTGCCTTGGACATGAGCTAGGACCTTAAGATTCTGCATGAAAGGAGGACTAGCAGCCGAGTTGCACGGGAGAATGTGAAAAGTGTTCATATGTAGTAAAAACCTGAGAAATCCGTCGGTTTTCGTCGTTTGTTATCGAATCGACTTAAAGCCAGATCGTCACATTGGCCGCTCTTCTCTCCGAAACGGTTGTACTTATCGTCTGAAAGCTATGTCGCGTGCTGCGGTATGTGGAGACACTAAAAGCACCATAGTAGAACACAGATGAAGCTTCTAAGATGATGTAATAGCCAGTAAGAATTAGTACAATACCAGTTTTGGGTATCGATTATTGACTTCTAGCTGGCTTTGGTGACTTGGACATGAGCTAGGACCTTAAGATTCTGCATGAAAGGAGGGTTAGCAGCCGAGTTGCACGGGAGAATGTGAAAAGTGTTCATATGTAATAAAAACCTGAGAATTCCGTCCGTTTTCGTCATTTGTTATGGAATCAACTTAAAGCCAGATCGTCACATTGGCCGCTCTTCCCTCTGACGCTGTTTTACTTATCATCTGCAATGCTATGTCGCGTGCTGCGGTATGCGCAGACACTTAAAGCACCATAGTAGAACACAGATGAAGCTTCTAAGTTGATGTAATAGCCAGTAAGAAGTAGTACAATTCAAGTTTTAGGTATCGATTATTGACTTTGTAGCTGGCTTTGGTGCCTTGGACATGAGCTAGGACCTTAAGATTCTGCATGAAAGGAGGACTAGCAGCCGAGTTGCACGGGAGATTGTGAAAAGTGTTCATATGTAGTAAAAACCTAAGAGATCCGTTCGCCATCGTCATTTGTTAACGAATCGACTTAAAGCCAGATCGTCACATTGGCCGCTCTTCTCTCGGAAACGGTTGTACTTATCGTCTGCAAAGCTATGTCGCGTGCTGCGGTATGTGGAGACACTAAAAGCACCATAGTAGAACACAGATGAAGATTCTAAGTTGATGTAATAGCCAGTAAGAAGTAGTACAAGTCATGTTTTAGGTATCGATTATAGACTTTTTAGCTGGCTTTGGTTCCTTGGACATGAGCTAGGACCTTAAGATTCTGCATGAAAGGAGGACTAACAGCCGCCTTGCACGTGAGAATGTGAAAAGTGTTCACATGTAGTAAAAACCTGAGAAATCCGACCGTTTTCGTCATTTGTTATCGAATCGACTTAAAGCCAGATAGCCACATTGGCCGCTCTTCTCTCTGAAACGGTTGTACTTATCGTCTGCAAAGCTATGTCGAGTGTTGCGGTTTGTGGAGACACTAAAAGCAGCATAGTAGAACACAGATGAAGCTTATAAGTTGATGTAATAGCCAGTAAGAGGTAGTACAATTCAACTTTAAGGTATCGATTATTAAATGTTTAGCTGGCTTTGGTGCCTTGGACATGAGCTAGGACCTTAATATTCTGCATGAAAGGAGGACTAGCAGCCGAGATGCATGGGAGAATGTGAAAAGTGTTCATATGTAGCAAAAACCTGAGAAATCCGTCCGTTTTCGTCGTTTGTTATCGAATCGACTTAAAGCCTGATCGTCACATTGGGCGCTCTTCTCTCTGAAACGGGTGCACTTATCGTCTGCAAAGCTATGTCGCGTGCTGCAGTATGCGGAGACACTAAAAGCAGCATAGTAGAACACAGATGAAGCTTCTAAGTTGATGTAATAGCTAGTAAGAAGTAGTACAATTGAAATTTTAGATATCGATTATTGACTTTTTAGCTGGCTTTTGTGCCTTGGACATGAGCTAGGACCTTAAGATTCTGCATGAAAGGAGGACTAGCAGCCGAGTTGCACGGGAGAAAGTGAAAAGTGTTCATATGTAGTAAAAACCCGAGAAATCCGTACGTTTTCGTCATTGGTTATCGAATCGTCTTAAAGCCAGATCGTCACATTGGCCGCTCTTCTCTCTGACACGGTTGCACTTATCGTCTGCAAAGCTATGTCGCGTGCTGCAGTATGCGGAGACACTAAATGCAGCATAGTAGAACACAGATGAAGCTTCTAAGTTGATGTAATAGCTAGTAAGATGTAGTAAAATTGAAATTTTAGATATCGATTATTGACTTTTTAGCTGGCTTTGGTGCCTTGGACATGAGCTAGGACCTTAAGATTCTGCATGAAAGGAGGGTTAGCAGCCGAGTTGCACGGGAGAATGTGAAAAGTGTTCATATGTAATAAAAACCTGAGAAATCCGTCCGTTTTCGTCATTTGTTATGGAATCGAATTAAAGCCAGATCGTCACATTGGCCGCTCTTCCCTCTGACGCTGTTTTACTTATCATCTGCAATGCTATGTCGCGTGCTGCGGTATGCGCAGACACTTAAAGCACCATAGTAGAACACAGATGAAGCTTCTAAGTTGATGTAATAGCCAGTAAGAAGTAGTACAATTCAAGTTTTAGGTATCGATTATTGACTTTGTAGCTGGCTTTGGTGCCTTGGACATGAGCTAGGACCTTAAGATTCTGCATGAAAGGAGGACTAGCAGCCGAGATGCATGGGAGAATATGAAAAGTGTTCATATGTAGTAAAAACCTGAGAAATCCGTTCGTTATCGTCATATATTACCGAATCGACTTATAGCCGGATCGTCACATTGGCCGGTTTTCTCTCTGAAACGGTTGTACTTATCGTCTGCAAAGCTATGTCGCGTGCTGCGGTATGTGGAGACACTAAAATCACCTTAGTAGGACACAGATGAAGCTTCTAAGTTGATGTAATAGCCAGTAAGAAGTAGTACAAGTCAAGTTTTAGGTATCGATTATTGACTTTTTAGCTGGCTTTGGTGCCTTGGACATGAGCTAGGACCCTAAGAATCTGCATGAGAGGGAGACTAGCAGAAAAGTTGCACGGGAGAATGTGAAATGTGCTCATATGTAGTATTAACCTGAGAAATCCGTCCGTTTTCGTCTTTTGTAATCGAGTCGACTAAAGGCCAGATCGTAACATTGTCCGCCCTTCTCTCTGAAACTGCTGTGCTTATCGTCTGAAAGCTATGTCGCGTGCTGCGGTATGTGGAGACACTAAAAGCACCATAGTAGAACACAGATGAAGCTTCTAAGTTGATGTAATAGCCAGTAAGAAGTAGTACAATTCCAGTTTTAGGTATCGATTATTGACTTTTTAGCTGGCTTTGGTGCCTTGGACATGAGCTAGGACCTTAAGATTCTGCATGAAAGCAGGACTAGCAGCAGAGTTGCACTGGAGAATGTGAAAAGTGTTCATATGTAGTAAAAACCTGAGATATCCGTCCGTTTTCGTCGTTTGTTATCGAATCGACTTAAAGCCTGATCGTCACATTGGGCGCTCTTCTCTCTGAAACGGTTGCACTTATCGTCTGCAAAGCTATGTCGCGTGCTGCAGTATGCGGAGACACTAAAAGCAGCATGGTAGAACACAGATGAAGCTTCTAAGTTGATGTAACAGCTAGTAAGAAGTAGTACAATTGAAATTTTAGATATCGATTATTGACTTTTTAGCTGGCTTTGGTGCCTTGGACATGAGCTAGGACCTTAAGATTCTGCATGAAAGGAGGACTAGCAGCCGAGTTGCACGGGAGAAAGTGAAAAGTGTTCATATGTACTAAAAACCCGAGAAATCCGTACGTTTTCGTCATTGGTTATCGAATCGTCATAAAGCCAGATCGTCACATTGGTCGCTCTTCTCTCTGAAACGGTTGTACTTATCGTCTGCAAAGCTATGTCGAGTGCTGCGGTATGTGGAGACACTAAAATCACCATAGTAGAACACAGATGAAGCTTCTAAGTTGATGTAATAGCCAGTAAGAGGTAGTACAATTCAAGTTTTAGGTATCGATTATTGACGTTTTAGCTGGCTTTCGTGACTTGGACATGAGCTAGGACCTTAAGATTCTGCATGAAAGGAGGACTAGCAGCTGACTTGCCTGGGAGAATATGAAAAGTGTTCATATGTAGTAAAAACATGAGAAATCCTTCCGTTTTCGTCATTTGTTATCGAATCGACCTAAAGCCAGATCGTGACATTGGCCGCTCTTCTCTCTGAAACGGTTGCACTTATCGTCTGCAAAGCTATGTCGCGTGCTGCAATATGCGGAGACACTAAATGCAGCATAGTAGAACACAGATGAAGCTTCTAAGTTGATGTAATAGCTAGTAGGAAGTAGTAAAATTGAAATTTTAGATATCGATTATTGACTTTTTAGCTGGCTTTGGTGCCTTGGACATGAGCTAGGACCTTAAGATTCTGCATGAAAGGAGGACTAGCAGCCGAGCTGCACGTTAGAATGTGAAAAGTTTTCATATGTAGTAGAAACCTGAGAAATCCGTCCATTTTCGTCATTTGTTATCGAATCGACTTAAAGCCGGATCGTCACATTGGCCACTCTTCTCTCTGAAACGGATGTACTTATCGTCTGCAAAGCTATGTCGCGTGCTGCGGTATGCGGAGACACCAAAATAACCATAGTAGAACACAGATGAAGCTTCTAAGTTGATGTAATAGCCACTAAGAAGTAGTACAATTCAAGTTTTAGGTATCGATTATTGACTTTTTTGCTGGCTTTGATGCCTTGGACATGAGCTATGTCCTTACGAATCTGCATGAGAGGAGGACTAGCAGCCGAGTTGCACGGGAGAATGTGAAATGTGCTCATATGTAGTATTAACCTGAGAAATCCGTCCGTTTTCGTCTTTTGTAATCGAGTCGACTAAAGGCCAGATCGTAACATTGTCCACCCTTCACTCTGAAACGGCTGTACTTATCGTCTGAAAGCTATGTCGCGTGCTGCGGTATGTGGAGACACTAAAAGCACCATAGTAGAACACAGATGAAGCTTCTAAGTTGATGTAATAGCCAGTAAGAAGTAGTACAATTCCAGTTTTAGGTATCGATTATTGACTTTTTAGCTGGCTTTGGTGCCTTGGACATGAGCTAGGACCTTAAGATTCTGCATGAAAGCAACACTAGCAGCCGAGTTGCACTGGAGAATGTGAAAAGTGTTCATATGTAGTAAAAACCTGAGAAATCCGTCCGTTTTCGTCGTTTGTTATCGAATCGACTTAAAGCCTGATCGTCACATTGGGCGCTCTTCTCTCTGAAACGGTTGCACTTATCGTCTGCAAAGCTATGTCGCGTGCTGCAGTATGCGGAGACACTAAAAGCAGCATAGTAGAACACAGATGAAGCTTCTAAGTTGATGTAATAGCTAGGAAGAAGTAGTACAATTTAAATTTTAGATATCGATTATTGACTTTTTAACTGGCTTTGGTGCCTTGCACATGAGCTAGGACCTTAAGATTCTGCATGAAAGGAGGACTAGCAGCCGAATTGCACGGGAGATTGTGAAAAGTGTTCATATGTAGTAAAAACCTGAGAAATCCGTCCGTTTTCGTCATTTTTTATGGAATCGACTTAAAGCCAGGTCGTCACATTGGCATCTCTTCTCTCTGAAACGGTTGTACATATCGTCTGCAAAGCTATGTCGCGTGCTGCGGTATGTGGAGACACTAAAAGCACCATACTAGAACACAGATGAAGCTTCTATGTTGATGTCATAGCTAGTAAGAAGTAGTACAATTGAAATTTTAGATATCGATTATTGACTTTTTAGCTGGCTTTGGTGCCTTGGACATGAGCTAGGACCTTAAGATTCTGCATGAAAGGAGGACTAGCAGCCGAGTTGCACGAGACGATGTGAAAAGTTTTCATATGTAGTAAAAACCTGAGATATCCGTCCATTTTCGTAATTTGTAATCGAATCGACTTAAAACCGGATCGTGACATTGGCCGCTCTTCTCTCTGAAACGGTTGTACTTATCGTCTGCAAAGCTATGTCGCGTGCTGCGGTATGCGGAGACACAAAAAGCACCATAGTAGAACACAGATGAAGCTTCTAAGTTGATGTAATAGCTAGTAAGAAGTAGTACAATTGGAATTTTAGACATCGATTATTGACTCTTTAGCTGGCTCTGGTGCCTTGGACATGAGCTAGGACCTTAAGATTCTGCATGAAAGGAGGACTAGCAGCCGAGTTGCACGGGAGAATGTGAAAAGTGTTCATATGTAGTAAAAACCTGAGAAGTCCGTCCGTTTTGTCATCTGTTATCGAATCGACTTAATGCCAGATCGTCACATTGGCCGCTCTTCTCTCTGAAACGGTTGTACTTATCGTCTGAAAGCTATGTTGCGTGCTGCGGTATACGGAGACACTAAAAGCACCATAGTAGAACACAGATGGAGCTTCTAAGATGATGTAATAGCCAGTAACAATTAGTACAATACCAGTTTTAGGTATCGATTATTGACTTTTAGCTGGCTTTGGTGCCTTGGACATGAGCTAGGACCTTAAGATTCTGCATGAAAGGAGGGTTAGCAGCTGAGTTGCACGGGAGAATGTGAAAAGTGTTCATATGTAGTAAAAAACTGAGAAATCCGTCCCCTTTCGTCATTTCTTATGGAATTGACTTAAAGCCAGATCGTCACATTGGCCGCTCTTCTCTCTGAAACGGTTGTACTTATCGTCTGCAAAGCTATGTCGCGTGCTGCGGTATGCGGAGACACTAAAAGCACCATAGTAGGACACAGATGAAGCTTCTAAGATGATGTAATAGCCAGTAAGAAGTAGTACAATTCAAGTGTTAGGTATCGATTATTGACTTTTTAGCCGTCTGTGGTGCCTTGGACATGAGCTAGGACCTTAAGATTCGGCATGAAAGGAGGACTAGCAGCTGACTTGCCTGGGAAAAAGTGAAAAGTGTTCATATGTAGTAAAAACCCGAGAAATCCGTACGTTTTCGTCATTGGTTATCGAATCGTCTTAAAGCCAGATCGTCACATTGGCCGCTCTTCTCTCTGAAACGGTTGTACTTATCGTCTGCAAAGCTATGTCGAGTGCTGCGGTATGTGGAGACATTAAAATCACCATAGTAGAACACAGATGAAGCTTCTAAGTTGATGTAATAGCTAATAAGAAGTAGTACAATTGGAATTTTAGATATCGATTATTGACTTTTTAGCTGGCTCTGGTGCCTTGGACATGAGCTAGGACCTTAAGATGCTGCATGAAAGCAGGACTAGCAGCCGAGTTGCACGGGAGAATGTGAAAAG
This sequence comes from Schistocerca gregaria, assembly GCF_023897955.1. Classification (NCBI taxonomy): domain Eukaryota; kingdom Metazoa; phylum Arthropoda; class Insecta; order Orthoptera; family Acrididae; genus Schistocerca; species Schistocerca gregaria. Next base: position 1,338,902 of record NW_026061721.1, on the reverse strand, counting down.
TGTTCATATGTAGTAAAAACCTGAGAAGTCCGTCCGTTTTCGTCATTTGTTATCGAATCGACCTAAAGCCAGATCGTGACATTGGCCGCTATTCTCTCTGAAACGGTTGCACTTATCGTCTGCAAAGCTATGTCGCGTGCTGCAGTATGCGGAGACACTAAATGCAGCATAGTAGAACACAGATGAAGCTTCTAAGTTGATGCAATAGCTAGTAAGAAGTAGTAAAATTGAAATTTTAGATATCGATTATTGACTTTTTAGCTGGCTTTGGTGCCTTGGACATGAGCTAGGACCTTAAGATTCTGCATGAAAGGAGGACTAGCAGCCGAGCTGCACGTTAGGATGTGAAAAGTTTTCATATGTAGTAAAAACCTGAGAAATCCGTCCATTTTCGTCATTTGTTATCGAATCGACTTAAAGCCGGATCGTCACATTGGCCACTCTTCTCTCTGAAACGGATGTACTTATCGTCTGCAAAGCTATGTCGCGTGCTGCGGTATGCGGAGACACCAAAATAACCATAGTAGAACACAGATGAAGCTTCTAAGTTGATGTAATAGCCAGTAAGAAGTAGTACAATTCAAGTTTTAGGTATCGATTATTGACTTTTTAGCTGGCTTTGGTGCCTTGGACATGAGCTATGTCCTTACGAATCTGCATGAGAGGAGGACTAGCAGCCGAGTTGCACGGGAGAATGTGAAATGTGCTCATATGTAGTATTAACCTGAGAAATCCGTCCGTTTTCATCTTTTGTAATCGACTAAAGGCCAGATCGTAACATTGTCCGCCCTTCTCTCTGAAACGGCTGTACTTATCGTCTGAAAGCTATGTCGCGTGCTGCAGTATGCGGAGACACTAAAAGCAGCATAGTAGAACACAGATGAAGCTTCTAAGTTGATGTAATAGCTAGTAAGAAGTAGTACAATTTAAATTTTAGATATCGACTATTGACTTTTTAACTGGCTTTGGTGCCTTGCACATGAGCTAGGACCTTAAGATTCTGCATGAAAGGAGGACTAGCAGCCGAATTGCACGGGAGATTGTGAAAAGTGTTCATATGTAGTAAAAACCTGAGAAATCAGTCCGTTTTCGTCATTTTTTATGGAATCGACTTAAAGCCAGGTCGTCACATTGGCATCTCTTCTCTCTGAAACGGTTGTACATATCGTCTGCAAAGCTATGTCGCGTGCTTCGGTATGTGGAGACACTAAAAGCACCATACTAGAACACAGATGAAGCTTCTATGTTGATGTCATAGCTAGTAAGAAGTAGTACAATAGAAATTTTAGATATCGATTATTGACTTTTTAGCAGGCTTTGGTGCCTTGGACATGAGCTAGGACCTTAAGATTCTGCATGAAAGGAGGACTAGCAGCCGAGTTGCACGGGAGAATGTGAAAAGTGTTCATATGTAGTAAAAACCTGTGAAATCCGTCCGTTTTCGTCATTTGTTATCGAATCGACTTAAAGCCAGATCGTCACATTTGCCGCTCTTCTCTCTGAAACGGTTGTACTTCTCGTCTGCAAAGCTATGTCGCAGTGCTGCGGTATGTGGAGACTCTAAAAGCACCATAGCAGAACACAGATGAAGCTTCTAAGTTGATGTAATAGCCAGTAAGAAGTAGTACAACTCAAGTTTTAGGTATCGATTATTGACTTTTTAGCTGGCTTTGGTGCCTTGGACATGAGCTAGGACCATAAGACTCTGCATGAAAGGAGGACTAGCAGCCGAGTTGCAAGGGAGAATGTGAAAAGTGTTCATATGTAGTAAAAACCTGAGAAATCCGTCCGTTTTCGTCGTTTGTTATCGAATCGACTTAAAGCCTGATAGTCACATTGGGCGCTCTTCTCTCTGAAACGGTTGCACTTATCGTCTGCAAAGCTATGTCGCGTGCTGCAGTATGCGGAGACACTAAAAGCAGCATAGTAGAACACAGATGAAGCTTCTAAGTTGATGTAATAGCTAGTAAGAAGTAGTACAATTTAAATTTTAGATATCGATTATTGACTTTTTAACTGGCTTTGGTGCCTTGCACATGAGCTAGGACCTTAAGATTCTGCATGAAAGGAGGACTAGCAGCCGAATTGCACGGGAGATTGTGAAAAGTGTTCATATGTAGTAAAAACCTGAGAAATCAGTCCGTTTTCGTCATTTTTTATGGAATCGACTTAAAGCCAGGTCGTCACATTGGCATCTCTTCTCTCTGAAACGGTTGTACATATCGTCTGCAAAGCTATGTCGCGTGCTGCGGTATGTGGAGACACTAAAAGCACCATACTAGAACACAGATGAAGCTTCTATGTTGATGTCATAGCTAGTAAGAAGTAGTACAATTGAAATTTTAGATATCGATTATTGACTTTTTAGCTGGCTTTGGTGCCTTGGACATGAGCTAGGACCTTAAGATTCTGCATGAAAGGAGGACTAGCAGCCGAGTTGCACGGGAGAATGTGAAAAGTGTTCACATGTAGTAAAAACCTGTGAAATCCGTCCGTTTTCGTCATTTGTTATCGAATCGACTTAAAGCCAGATCGTCACATTTGCCGCTCTTCTCTCTGAAACGGTTGTACTTATCGTCTGCAAAGCTATGTCGCAGTGCTGCGGTATGTGGAGACTCTAAAAGCACCATAGCAGAACACAGATGAAGCTTCTAAGTTGATGTAATAGCCAGTAAGAAGTAGTACAACTCACGTTTTAGGAATCGATTATTGACTTTTTAGCTGGCTTTGGTGCCTTGGACATGAGCTAGGACCATAAGACTCTGCATGAAAGGAGGACTAGCAGCCGAGTAGCAAGGGAGAATGTGAAAAGTGTTCATATGTAATAAAAACCTGAGAAATCCGTCCGTTTTTGTCATTTGTTATCGAATCGACTTAAAGACAGATCATCACATTGGCCGCTCTTCTCTCTGAAACGGTTGTACTTATCGTCTGAAAGCTATGTCGCGTGCTGCGGTATGCGGAGACACTACAAGCACCATAGCAGAACACAGATGAAGCTTCTAAGATGATGTAATAGCCAGTAAGAATTAGTACAAATCAAGTTTTAGGTATCGATTATTGACTTTTTAGCTGGCTTTGGTGCCTTGGACATGAGCTAGGACCTTAAGATTCTGCATGAAAGCAGGACTAGCAGCCGAGTTGCACTGGAGAATGTGAAAAGTGTTCATATGTAGTAAAAACCTGAGAAATCCGTCCGTTTTCGTCGTTTGTTATCGAATCGACTTAAAGCCTGATCGTCACATTGGGCGCTCTTCTCTCTGAAACGGTTGCACTTATCGTTTGCAAAGCTATGTCGCGTGCTGCAGTATGCGGAGACACTAAAAGCAGCATAGTAGAACACAGATGAAGCTTCTAAGTTGATGTAATAGCTAGTAAGAAGTAGTACAATTTAAATTTTAGATATCGTTTATTGACTTTTTAACTGGCTTTGGTGCCTTGCACATGAGTTAGGACCTTAGATTCTGCATGAAAGGAGGACTAGCAGCCGAATTGCACGGGAGATTGTGAAAAGTGTTCATATGTAGTAAAAACCTGAGAAATCAGTCCGTTTTCGTCATTTTTTATGGAATCGACTTAAAGCCAGGTCGTCACATTGGCATCTCTTCTCTCTGAAACGGTTGTACATATCGTCTGCAAAGCTATGTCGCGTGCTGCGGTATGTGGAGACACTAAAAGCACCATACTAGAACACAGATGAAGCTTCTATGTTGATGTCATAGCTAGTAAGAAGTAGTACAATTGAAATTTTAGATATCGATTATTGACTTTTTAGCTGGCTTTAGTGCCTTGGACATGAGCTAGGACCTTAAGATTCTGCATGAAAGGAGGACTAGCAGCCGAGTTGCACGGGAGAATGTGAAAAGTGTTCATATGTAGTAAAAACCTGTGAAATCCGTCCGTTTTCGTCATTTGTTATCGAATCGACTTAAAGCCAGATCGTCACATTTGCCGCTCTTCTCTCTGAAACGGTTGTACTTATCGTCTGCAAAGCTATGTCGCAGTGCTGCGGTATGTGGAGACTCTAAAAGCACCATAGCAGAACACAGATGAAGCTTCTAAGTTGATGTAATAGCCAGTAAGAAGTAGTACAACTCAAGTTTTAGGTATCGATTATTGACTTTTTAGCTGGCTTTGGTGCCTTGGACATGAGCTAGGACCATAAGACTCTGCATGAAAGGAGGACTAGCAGCCGAGTTGCAAGGGAGAATGTGAAAAGTGTTCATATGTAGTAAAAACCTGAGAAATCCGTCCGTTTTCGTCGTTTGTTATCGAATCGACTTAAAGCCTGATCGTCACATTGGGCGCTCTTCTCTCTGAAACGGTTGCACTTATCGTCTGCAAAGCTATGTCGCGTGCTGCGGTATGTGGAGACACTAAAAGCACCATACTAGAACACAGATGAAGCTTCTATGTTGATGTCATAGCTAGTAAGAAGTAGTACAATTGAAATTTTAGATATCGATTATTGACTTTTTAGCTGGCTTTGGTGCCTTGGACATGAGCTAGGACCTTAAGATTCTTCATGAAAGGAGGACTAGCAGCCGAGTTGCACGAGAGGATGTGAAAAGTTTTCATATGTAGTAAAAACCTGAGATATCCGTCCATTTTCGTAATTTGTAATCGAATCGACTTAAAACCGGATCGTGACATTGGCCGCTCTTCTCTCTGAAACGGTTGTACTTATCGTCTGCAAAGCTATGTCGCAGTGCTGCGGTATGTGGAGACACTAAAAGCACCATAGTAGAACACAGATGAAGCTTCTAAGTTGATGTAATAGCTAGTAAGAAGTAGTACAATTGGAATTTTAGACATCGATTATTGACTCTTTAGCTGGCTCTGGTGCCTTGGACATGAGCTAGGACCTTAAGATTCTGCATGAAAGGAGGACTAGCAGCCGAGTTGCACGGGAGAATGTGAAAAGTGTTCATATGTAGTAAAAACCTGAGAAGTCCGTCCGTTTTGTCATCTGTTATCGAATCGACTTAATGCCAGATCGTCACATTGGCCGCTCTGCTCTCTGAAACGGTTGTACTTATCGTCTGAAAGCTATGTTGCGTGCTGCGGTATACGGAGACACTAAAAGCACCATAGTAGAACACAGATGGAGCTTCTAAGATGATGTAATAGCCAGTAACAATTAGTACAATACCAGTTTTAGGTATCGATTATTGACTTTTAGCTGGCTTTGGTGCCTTGGACAAGAGCTAGGACCTTAAGATTCTGCATGAAAGGAGGGTTAGCAGCTGAGTTGCACGGGAGAATGTGAAAAGTGTTCATATGTAGTAAAAACCTGAGAAATCCGTCCCCTTTCGTCATTTCTTATGGAATTGACTTAAAGCCAGATCGTCACATTGGCCGCTCTTCTCTCTGAAACGGTTGTACTTATCGTCTGCAAAGCTATGTCGCGTGCTGCGGTATGCGGAGACACTAAAAGCACCATAGTAGGACACAGATGAAGCTTCTAAGTTGATGTAATAGCCAGTAAGAAGTAGTACAATTCAAGTTTTAGGTATCGATTATTGACTTTTTAGCTGGCTTTGGTGCCTTGGACATGAGCTATGTCCTTACGAATCTGCATGAGAGGAGGACTAGCAGCCGAGTTGCACGGGAGAATGTGAAATGTGCTCATATGTAGTATTAACCTGAGAAATCCGTCCGTTTTCGTCTTTTGTAATCGACTAAAGGCCAGATCGTAACATTGTCCGCCCTTCTCTCTGAAACGGCTGTACTTATCGTCTGAAAGCTATGTCGCGTGCTGCGGTATGTGGAGACACTAAAAGCACCATAGTAGAACACAGATGAAGCTTCTAAGTTGATGTAATAGCCAGTAAGAAGTAGTACAATTCCAGTTTTAGGTATCGATTATTGACTTTTTAGCTGGCTTTGGTGCCTTGGACATGAGCTAGGACCATAAGACTCTGCATGAAAGGAGGACTAGCAGCCGAGTTGCAAGGGAGAATGTGAAAAGTGTTCATATGTAGTAAAAACCTGAGAAATCCGTCCGTTTTCGTCGTTTGTTATCGAATCGACTTAAAGCCTGATCGTCACATTGGGCGCTCTTCTCTCTGAAACGGTTGCACTTATCGTCTGCAAAGCTATGTCGCGTGCTGCGGTATGTGGAGACACTAAAAGCACCATACTAGAACACAGATGAAGCTTCTATGTTGATGTCATAGCTAGTAAGAAGTAGTACAATTGAAATTTTAGATATCGATTATTGACTTTTTAGCTGGCTTTGGTGCCTTGGACATGAGCTAGGACCTTAAGATTCTGCATGAAAGGAGGACTAGCAGCCGAGTTGCACGAGAGGATGTGAAAAGTTTTCATATGTAGTAAAAACCTGAGATATCCGTCCATTTTCGTAATTTGTAATCGAATCGACTTAAAACCGGATCGTGACATTGGCCGCTCTTCTCTCTGAAACGGTTGTACTTATCGTCTGCAAAGCTATGTCGCAGTGCTGCGGTATGTGGAGACACTAAAAGCACCATAGTAGAACACAGATGAAGCTTCTAAGTTGATGTAATAGCTAGTAAGAAGTAGTACAATTGGAATTTTAGACATCGATTATTGACTCTTTAGCTGGCTCTGGTGCCTTGGACATGAGCTAGGACCTTAAGATTCTGCATGAAAGGAGGACTAGCAGCCGAGTTGCACGGGAGAATGTGAAAAGTGTTCATATGTAGTAAAAACCTGAGAAGTCCGTCCGTTTTGTCATCTGTTATCGAATCGACTTAATGCCAGATCGTCACATTGGCCGCTCTGCTCTCTGAAACGGTTGTACTTATCGTCTGAAAGCTATGTTGCGTGCTGCGGTATACGGAGACACTAAAAGCACCATAGTAGAACACAGATGGAGCTTCTAAGATGATGTAATAGCCAGTAACAATTAGTACAATACCAGTTTTAGGTATCGATTATTGACTTTTAGCTGGCTTTGGTGCCTTGGACAAGAGCTAGGACCTTAAGATTCTGCATGAAAGGAGGGTTAGCAGCTGAGTTGCACGGGAGAATGTGAAAAGTGTTCATATGTAGTAAAAACCTGAGAAATCCGTCCCCTTTCGTCATTTCTTATGGAATTGACTTAAAGCCAGATCGTCACATTGGCCGCTCTTCTCTCTGAAACGGTTGCACTTATCGTCTGCAAAGCTATGTCGCGTGCTGCAGTATGCGGAGACACTAAATGCAGCATAGTAGAACACAGATGAAGCTTCTAAGTTGATGCAATAGCTAGTAAGAAGTAGTAAAATTGAAATTTTAGATATCGATTATTGACTTTTTAGCTGGCTTTGGTGCCTTGGACATGAGCTAGGACCTTAAGATTCTGCATGAAAGGAGGACTAGCAGCCGAGCTGCACGTTAGGATGTGAAAAGTTTTCATATGTAGTAAAAACCTGAGAAATCCGTCCATTTTCGTCATTTGTTATCGAATCGACTTAAAGCCGGATCGTCACATTGGCCACTCTTCTCTCTGAAACGGATGTACTTATCGTCTGCAAAGCTATGTCGCGTGCTGCGGTATGCGGAGACACCAAAATAACCATAGTAGAACACAGATGAAGCTTCTAAGTTGATGTAATAGCCAGTAAGTAGTAGTACAATTCAAGTTTTAGGTATCGATTATTGACTTTTTAGCTGGCTTTGGTGCCTTGGACATGAGCTATGTCCTTACGAATCTGCATGAGAGGAGGACTAGCAGCCGAGTTGCACGGGAGAATGTGAAATGTGCTCATATGTAGTATTAACCTGAGAAATCCGTCCGTTTTCGTCTTTTGTAATCGACTAAAGGCCAGATCGTAACATTGTCCGCCCTTCTCTCTGAAACGGCTGTACTTATCGTCTGAAAGCTATGTCGCGTGCTGCGGTATGTGGAGACACTAAAAGCACCATAGTAGAACACAGATGAAGCTTCTAAGTTGATGTAATAGCCAGTAAGAAGTAGTACAATTCCAGTTTTAGGTATCGATTATTGACTTTTTAGCTGGCTTTGGTGCCTTGGACATGAGCTAGGACCTTAAGATGCTGCATGAAAGCAGGACTAGCAGCCGAGTTGCACTGGAGAATGTGAAAAGTGTTCATATGTAGTAAAAACCTGAGAAATCCGTCCGTTTTCGTCGTTTGTTATCGAATCGACTTAAAGCCTGATCGTCACATTGGGCGCTCTTCTCTCTGAAACGGTTGCACTTATCGTCTGCAAAGCTATGTCGCGTGCTGCAGTATGCGGAGACACTAAAAGCAGCATAGTAGAACACAGATGAAGCTTCTAAGTTGATGTAATAGCTAGTAAGAAGTAGTACAATTTAAATTTTAGATATCGACTATTGACTTTTTAACTGGCTTTGGTGCCTTGCACATGAGCTAGGACCTTAAGATTCTGCATGAAAGGAGGACTAGCAGCCGAATTGCACGGGAGATTGTGAAAAGTGTTCATATGTAGTAAAAACCTGAGAAATCAGTCCGTTTTCGTCATTTTTTATGGAATCGACTTAAAGCCAGGTCGTCACATTGGCATCTCTTCTCTCTGAAACGGTTGTACATATCGTCTGCAAAGCTATGTCGCGTGCTTCGGTATGTGGAGACACTAAAAGCACCATACTAGAACACAGATGAAGCTTCTATGTTGATGTCATAGCTAGTAAGAAGTAGTACAATTGAAATTTTAGATATCGATTATTGACTTTTTAGCAGGCTTTGGTGCCTTGGACATGAGCTAGGACCTTAAGATTCTGCATGAAAGGAGGACTAGCAGCCGAGTTGCACGGGAGAATGTGAAAAGTGTTCATATGTAGTAAAAACCTGTGAAATCCGTCCGTTTTCGTCATTTGTTATCGAATCGACTTAAAGCCAGATCGTCACATTTGCCGCTCTTCTCTCTGAAACGGTTGTACTTATCGTCTGCAAAGCTATGTCGCAGTGCTGCGGTATGTGGAGACTCTAAAAGCACCATAGCAGAACACAGATGAAGCTTCTAAGTTGATGTAAATGCCAGTAAGAAGTAGTACAACTCAAGTTTTAGGTATCGATTATTGACTTTTTAGCTGGCTTTGGTGCCTTGGACATGAGCTAGGACCATAAGACTCTGCATGAAAGGAGGACTAGCAGCCGAGTAGCAAGGGAGAATGTGAAAAGTGTTCATATGTAATAAAAACCTGAGAAATCCGTCCTTTTTTGTCATTTGTTATCGAATCGACTTAAAGACAGATCATCACATTGGCCGCTCTTCTCTCTGAAACGGTTGTACTTATCGTCTGAAAGCTATGTCGCGTGCTGCGGTATGCGGAGACACTACAAGCACCATAGCAGAACACAGATGAAGCTTCTAAGATGATGTAATAGCCAGTAAGAATTAGTACAAATCAAGTTTTAGGTATCGATTATTGACTTTTTAGCTGGCTTTGGTGCCTTGGACATGAGCTAGGACCTTAAGATTCTGCATGAAAGCAGGACTAGCAGCCGAGTTGCACTGGAGAATGTGAAAAGTGTTCATATGTAGTAAAAACCTGAGAAATCCGTCCGTTTTCGTCGTTTGTTATCGAATCGACTTAAAGCCTGATCGTCACATTGGGCGCTCTTCTCTCTGAAACGGTTGCACTTATCGTTTGCAAAGCTATGTCGCGTGCTGCAGTATGCGGAGACACTAAAAGCAGCATAGTAGAACACAGATGAAGCTTCTAAGTTGATGTAATAGCTAGTAAGAAGTAGTACAATTTAAATTTTAGATATCGATTATTGACTTTTAACTGGCTTTGGTGCCTTGCACATGAGTTAGGACCTTAGATTCTGCATGAAAGGAGGACTAGCAGCCGAATTGCACGGGAGATTGTGAAAAGTGTTCATATGTAGTAAAAACCTGAGAAATCAGTCCGTTTTCGTCATTTTTTATGGAATCGACTTAAAGCCAGGTCGTCACATTGGCATCTCTTCTCTCTGAAACGGTTGTACATATCGTCTGCAAAGCTATGTCGCGTGCTGCGGTATGTGGAGACACTAAAAGCACCATACTAGAACACAGATGAAGCTTCTATGTTGATGTCATAGCTAGTAAGAAGTAGTACAATTGAAATTTTAGATATCGATTATTGACTTTTTAGCTGGCTTTAGTGCCTTGGACATGAGCTAGGACCTTAAGATTCTGCATGAAAGGAGGACTAGCAGCCGAGTTGCACGGGAGAATGTGAAAAGTGTTCATATGTAGTAAAAACCTGTGAAATCCGTCCGTTTTCGTCATTTGTTATCGAATCGACTTAAAGCCAGATCGTCACATTTGCCGCTCTTCTCTCTGAAACGGTTGTACTTATCGTCTGCAAAGCTATGTCGCAGTGCTGCGGTATGTGGAGACTCTAAAAGCACCATAGCAGAACACAGATGAAGCTTCTAAGTTGATGTAATAGGCAGTAAGAAGTAGTACAACTCAAGTTTTAGGTATCGATTATTGACTTTTTAGCTGGCTTTGGTGCCTTGGACATGAGCTAGGACCATAAGACTCTGCATGAAAGGAGGACTAGCAGCCGAGTTGCAAGGGAGAATGTGAAAAGTGTTCATATGTAGTAAAAACCTGAGAAATCCGTCCGTTTTCGTCGTTTGTTATCGAATCGACTTAAAGCCTGATCGTCACATTGGGCGCTCTTCTCTCTGAAACGGTTGCACTTATCGTCTGCAAAGCGATGTCGCGTGCTGCAGTATGCGGAGACACTAAAAGCAGCATAGTAGAACACAGTTGAAGCTTCTAAGTTGATGTAATAGCTAGTAAGAAGTAGTACAATTTAAATTTTAGATATCGATTATTGACTTTTTAACTGGCTTTGGTGACTTGCACATGAGCTAGGACCTTAAGATTCTGCATGAAAGGAGGACTAGCAGCCGAATTGCACGGGAGATTGTGAAAAGTGTTCATATGTAGTAAAAACCAGAGAAATCAGTCCGTTTTCGTCATTTTTTATGGAATCGACTTAAAGCCAGGTCGTCACATTGGCATCTCTTCTCTCTGAAACGGTTGTACATATCGTCTGCAAAGCTATGTCGCGTGCTGCGGTATGTGGAGACACTAAAAGCACCATACTAGAACACAGATGAAGCTTCTATGTTGATGTCATAGCTAGTAAGAAGTAGTACAATTGAAATTTTAGATATCGATTATTGACTTTTTAGCTGGCTTTGGTGCCTTGGACATGAGCTAGGACCTTAAGATTCTGCATGAAAGGAGGACTAGCAGCCGAGTTGCACGAGAGGATGTGAAAAGGTTTCATATGTAGTAAAAACCTGAGATATCCGTCCATTTTCGTAATTTGTAATCGAATCGACTTAAAACCGGATCGTGACATTGGCCGCTCTTCTCTCTGAAACGGTTGTACTTATCGTCTGCAAAGCTATGTCGCGTGCTGCGGTATGCGGAGACACTAAAAGCACCATAGTAGAACACAGATGAAGCTTCTAAGTTGATGTAATAGCTAGTAAGAAGTAGTACAATTGGAATTTTAGACATCGATTATTGACTCTTTAGCTGGCTCTGGTGCCTTGGACATGAGCTAGGACCTTAAGATTCTGCATGAAAGGAGGACTAGCAGCCGAGTTGCACGGGAGAATGTGAAAAGTGTTCATATGTAGTAAAAACCTGAGAAGTCCGTCCGTTTTGTCATCTGTTATCGAATCGACTTAATGCCAGATCGTCACATTGGTCGCTCTTCTCTCTGAAACGGTTGTACTTATCGTCTGAAAGCTATGTTGCGTGCTGCGGTATACGGAGACACTAAAAGCACCATAGTAGAACACAGATGGAGCTTCTAAGATGATGTAATAGCCAGTAACAATTAGTACAATACCAGTTTTAGGTATCGATTATTGACTTTTAGCTGGCTTTGGTGCCTTGGACATGAGCTAGGACCTTAAGATTCTGCATGAAAGGAGGGTTAGCAGCTGAGTTGCACGGGAGAATGTGAAAAGTGTTCATATGTAGTAAAAACCTGAGAAATCCGTCCCCTTTCGTCATTTCTTATGGAATTGACTTAAAGCCAGATCGTCACATTGGCCGCTCTTCTCTCTGAAACGGTTGTACTTATCGTCTGCAAAGCTATGTCGCGTGCTGCGGTATGCGGAGACACTAAAAGCACCATAGTAGGACACAGATGAAGCTTCTAAGATGATGTAATAGCCAGTAAGAAGTAGTACAATTCAAGTGTTAGGTATCGATTATTGACTTTTTAGCCGTCTGTGGTGCCTTGGACATGAGCTAGGACCTTACGATTCGGCATGAAAGGAGGACTAGCAGCTGACTTGCCTGGGAGAAAGTGAAAAGTGTTCATATGTAGTAAAAACCCGAGAAATCCGTACGTTTTCGTCATTGGTTATCGAATCGTCTTAAAGCCAGATCGTCACATTGGCCGCTCTTCTCTCTGAAACGGTTGTACTTATCGTCTGCAAAGCTATGTCGAGTGCTGCGGTATGTGGAGACATTAAAATCACCATAGTAGAACACAGATGAAGCTTCTAAGTTGATGTAATAGCTAGTAAGAAGTAGTACAATTGGAATTTTAGATATCGATTATTGACTTTTTAGCTGGCTCTGGTGCCTTGGAAATGAGCTAGGACCTTAAGATGCTGCATGAAAGCAGGACTAGCAGCCGAGTTGCACGGGAGAATGTGAAAAGTGTTCATATGTAGTAAAAACCTGAGAAGTCCGTCCGTTTTCGTCATTTGTTATCGAATCGACCTAAAGCCAGATCGAGACATTGGCCGCTCTTCTCTCTGAAACGGTTGCACTTATCGTCTGCAAAGCTATGTCGCGTGCTGCAGTATGCGGAGACACTAAATGCAGCATAGTAGAACACAGATGAAGCTTCTAAGTTGATGCAATAGCTAGTAAGAAGTAGTAAAATTGAAATTTTAGATATCGATTAATGACTTTTTAGCTGGCTTTGGTGCCTTGGACATGAGCTAGGACCTTAAGATTCTGCATGAAAGGAGGACTAGCAGCCGAGCTGCACGTTAGGATGTGAAAAGTTTTCATATGTAGTAAAAACCTGAGAAATCCGTCCATTTTCGTCATTTGTTATCGAATCGACTTAAAGCCGGATCGTCACATTGGCCACTCTTCTCTCTGAAACGGATGTACTTATCGTCTGCAAAGCTATGTCGCGTGCTGCGGTATGCGGAGACACCAAAATAACCATAGTAGAACACAGATGAAGCTTCTAAGTTGATGTAATAGCCAGTAAGAAGTAGTACAATTCAAGTTTTAGGTATCGATTATTGACTTTTTAGCTGGCTTTGGTGCCTTGGACATGAGCTATGTCCTTACGAATCTGCATGAGAGGAGGACTAGCAGCCGAGTTGCACGGGAGAATGTGAAATGTGCTCATATGTAGTATTAACCTGAGAAATCCGTCCGTTTTCGTCTTTTGTAATCGACTAAAGGCCAGATCGTAACATTGTCCGCCCTTCTCTCTGAAACGGCTGTACTTATCGTCTGAAAGCTATGTCGCGTGCTGCAGTATGTGGAGACACTAAAAGCACCATAGTAGAACACAGATGAAGCTTCTAAGTTGATGTAATAGCCAGTAAGAAGTAGTACAATTCCAGTTTTAGGTATCGATTATTGACTTTTTAGCTGGCTTTGGTGCCTTGGACATGAGCTAGGACCTTAAGATTCTGCATGAAAGCAGGACTAGCAGCCGAGTTGCACTGGAGAATGTGAAAAGTGTTCATATGTAGTAAAAACCTGAGAAATCCGTCCGTTTTCGTCGTTTGTTATCGAATCGACTTAAAGCCTGATCGTCACATTGGGCGCTCTTCTCTCTGAAACGGTTGCACTTATCGTCTGCAAAGCAATGTCGCGTGCTGCAGTATGCGGAGACAATAAAAGCAGCATAGTAGAACACAGATGAAGCTTCTAAGTTGATGTAATAGCTAGTAGAAGTAGTACAATTTAAATTTTAGATATCGACTATTGACTTTTTAACTGGCTTTGGTGCCTTGCACATGAGCTAGGACCTTAAGATTCTGCATGAAAGGAGGACTAGCAGCGAATTGCACGGGAGATTGTGAAAAGTGTTCATATGTAGTAAAAACCTGAGAAATCAGTTCGTTTTCGTCATTTTTTATGGAATCGACTTAAAGCCAGGTCGTCACATTGGCATCTCTTCTCTCTGAAACGGTTGTACATATCGTCTGCAAAGCTATGTCGCGTGCTTCGGTATGTGGAGACACTAAAAGCACCATACTAGAACACAGATGAAGCTTCTATGTTGATGTCATAGCTAGTAAGAAGTAGTACAATTGAAATTTTAGATATCGATTATTGACTTTTTAGCAGGCTTTGGTGCCTTGGACATGAGCTAGGACCTTAAGATTCTGCATGAAAGGAGGACTAGCAGCCGAGTTGCACGGGAGAATGTGAAAAGTGTTCATATGTAGTAAAAACCTGTGAAATCCGTCCGTTTTCGTCATTTGTTATCGAATCGACTTAAAGCCAGATCGTCACATTTGCCGCTCTTCTCTCTGAAACGGTTGTACTTATCGTCTGCAAAGCTATGTCGCAGTGCTGCGGTATGTGGAGACTCTAAAAGCACCATAGCAGAACACAGATGAAGCTTCTAAGTTGATGTAATAGCCAGTAAGAAGTAGTACAACTCAAGTTTTAGGTGTCGATTATTGACTTTTTAGCTGGCTTTGGTGCCTTGGACATGAGCTAGGACCATAAGACTCTGCATGAAAGGAGGACTAGCAGCCGACTTGCAAGGGAGAATGTGAAAAGTGTTCATATGTAGTAAAAACCTGAGAAACCCGTCCGTTTTCGTCGTTTGTTATCGAATCGACTTAAAGCCTGATCGTCACATTGGGCGCTCTTCTCTCTGAAACGGTTGCACTTATCGTCTGCAAAGCTATGTCGCGTGCTGCAGTATGCGGAGACACTAAAAGCAGCGTAGTAGAACACAGATGAAGCTTCTAAGTTGATGTTATAGCTAGTAAGAAGTAGTACAATTTAAATTTTAGATATGGATTATTGACTTTTTAACTGGCTTTGGTGCCTTGCACATGAGCTAGGACCTTAAGATTCTGCATGAAAGGAGGACTAGCAGCCGAATTGCACGGGAGATTGCGAAAAGTGTTCATATGTAGTAAAAACCTGAGAAATCAGTCCGTTTTCGTCATTTTTTATGGAATCGACTTAAAGCCAGGTCGTCACATTGGCATCTCTTCTCTCTGAAACGGTTGTACATATCGTCTGCAATGCTATGTCGCGTGCTGCGGTATGTGGAGACACTAAAAGCACCATACTAGAACACAGATGAAGCTTCTATGTTGATGTCATAGCTAGTAAGAAGTAGTACAATTGAAATTTTAGATATCGATTATTGACTTTTTAGCTGGCTTTGGTGCCTTGGACATGAGCTAGGACCTTAAGATTCTGCATGAAAGGAGGACTAGCAGCCGAGTTGCACGGGAGAATGTGAAAAGTGTTCACATGTAGTAAAAACCTGTGAAATCCGTCCGTTTTCGTCATTTGTTATCGAATCGACTTAAAGCCAGATCGTCACATTTGCCGCTCTTCTCTCTGAAACGGTTGTACTTATCGTCTGCAAAGCTATGTCGCAGTGCTGCGGTATGTGGAGACTCTAAAAGCACCATAGCAGAACACAGATGAAGCTTCTAAGTTGATGTAATAGCCAGTAAGAAGTAGTACAACTCACGTTTTAGGAATCGATTATTGACTTTTTAGCTGGCTTTGGTGCCTTGGACATGAGCTAGGACCATAAGACTCTGCATGAAAGGAGGACTAGCAGCCGAGTAGCAAGGGAGAATGTGAAAAGTGTTCATATGTAATAAAAACCTGAGAAATCCGTCCGTTTTTGTCATTTGTTATCGAATCGACTTAAAGACAGATCATCACATTGGCCGCTCTTCTCTCTGAAACGGTTGTACTTATCGTCTGAAAGCTATGTCGCGTGCTGCGGTATGCGGAGACACTACAAGCACCATAGCAGAACACAGATGAAGCTTCTAAGATGATGTATAAGCCAGTAAGAATTAGTACAAATCAAGTTTTAGGTATCGATTATTGACTTTTTAGCTGGCTTTGGTGCCTTGGACATGAGCTAGGACCTTAAGATTCTGCATGAAAGGAGGACTAGCAGCCGAGTTGCACTGGAGAATGTGAAAAGTGTTCATATGTAGTAAAAACCTGAGAAATCCGTCCGTTTTCGTCGTTTGTTATCGAATCGACTTAAAGCCTGATCGTCACATTGGGCGCTCTTCTCTCTGAAACGGTTGCACTTATCGTTTGCAAAGCTATGTCGCGTGCTGCAGTATGCGGAGACACTAAAAGCAGCATAGTAGAACACAGATGAAGCTTCTAAGTTGATGTAATAGCTAGTAAGA
This sequence comes from Schistocerca gregaria, assembly GCF_023897955.1. Taxonomy (NCBI): domain Eukaryota; kingdom Metazoa; phylum Arthropoda; class Insecta; order Orthoptera; family Acrididae; genus Schistocerca; species Schistocerca gregaria. The sequence goes on along the minus strand of NW_026061721.1, from coordinate 1,322,525 downwards.
AGTAGTAAAATTTAAATTTTAGATATCGATTATTGACTTTTTAACTGGCTTTGGTGCCTTGCACATGAGCTAGGACCTTAAGATTCTGCATGAAAGGAGGACTAGCAGCCGAATTGCACGGGAGATTGTGAAAAGTGTTCATATGTAGTAAAAACCTGAGAAATCAGTCCGTTTTCGTCATTTTTTATGGAATCGACTTAAAGCCAGGTCGTCACATTGGCATCTCTTCTCTCTGAAACGGTTGTACATATCGTCTGCAAAGCTATGTCGCGTGCTGCGGTATGTGGAGACACTAAAAGCACCATACTAGAACACAGATGAAGTTTCTATGTTGATGTCATAGCTAGTAAGAAGTAGTACAATTGAAATTTTAGATATCGATTATTGACTTTTTAGCTGGCTTTGGTGCCTTGGACATGAGCTAGGACCTTAAGATTCTGCATGAAAGGAGGACTAGCAGCCGAGTTGCACGGGAGAATGTGAAAAGTGTTCATATGTAGTAAAAACCTGTGAAATCCGTCCGTTTTAGTCATTTGTTATCGAATCGACTTAAAGCCAGATCGTCACATTTGCCGCTCTTCTCTCTGAAACGGTTGTACTTATCGTCTGAAAGCTATGTCGCAGTGCTGCGGTATGTGGAGACTCAAAAAGCACCATAGCAGAACACAGATGAAGCTTCTAAGTTGATGTAATAGCCAGTAAGAAGTAGTACAACTCAAGTTTTAGGTGTCGATTATTGACTTTTTAGCTGGCTTTGGTGCCTTGGACATGAGCTAGGACCATAAGACTCTGCATGAAAGGAGGACTAGCAGCCGAGTTGCAAGGGAGAATGTGAAAAGTGTTCATATGTAGTAAAAACCTGAGAAATCCGTCCGTTTTTGTCATTTGTTATCGAATCGACTTAAAGCCAGGTCATCACATTGGCCGCTCTTCTGTCTGAAACGGTTGTACTTATCGTCTGAAAGCTATGTCGCGTGCTGCGGTATGCGGAGACACTAAAAGCACCATAGCAGAACACAGATGAAGCTTCTAAGATGATGTAATAGCCAGTAAGAATTAGTACAAATCAAGTTTTAGGTATCGATTATTGACTTTTTAGCTGGCTTTGGTGCCTTGGACATGAGCTAGGACCTTAAGATTCTGCATGAAAGGAGGACTACCAGCCGAATTGCACGGGAGAATGTGAAAAGTGTTCATATGTAGTAAAAACCTGAGAAATCCGTCCGTTTTCGTCATTTGTTATCGAATCGACTTAAAGCCAGATCGTCACATTGGCCGCTCTTCTCTCTGAAACGGTTGTACTTATCGTCTGCAAAGCTATGTCGCGTGCTGCGGTATGCGGAGACACAAAAAGCACCATAGTAGAACACAGATGAAGCTTCTAAGTTGATGTAATAGCTAGTAAGAAGTAGTACAATTGAAATTTTAGATATCGATTATTGACTTTTTAGCTGGCTTTGGTGCCTTGGACATGAGCTAGGACCTTAAGATTCTGCATGAAAGGAGGACTAGCAGCCGAGTTGCACGGGAGAAAGTGAAAAGTGTTCATATGTAGTAAAAACCCGAGAAATCCGTACGTTTTCGTCATAGGTTATCGAATCGTCTTAAAGCCAGATCGTCACATTGGCCGCTCTTCTCTCTGAAACGGTTGCACTTATCGTCTGCAAAGCTATGTCGCGTGCTGCAGTATGCGGAGACACTAAATGCAGCATAGTAGAACACAGATGAAGCTTCTAAGTTGATGTAATAGCTAGTAAGATGTAGTAAAATTGAAATTTTAGATATCGATTATTGACTTTTTAGCTGGCTTTGGTGCCTTGGACATGAGCTAGGACCTTAAGATTCTGCATGAAAGGAGGACTAGCAGCCGAGCTGCACGTTAGGATGTGAAAAGTTTTCATATGTAGTAAAAACCTGAGAAATCCGTCCATTTTCATCATTTGTTATCGAATCGACTTAAAGCCGGATCGTCACAATGGCCACTCTTCTCTCTGAAACGGTTGTACTTATCGTCTGCAAAGCTATGTCGCGTGCTGCGGTATGCGGAGACACCAAAATAGCCATAGTAGAACACAATTGAAGCTTCTAAGTTGATGTAATAGCCAGTAAGAAGTTGTGCAATTCAAGATTTGGGCATCGATTATTGACTTTGTAGCTGGTTTTGGTGCCTTGGACATGAGCTAGGACCTTAAGATTCTGCATGAAAGTAGGGTTAGCAGCCGAGTTGCACGGGAGAATGTGAAAAGTGTTCATATGTAATAAAAACCTGAGAAATCCGTCCGTTTTCGTCATTTGTTATGGAATCGACTTAAAGCCAGATCGTCACATTGGCCGCTCTTCCCTCTGACGCTGTTTTACTTATCATCTGCAATGCTATGTCGCGTGCTGCGGTATGCGCAGACACTTAAAGCACCATAGTAGAACACAGATGAAGCTTCTAAGTTGATGTAATAGCCAGTAAGAAGTAGTACAATTAAAGTTTTAGGTATCGATTATTGACTTTGTAGCTGGCTTTGGTGCCTTGGACATGAGCTATGACCTTAAGATTCTGCATGAAAGGAGGACTAGCAGCCGAGTTGCACGGGAGATTGTGAAAAGTGTTCATATGTAGTAAAAACCTAAGAGATCCGTTCGCCATCGTCATTTGTTAACGAATCGACTTAAAGCCAGATCGTCACATTGGCCGCTCTCCTCTCGGAAACGGTTGTACTTAACGTCTGCAAAGCTATGTCGAGTGCTGCGGTATGTGGAGACACTAAAAGCACCATAGTAGAATGCAGATGAAGCTTATAAGTTGATGTAATAGCCAGTAAGAGGTAGTACAATTCAAGTTTAAGGTATCGATTATTAAATTTTTAGCTGGCTTTGGTGCCTTGGACATGAGCTAGGACCTTAAGATTCTGCATGAAAGGAGGACTAGCAGCCGAGATGCATGGGTGTATGTGAAAAGTGTTCATATGTAGTAAAAACATGAGAAATCCGTTCGTTATCGTCATATATTACCGAATCGACTTATAGCCGGATCGTCACATTGGCCGGTTTTCTCTCTGAAACGGTTGTACTTATCGTCTGCAAAGCTATGTCGCGTGCTGCGGTATGTGGAGACACTAAAATCACCTTAGTAGGACACAGATGAAGCTTCTAAGTTGATGTAATAGCCAGTAAGAAGTAGTACAAGTCAAGTTTTAGGTATCGCTTATTGACTTTTTAGCTGGCTTTGGTGCCTTGGACATGAGCTAGGACCCTAAGAATCTGCATGAGAGGGATACTGGCAGAAAAGTTGCACGGGAGAATGTGAAATGTGCTCATATGTAGTATTAACCTGAGAAATCCGTCCGTTTTCGTCTTTTGTAATCGAGTCGACTAAAGGCCAGATCGTAACATTGTCCGCCCTTCTCTCTGAAACGGCTGTACTTATCGTCTGAAAGCTATGTCGCGTGCTGCGGTATGTGGAGACACTAAAAGCACCATAGTAGAACACAGATGAAGCCTCTAAGTTGATGTAATAGCCAGTAAGAAGTAGTACAATTCCAGTTTTAGGTATCGATTATTGACTTTTTAGCTGGCTTTGGTGCCTTGGACATGAGCTAGGACCTTAAGATTCTGCATGAAAGCAGGACTAGCAGCCCAGTTGCACTGGAGAATGTGAAAAGTGTTCATATGTAGTAAAAACCTGAGATATCCGTCCGTTTTCGTCGTTTGTTATCGAATCGACTTAAAGCCTGATCGTCACATTGGGCGCTCTTCCCTCTGAAACGGTTGCACTTATCGTCTGCAAAGCTATGTCGCGTGCTGCAGTATGCGGAGACACTAAAAGCAGCGTAGTAGAACACAGATGAAGCTTCTAAGTTGATGTAACAGCTAGTAAGAAGTAGTACAATTGAAATTTTAGATATCGATTATTGACTTTTTAGCTGGCTTTGGTGCCTTGGACATGAGCTAGGACCTTAAGATTCTGCATGAAAGGAAGACTAGCAGCCGAGTTGCACGGGAGAAAGTGAAAAGTGTTCATATGTAGTAAAAACCCGAGAAATCCGTACGTTTTCGTCATTGGTTATCAAATCGTCATAAAGCCAGATCGTCACATTGGTCGCTCTTCTCTCTGAAACGGTTGTACTTATCGTCTGCAAAGCTATGTCGAGTGCTGCGGTATGTGGAGACACTAAAATCACCATAGTAGAACACAGATGAAGCTTCTAAGTTGATGTAATAGCCAGTAAGAGGTAGTACAATTCAAGTTTTAGGTATCGATTATTGACGTTTTAGCTGGCTTTCGTGACTTGGACATGAGCTAGGACCTTAAGTTTCTGCATGAAAGGAGGACTAGCAGCTGACTTGCCTGGGAGAATATGAAAAGTGTTCATATGTAGTAAAAACCTGAGAAATCCTTCCGTTTTCGTCATTTGTTATCGAATCGACCTAAAGCCAGATCGTGACATTGGCCGCTCTTCTCTCTGAAACGGTTGCACTTATCGTCTGCAAAGCTATGTCGCGTGCTGCAGTATGCGGAGACACTAAATGCAGCATAGTAGAACACAGATGAAGCTTCTAAGTTGATGTAATAGCTAGTAGGAAGTAGTAAAATTGAAAATTTAGATATCGATTATTGACTTTTTAGCTGGCTTTGGTGCCTTGGACATGAGCTAGGACCTTAAGATTCTGCATGAAAGGAGGACTAGCAGCCGAGCTGCACGTTAGGATGTGAAAAGTTTTCATATGTAGTAAAAACCTGAGAAATCCGTCCATTTTCGTCATTTGTTATCGAATCGACTTAAAGCCGGATCGTCACATTGGCCACTCTTCTCTCTGAAACGGCTGTACTTATCGTCTGAAAGCTATGTCGCGTGCTGCGGTATGTGGAGACACTAAAAGCACCATAGTAGAACACAGATGAAGCTTCTAAGTTGATGTAATAGCCAGTAAGAAGTAGTACAATTCAAGTTTTAGGTATCGATTATTGACTTTTTAGCTGGCTTTGATGCCTTGGACATGAGCTATGTCCTTACGAATCTGCATGAGAGGAGGACTAGCAGCCGAGTTGCACGGGAGAATGTGAAATGTGCTCATATGTAGTATTAACCTGAGAAATCCGTCCGTTTTCGTCTTTTGTAATCGAGTCGACTAAAGGCCAGATCGTAACATTGTCCGCCCTTCATTCTGAAACGGCTGTACTTATCGTCTGAAAGCTATGTCGCGTGCTGCGGTATGTGGAGAAACTAAAAGCACCATAGTAGAGCACAGATGAAGCTTCTAAGTTGATGTAATAGCCAGTAAGAAGTAGTACAATTCCAGTTTTATTTATCGATTATTGACTTTTTAGCTGGCTTTGGTGCCTTGGACATGAGCTAGGACCTTAAGATTCTGCATGAAAGCAGGACTAGCAGCCGAGTTGCACTGGAGAATGTGAAAAGTGTTCATATGTAGTACAAACCTGAGAAATCCGTCCGTTTTCGTCGTTTGTTATCGAATCGACTTAAAGCCTGATCGTCACATTGGGCGCTCTTCTCTCTGAAACGGTTGCACTTATCGTCTGGAAAGCTATGTCGCGTGCTGCAGTATGCGGAGACACTAAAAGCAGCATAGTAGAACACAGATGAAGCTTCTAAGTTGATGTAATAGCTAGTAAGAAGTAGTACAATTTAAATTTTAGATATCGATTATTGACTTTTTAACTGGCTTTGGTGCCTTGCACATGAGCTAGGACCTTAAGATTCTGCATGAAAGGAGGACTAGCAACCGAATTGCACGGGAGATTGTGAAAAGTGTTCATATGTAGTAAAAACCTGAGAAATCCGTCCGTTTTCGTCATTTTTTATGGAATCGACTTAAAGCCAGGTCGTCACATTGGCATCTCTTCTCTCTGAAACGGTTGTACATATCGTCTGCAAAGCTATGTCGCGTGCTGCGGTATGTGGAGACACTAAAAGCAGCATACTAGAACACAGATGAAGCTTCTATGTTGATGTCATAGCTAGTAAGAAGTAGTACAATTGAAATTTTAGATATCGATTATTGACTTTTTAGCTGGCTTTGGTGCCTTGGATATGAGCTAGGACCTTAAGATTCTGAATGAAAGGAGGACTAGCAGCCGAGTTGCACGGGAGAATGTGAAAAGTTTTCATATGTAGTAAAAACCTGAGATATCCGTCCATTTTCGTAATTTGTAATCGAATCGACTTAAAACCGGATCGTGACATTGGCCGCTCTTCTCTCTGAAACGGTTGTACTTATCGTCTGCAAAGCTATGTCGCGTGCTGCGGTATGCGGAGACACTAAAAGCACCATAGTAGAACACAGATGAAGCTTCTAAGTTGATGTAATAGCTAGTAAGAAGTAGTACAATTGGAATTTTAGATATCGATTATTGACTCTTTAGCTGGCTCTGGTGCCTTGGACATGAGCTAGGACCTTAAGATTCTGCATGAAAGGAGGACTAGCAGCCGAGTTGCACGGGAGAATGTGAAAAGTGTTCATATGTAGTAAAAACCTGAGAAGTCCGTCCGTTTTGTCATTTGTTATCGAATCGACTTAATGCCAGATCGTCACATTGGCCGCTCTTCTCTCTGAAACGGTTGTACTTATCGTCTGAAAGCTATGTCGCGTGCTGCGGTATGCGGAGACACCAAAATAACCATAGTAGAACACAGATGAAGCTTCTAAGTTGATGTAATAGCCAGTAAGAAGTAGTACAATTCAAGTTTTAGGTATCGATTATTGACTTTTTAGCTGGCTTTGGTGCCTTGGACATGAGCTATGTCCTTACGAATCTGCATGAGAGGAGGACTAGCAGCCGAGTTGCACGGGAGAATGTGAAATGTGCTCATATGTAGTATTAACCTGAGAAATCCGTCCGTTTTCGTCTTTTGTAATCGACTAAAGGCCAGATCGTAACATTGTCCGCCCTTCTCTCTGAAACGGCTGTACTTATCGTCTGAAAGCTATGTCGCGTGCTGCTGTATGTGGAGACACTAAAAGCACCATAGTAGAACACAGATGAAGCTTCTAAGTTGATGTAATAGCCAGTAAGAAGTAGTACAATTCCAGTTTTAGGTATCGATTATTGACTTTTTAGCTGGCTTTGGTGCCTTGGACATGAGCTAGGACCTTACGATTCTGCATGAAAGCAGGACTAGCAGCCGAGTTGCACTGGAGAATGTGAAAAGTGTTCATATGTAGTAAAAACCTGAGAAATCCGTCCGTTTTCGTCGTTTGTTATCGAATCGACTTAAAGCCTGATCGTCACATTGGGCGCTCTTCTCTCTGAAACGGTTGCACTTATCGTCTGCAAAGCTATGTCGCGTGCTGCAGTATGCGGAGACACTAAAAGCAGCATAGTAGAACACAGATGAAGCTTCTAAGTTGATGTAATAGCTAGTAAGAAGTAGTACAATTAAAATTTTAGATATCGATTATTGACTTTTTAACTGGCTTTGGTGCCTTGCACATGAGCTAGGACCTTAAGATTCTGCATGAAAGGAGGACTAGCAGCCGAATTGCACGGGAGATTGTGAAAAGTGTTCATATGTAGTAAAAACCTGAGAAATCAGTCCGTTTTCGTCATTTTTTATGGAATCGACTTAAAGCCAGGTCGTCACATTGGCATCTCTTCTCTCTGAAACGGTTGTACATATCGTCTGCAAACCTATGTCGCGTGCTGCGGTATGTGGAGACACTAAAAGCACCATACTAGAACACAGGTGAAGCTTCTATGTTGATGTCATAGCTAGTAAGAAGTAGTACAATTGAAATTTTAGATACCGATTATTGACTTTTTAGTTGGCTTTGGTGCCTTGGACATGAGCTAGGACCATAAGACTCTGCATGAAAGGAGGACTAGCAGCCGAGTTGCAAGGGAGAATGTGAAAAGTGTTCATATGTAGTAAAAACCTGAGAAATCCGTCCGTTTTTGTCATTTGTTATCGAATCGACTTAAAGCCAGATCATCACATTGGCCGCTCTTCTCTCTGAAACGGTTGTACTTATCGTCTGCAAAGCTATGTCGCGTGCTGCGGTATGCGGAGACACTAAAAGCACCATAGCAGAACACAGATGAAGCTTCTAAGATGATGTAATAGCCAGTAAGAATTAGTACAAATCAAGTTTTTTGTATCGATTATTGACTTTTTAGCTGGCTTTGGTGCCTTGGACATGAGCTAGGACCTTAAGATTCTGCATGAGAGCAGGACTAGCAGCCGAGTTGCACTGGAGAATGTGAAAAGTGTTCATATGTAGTAAAAACCTGAGAAATCCGTCCGTTTTCGGCGTTTGTTATCGAATCGACTTAAAGCCTGATCGTCACATTGGGCGCTCTTCTCTCTGAAACGGTTGCACTTATCGTTTGCAAAGCTATGTCGCGTGCTGCAGTATGCGGAGACACTAAAAGCAGCATAGTAGAACACAGATGAAGCTTCTAAGTTGATGTAATAGCTAGTAAGAAGTAGTACAATTTAAATTTTAGATATCGATTATTGACTTTTTAACTGGCTTTGGTGCCTTGCACATGAGCTAGGACCTTAAGATTCTGCATGAAAGGAGGACTAGCAGCCGGATTGCACGGGAGATTGTGAAAAGTGTTCATATGTAGTAAAAACCTGAGAAATCAGTCCGTTTTCGTCATTTTTTATGGAATCGACTTAAAGCCAGGTCGTCACATTGGCATTTCTTCTCTCTGAAACGGTTGTACATATCGTCTGCAAAGCTATGTCGCGTGCTGCGGTATGTGGAGACACTAAAAGCACCATACTAGAACACAGATGAAGCTTCTATGTTGATGTCATAGCTAGTAAGAAGTAGTACAATTGAAATTTTAGATATCGATTATTGACCTTTTAGCTGGCATTGGTGCCTTGGACATGAGCTAGGACCTTAAGATTCTGCATGAAAGGAGGACTAGCAGCCGAGTTGCACGGGAGAATGTGAAAAGTGTTCATATGTAGTAAAAACCTGTGAAATCCGTCGGTTTTCGTCATTTGTTATCGAATCGACTTAAAGCCAGATCGTCACATTTGCCGCTCTTCTCTCTGAAACGGTTGTACTTATCGTCTGCAAAGCTATGTCGCAGTGCTGCGGTATGTGGAGACTCTAAAAGCACCATAGCAGAACACAGATGAAGCTTCTAAGTTGATGTAATAGCCAGTAAGCAGTAGTACAACTCAAGTTTTAGGTATCGATTATTGACATTTTAGCTGGCTTTGGTGCCTTGGACATGAGCTAGGACCATAAGACTCTGCATGAAAGGAGGAATAGCAGCCGAGTTGCAAGGGAGAATGTGAAAAGTGTTCATATGTAGTAAAAACCTGAGAAATCCGTCCGTTTTTGTCATTTGTTATCGAATCGACTTAAAGCCAGATCATCACATTGGCCGCTCTTCTCTCTGAAACGGTTGTACTTATCGTCTGAAAGCTATGTCGCGTGCTGCGGTATGCGGAGACACTAAAAGCACCATAGCAGAACACAGATGAAGCTTCTAAGATGATGTAATAGCCAGTAAGAATTAGTACAAATCAAGTTTTAGGTATCGATTATTGACTTTTTAGCTGGCTTTGGTGCCTTGGACATGAGCTAGGACCTTAAGATTCTGCATGAAAGGAGGACTACCAGCCGAATTGCACGGGAGAATGTGAAAAGTGTTCATATGTAGTAAAAACCTGAGAAATCCGTCCGTTTTCGTCATTTGTTATCGAATCGACTTAAAGCCAGATCGTCACATTGGCCGCTCTTCTCTCTGAAACGGTTGTACTTATCGTCTGCAAAGCTATGTCGCGTGCTGCGGTATGCGGAGACACTAAAAGCACCATAGTAGATCACAGATGAAGCTTCTAAGATGATGTAATAGCCAGTAAGAATTAGTACAATACCAGTTTTATGTATCGATCATTGACTTTTTAGCTAGCTTTGGTGCCTTGGACATGACCTAGGACATTAAGATTCTGAATGAAAGGAGGACTAGCAGCCGAATTGCACGGGAGAATGTGAAAAGTGTTCATATGTTGTAAAAACCTGAGAAATCCGTCCGTTTTCGTCATTTGTTATCGAATCGACTTAAAGCCAGATCGTCACATTGGCCGCTCTCCTCTCTGAAACGGTTGTACTTATCGTCTGCAAAGCTATGTCGCGTGCTGCGGTATGCAGAGACACTAAATGCACCATAGTAGAACACAGATGAAGCTTCTAAGTTGATGTAATAGCCAGTAAGAAGTAGTAAAATTCAAGTTTTAGTTATCGATTATTGACTTTGTAGCTGGCTTTGGTGCCTTGGACATGAGCTAGGACCTTAAGATTCTGCATGAAAGAACGACTAGCAGCCGAGTTGTACGGGAGAATGTGAAAAGTGTTCATATGTAGTAAAAACCTGAGAAATCCATACGTTTTCGTCATTGGTTATCGATTCGTCTTAAAGCCAGATCGTCACATTGGCCGCTCTTCTCTCTGAAACGGTTGTACTTATCGTCTGCAAAGCTATGTCGCGTGCTGCAGTATGCGGAGACACTAAAAGCAGCATAGTAGAACACAGATGAAGCTTCTAAGTTGATGTAATAGCTAGTAAGAAGTAGTACAATTTAAATTTTAGATATCGATTATTGACTTTTTAACTGGCTTTGGTGCCTTGCACATGAGCTAGGACCTTAAGATTCTGCATGAAAGGAGGACTAGCAGCCGGATTGCACGGGAGATTGTGAAAAGTGTTCATATGTAGTAAAAACCTGAGAAATCAGTCCGTTTTCGTCATTTTTTATGGAATCGACTTAAAGCCAGGTCGTCACATTGGCATTTCTTCTCTCTGAAACGGTTGTACATATCGTCTGCAAAGCTATGTCGCGTGCTGCGGTATGTGGAGACACTAAAAGCACCATACTAGAACACAGATGAAGCTTCTATGTTGATGTCATAGCTAGTAAGAAGTAGTACAATTGAAATTTTAGATATCGATTATTGACTTTTTAGCTGGCATTGGTGCCTTGGACATGAGCTAGGACCTTAAGATTCTGCATGAAAGGAGGACTAGCAGCCGAGTTGCACGGGAGAATGTGAAAAGTGTTCATATGTAGTAAAAACCTGTGAAATCCGTCCGTTTTCGTCATTTGTTATCGAATCGACTTAAAGCCAGATCGTCACATTTGCCGCTCTTCTCTCTGAAACGGTTGTACTTATCGTCTGCAAAGCTATGTCGCAGTGCTGCGGTATGTGGAGACTCTAAAAGCACCATAGCAGAACACAGATGAAGCTTCTAAGTTGATGTAATAGCCAGTAAGCAGTAGTACAACTCAAGTTTTAGGTATCGATTATTGACATTTTAGCTGGCTTTGGTGCCTTGGACATGAGCTAGGACCATAAGACTCTGCATGAAAGGAGGAATAGCAGCCGAGTTGCAAGGGAGAATGTGAAAAGTGTTCATATGTAGTAAAAACCTGAGAAATCCGTCCGTTTTTGTCATTTGTTATCGAATCGACTTAAAGCCAGATCATCACATTGGCCGCTCTTCTCTCTGAAACGGTTGTACTTATCGTCTGAAAGCTATGTCGCGTGCTGCGGTATGCGGAGACACTAAAAGCACCATAGCAGAACACAGATGAAGCTTCTAAGATGATGTAATAGCCAGTAAGAATTAGTACAAATCAAGTTTTAGGTATCGATTATTGACTTTTTAGCTGGCTTTGGTGCCTTGGACATGAGCTAGGACCTTAAGATTCTGCATGAAAGGAGGACTACCAGCCGAATTGCACGGGAGAATGTGAAAAGTGTTCATATGTAGTAAAAACCTGAGAAATCCGTCCGTTTTCGTCATTTGTTATCGAATCGACTTAAAGCCAGATCGTCACATTGGCCGCTCTTCTCTCTGAAACGGTTGTACTTATCGTCTGCAAAGCTATGTCGCGTGCTGCGGTATGCGGAGACACTAAAAGCACCATAGTAGATCACAGATGAAGCTTCTAAGATGATGTAATAGCCAGTAAGAATTAGTACAATACCAGTTTTATGTATCGATCATTGACTTTTTAGCTAGCTTTGGTGCCTTGGACATGACCTAGGACATTAAGATTCTGAATGAAAGGAGGACTAGCAGCCGAATTGCACGGGAGAATGTGAAAAGTGTTCATATGTTGTAAAAACCTGAGAAATCCGTCCGTTTTCGTCATTTGTTATCGAATCGACTTAAAGCCAGATCGTCACATTGGCCGCTCTCCTCTCTGAAACGGTTGTACTTATCGTCTGCAAAGCTATGTCGCGTGCTGCGGTATGCAGAGACACTAAATGCACCATAGTAGAACACAGATGAAGCTTCTAAGTTGATGTAATAGCCAGTAAGAAGTAGTAAAATTCAAGTTTTAGTTATCGATTATTGACTTTGTAGCTGGCTTTGGTGCCTTGGACATGAGCTAGGACCTTAAGATTCTGCATGAAAGAACGACTAGCAGCCGAGTTGTACGGGAGAATGTGAAAAGTGTTCATATGTAGTAAAAACCTGAGAAATCCATACGTTTTCGTCATTGGTTATCGATTCGTCTTAAAGCCAGATCGTCACATTGGCCGCTCTTCTCTCTGAAACGGTTGTACTTATCGTCTGCAAAGCTATGTCGCGTGCTGCGGTATGTGGAGACACTATAAGCACCATAGTAGAACACAGATGAAGCTTCTAAGTTGATGTAATAGCTAGTAAGAGGTAGTACAATTCAAGTTTTAGGTATCGATTATTGACTTTTTAGCTGGATTTGGTGCCTTGGCCATGAGCTAGGACCTTAAGATTCTGCATGAAAGGAGGACTAGCAGCCGAGTTGCACGGGAGGATGTGAAAAGTTTTCATATGTAGTAAATACCTGAGAAATCCGTCCATTTTCGTAATTTGTAATCGAATCGACTTAAAACCGGATCGTGACATTGGCCGCTCTTCTCTCTGAAACGGTTGTACTTATCGTCTGCAAAGCTATGTCGCGTGCTGCGGTATGCGGAGACACTAAAAGCACCATAGTAGAACACAGATGAAGCTTCTAAGTTGATGTAATAGCTAGTAAGAAGTAGTACAATTGGAATTTCAGATATCGATTATTGACTTTTTAGCTGGCTCTGGTGCCTTGGACATGAGCTAGGACCTTAAGATTCTGCATGAAAGGAGGACTAGCAGCCGAGATGCACGGGAGAATGTGAAAAGTGTTCATATGTAGTAAAAACCTGAGAAGTCCGTCCGTTTTGTCATTTGTTATCGAATCGACTTAATGCCAGATCGTCACATTGGCCGCTCTTCTCTCTGAAACGGTTGTACTTATCGTCTGAAAGCTATGTTGCGTGCTGCGGTATACGGAGACACTAAAAGCACCATAGTAGAACACAGATGGAGCTTCTAAGATGATGTAATAGCCAGTAACAATTAGTACAATACCAGTTTTAGGTATCGATTATTGACTTTTAGCTGGCTTTGGTGCCTTGGACATGAGCTAGGACCTTAAGATTCTGCATGAAAGGAGGGTTAGCAGCTGAGTTGCACGGGAGAATGTGAAAAGTGTTCATATGTAGTAAAAACCTGAGAAATCCGTCCCCTTTCGTCATTTCTTATGGAATCGACTTAAAGCCAGATCGTCACATTGGCCGCTCTTCCCTCTGACGCTGTTGTACTTATCGTCTGCAATGCTATGTCGCGTGCTGTGGTATGCGGAGACACTTAAAGCACCATAGTAGAACACAGATGAAGCTTCTATGTTGATGTAATAGCCAGTAAGAAGTAGTACAATTCAAGTTTTAGGTATCGATTATTGACTTTGTAGCTGGCTTTGGTGCCTTGAACATGAACTAGGACCATAAGATTCTGCATGAAAGGAGGACTAGCAGCCAAGTTGCACGGGAGATTGTGAAAAGTGTCCATATGTAGTAAAAACCTGAGAGATCCGTTCGCCATCGTCATTTGTTAACGAATCAACTTAAAGCCAGATCGTCACATTGGCCGCTCTCCTCTCTGAAACGGTTGTACTTATCGTCTGCAAAGCTATGTCGCGTGCTGCGGTATGCGGAGACACTAAAAGCACCATAGTAGAACACAGATCAAGCTTCTAATTTGATGTAATAGCCAGTAAGAAGTAGTACAATTCAAGTTTTACTTATCGATTATTGACTTTTTAGCCGTCTGTGGTGCCTTGGACATGAGCTAGGACCTTAAGATTCTGCATGAAAGTAGGACTAGCAGCCGAGTTGCACGGGAGGATGTGAAGAGTTTTCATATGTAGTAAAAACCTGAGAAATCCGTCCAATGTCGTCATTTGTTATCGAATCGACTTAAAACCGGATCGTGACATTGGCCGCTCTTCTCTCTGAAATGGTTGTACTTATCGTCTGCAAAGCTATGTCGCGTGCCGCGGTATGTGGAGACACTAAAATCACCATAGTAGGACACAGATGAAGCTTCTAAGTTGATGTAATAGCCAGTAAGAAGTAGTACAATTCAAGTTTTAGGTATCGATTATTGCCTTTTTAGCTGACTTTGGTGCCTTGGACATGAGCTAGGACCTTAAGAAACTGCATGAAAGGAGGACTAGCAGCCGAGTTGCACGGGAGAATGTGAAAAGTGTTCATATGTAGTAAAAACCTGAGAAATCCGACCGTTTTCGTCATTTGTTATCGAATCGACTTAAAGCCTGATCGTCACATTTGCCGCTCTTCTCTCTGAAACGGTTGTACTTATCGTCTGCAAAGCTATGTCGCAGTGCTGCGGTATGTGGAGACTCTAAAAGCACCATAGCAGAACACAGATGAAGCTTCTAAGTTGATGTAATAGCCAGTAAGAAGTAGTACAACTCAAGTTTTAGGTATCGATTATTGACTTTTTAGCTGGCTTTGGTGCCTTGGACATGAGCTAGGACCATAAGACTCTGCATGAAAGGAGGACTAGCAGCCGAGTTGCAAGGGAGAATGTGAAAAGTGTTCATATGTAGTAAAAACCTGAGAAATCCGTCCGTTTTTGTCATTTGTTATCGAATCGACTTAAAGCCAGATCATCACATTGGCCGCTCTTCTCTCTGAAACGGTTGTACTTATCGTCTGAAAGCTATGTCGCGTGCTGCGGTATGCGGAGACACTAAAAGCACCATAGCAGAACACAGATGAAGCTTCTAAGATGATGTAATAGCCAGTAAGAATTAGTACAAATCAAGTTTTAGGTATCGATTATTGACTTTTTAGCTGGCTTTGGTGCCTTGGACATGAGCTAGGACCTTAAGATTCTGCATGAAAGGAGGACTAGCAGCCGAATTGCACGGGAGAATGTGAAAAGTGTTCATATGTAGTAAAAACCTGAGAAATCCGTCCCCTTTCGTCATTTGTTATCGAATCGACTTAAAGCCAGATCGTCACATTGGCCGCTCTCCTCTCTGAAACGGTTGTACTTATCGTCTGCAAAGCTATGTCGCGTGCTGCGGTATTCAGAGACACTAACTGCACCATAGTAGAACACAGATGAAGCTTCTAAGTTGATGTAATAGCCAGTAAGAAGTAGTAAAATTCAAGTTTTAGTTATTGATTATTGACTTTGTAGCTGGCTTTGGTGCCTTGGACATGAGCTAGGACCTTAAGATTCTGCATGAAAGAACGACTAGCAGCCGAGTTGTACGGGAGAATGTGAAAAGTGTTCATATGTAGTAAAAACCTGAGAAATCCATACGTTTTCGTCATTGGTTATCGATTCGTCTTAAAGCCAGATCGTCACATTGGCCGCTCTTCTCTCTGAAACGGTTGTACTTATCGTCTGCAAAGCTATGTCGCGTGCTGCGGTATGTGGAGACACTAAAAGCACCATAGTAGAACACAGATGAAGCTTCTAAGTTGATGTAATAGCTAGTAAGAGGTAGTACAATTCAAGTTTTAGGTATCGATTATTGACTTTTTAGCTGGATTTGGTGCCTTGGCCATGAGCTAGGACCTTAAGATTCTGCATGAAAGGAGGACTAGCAGCCGAGTTGCACGGGAGGATGTGAAAAGTTTTCATATGTAGTAAAAACCTTAGAAATCCGTCCATTTTCGTATTTTTGTAATCGAATCGACTTAAAACCGAATCGTGACATTGGCCGCTCTTCTCTCTGAAACGGTTGTACTTATCGTCTGCAAAGCTATGTCGCGTGCTGCAGTATGCGGAGACACTAAAAGCACCATAGTAGAACACAGATGAAGCTTCTAAGTTGATGTAATAGCTAGTAAGAAGTAGTACAATTGGAATTTTAGATATCGATTATTGACTTTTTAGCTGGCTCTGGTGCCTTGGACATGAGCTAAGACCTTAAGATTCTGCATGAAAGGAGGACTAGCAGCCGAGTTGCACGGGAGAATCTGAAAAGTGTTCATATGTAGTAAAAACCTGAGAAGTCCGTCCGTTTTGTCATTTGTTATAGAATCGACTTATTGCCAGATCGTCACATTGGCCGCTCTTCTCTCTGAAACGGTTGTACTTATCGTCTGAAAGCTATGTTGCGTGCTGCGGTATACGGAGACACTAAAAGCACCATAGTAGAACACAGATGGAGCTTCTAAGATGATGTAATAGCCAGTAACAATTAGTACAATACCAGTTTTAGGTATCGATTATTGACTTTTAGCTGGCTTTGGTGCCTTGGACATGAGCTAGGACCTTAAGATTCTGCATGAAAGGAGGACTAGCAGCCAAGTTGCACGGGAGATTGTGAAAAGTGTTCATATGTAGTAAAAACCTGAGAGAACCGTTCGCCATCGTCATTTGTTAACGAATCAACTTAAAGCCAGATCGTCACATTGGCCGCTCTCCTCTCTGAAACGGTTGTACTTATCGTCTGCAAAGCTATGTCGCGTGCTGCGGTATGCGGAGACACTAAAAGCACCATAGTAGAACACAGATCAAGCTTCTAATTTGATGTAATAGCCGGTAAGAAGTAGTACAATTCAAGTTTTACTTATCGATTATTGACTTTTTAGCCGTCTGTGGTGCCTTGGACATGAGCTAGGACCTTAAGATTCTGCATGAAAGTAGGACTAGCAGCCGAGTTGCACGGGAGGATGTGAAGAGTTTTCATATGTAGTAAAAACCTGAGAAATCCGTCCAATGTCGTCATTTGTTATCGAATCGACTTAAAACCGGATCGTGACATTGGCCGCTCTTCTCTCTGAAATGGTTGTACTTATCGTCTGCAAAGCTATGTCGCGTGCCGTGGTATGTGGAGACACTAAAATCACCATAGTAGGACACAGATGAAGCTTCTAAGTTGATCTAATAGCCAGTAAGAAGTAGTACAATTCAAGTTTTAGGTATCGATTGTTGACTTTTTAGCTGACTTTGGTGCCTTGGACATGAGCTAGGACCTTAAGAATCTGCATGAAAGGAGGACTAGCAGCCGAGTTGCACGGGAGAATGTGAAAAGTGTTCATATGTAGTAAAAACCTGAGAAATCCGACCGTTTTCGTCATTTGTTATCGAATCGACTTAAAGCCAGATCGTCACATTGTCCGCCCTTCTCTCTGAAACGGTTGTACTTATCGTCTGCAAAGCTATGTCGCGTGCTACGGTATGTGGAGACACTAAAAGCACCATAGTAGAACACAGATGAAGCTTCTAAGTTGATGTAATAGCCAGTAAGAGGTAGTACAATTCAAGTTTTAGGTATCGATTATTGACTTTTTAGCTGGCTTTCGTGCCTTGGACATGAGAAGGACCTTAAGATTCTGCATGAAAGGAGGACTAGCAGCTGACTTGCCTGGGAGAATATGAAAAGTGTTCATATGTAGTAAAAACCTGAGAAATCCTTCCGTTTTCGTCATTTGTTATCGAATCGACCTAAAGCCAGATCGTGACATTGATCGCTCTTCTCTCTGAAACGGTTGTACTTATCGTCTGCAAAGCTATGTCGCATGCTGTGGTATGCGGAGACACTAAAATCACCATAGTAGGACACAGATGAAGCTTCTAAGTTGATGTAATAGCCAGTAAGAAGTGGTACAATTCAAGTTTTAGGTATCGATTATTGACTTTTTAGCTGGCATTGGTGCCTTGGACATGAGCTAGGACCTTACGAATCTGCATGAGAGGAGGACTAGCAGAAAAGTTGCACGGGAGAATGTGAAATGTGTTAATATGTAGTATTAACCTGAGAAATCCGTCCGTTTTCGTCATTTGTTATCGAATCGACCTAAAGCCAGATCGTGACATTGATCGCCCTTCTCTCTGAAACGGTTGTACTTATCGTCTGCAAAGCTATGTCGCATGCTGTGGTATGCGGAGACACTAAAATCACCATAGTAGGACACAGATGAAGCTTCTAAGTTGATGTAATAGCCAGTAAGAGGTAGTACAATTCAAGTTTTAGGTATCGATTATTGACTTTTTAGCTGGCTTTCGTGCCTTGGACATGAACTAGGACCTTAAGATTCAGCACGAAAGGAATACTAGCAGCTGACGTGCCTGGGAGAATATGAAAAGTGTTTATTTGTAGTAAAAACCTGAGAAATCCGTCCGTTTTCGTCGTTTGTTATCGAATCCACTTAAAGCCTGATCGTCACATTGGGCGCCCTTCTCTCTGAAACGGTTGCACTTATCGTCTGCAAAGCTATGTCGCGTGCTGCAGTATGCGGAGACACTAAAAGCAGCATAGTAGAACACAGATGAAGCTTCTAAGTTGATGTAATAGCTAGTAAGAAGTAGTACAATTGAAATTTTAGATATCGATTATTGACTTTTTAGCTGGCTTTGGTGCCTTGGACATGAGCTAGGACCTTAAGATTCTGCATGAAAGGAGGACTAGCAGCGGAGTTGCACGGGAGAATGTGAAAAGTGTTCATATGTAGTAACAACCCAAGAAATCCGTACGTTTTCGTCATTGGTTATCGAATCTTCTTAAAGCCAGGTCGTCACATTGGCCGCTCTTCTCTCTGAAACGGTTGTACTTATCGTCCGCAAAGCTAGGTCGAGTGCTGCGGTATGTGGAGACACTAAAAGCACCATAGTAGAACACAGATGAAGCTTCTAAGTTGATGTAATAGCCAGTAAGAGGTAGTACAATTCAAGTTTTAGGTATCGATTATTGACTTTTTAGCTGGCTTTCGTGCCTTGGACATGAGCTAGGACCTTAAGATTCTGCACGAAAGGAATACTAGCAGCTGACGTGAATGGGAGAATATGAAAAGTGTTTATATGTAGTAAAAACCTGAGAATTCCTTCCGTTTTCGTCATTTGTTATCGAATCGACCTAAAGCCAGATCGTGATATTGGCCGCTCTTCTCTCTGAAACGGTTGTACTTATCGTCTGCAAAGCTATGTCTCGTGCTGCGGTATGTGGAGACACTAAAAGCACCATAGTGGAACACAGATGAAGGTTCTAAGTTGATGTAATAGCCAGTAAGAAGTAGTACAACTCAAGTTTTAGGTATCGATTATTGACTTTTTAGCGGGCTTTGGTGCCTTCGACATGAGCTAGGACCTTAAGATTCGGCATGAAACGAGGACTAGCAGCCGAGCTGCACGGGAGAATGTGAAAAGTGTTCATATGTAGTAAAAACCTGAGAAATCCGTCCGTTTTCGTTATTTGTTATCGAATCGACTTAAAGCCAAATCGTCACATTGGCCGCTCTTCTCTCTGAAACGGTTGTACTTATCGTCTGCAAAGCTATGTCGCATGCTGTGGTATGCGGAGACACTAAAATCACCATAGTAGGACACAGATGAAGCTTCTAAGTTGATGTAATAGCCAGTAAGAAGTGGTACAATTCAAGTTTTAGGTATCGATTATTGACTTTTTAGCTGGCTTTGGTGTCTTGGACAAGAGCTAGGACCTTACAAATCTGCATGAGAGGAGGACTAGCAGAAAAGTTGCACGGGAGAATGTGAAATGTGTTAATATGTAGTATTAACCTGAGAAATCCGTCCGTTTTCGTCATTGGTTATCGAATCGTCTTATGGCCAGATCGTCACATTGGCCGCTCTTCTCTCTGAAACGGTTGTACTTATCGTCTGCAAAGCTATGTCGAGTGCTGCGGTATGTGGAGACACTAAAAGCACCATAGTAGAACACAGATGAAGCTTCTAAGTTGATGTAATAGCCAGTAAGAGGTAGTACAATTCAAGTTTTATGTATCGATTATTGACTTTTTATCTGGCTTTGGTGCCTTGGACATGAGCTAGGACCTTAAGATTCTGCATGAAAGGAGGATTAGCAGCTGACTTGCCTGGGAGAATATGAAAAGTGTTCATATGTAGTAAAAACCTGAGAAATCCTTCCGTTTTCGTCATTTGTTATCGAATCGACCTAAAGCCAGATCGTGACATTGGCCGCTCTTCTCTCTGAAACGGTTGTACTTATCGTCTGCAAAGCTATGTCGCGTGCTGCGGTATGCGGAGACACTAAAAAACCATAGTAGAACACAGATGAAGCTTCTAAGTTGATGTAATAGCCAGTAAGAAGTACTACAATTCAAGATTTGGGCATCGATTATTGACTTTTTAGCTGGCTTTGGTGCCTTGGACATGAGCTAGGACCTTAAGATTCTGTATGAAAGGAGGACTAGCAGCCGAGTTGCATGGGAGAATGTGAAAAGTGTTCATATGTAGTAAAAACCTGAGAAATCCGTCCGTTTTCGTCATTTGTTATCGAATCGACTTAAAGCCAGATCGTCACATTGGCCGCTCTTCTCTCTGAAACGGTTGTACTTATCGTCTGCAAAGCTATGTCGCGTGCTGCAGTATGCGGAGACACTAATAGCAGCATAGTAGAACACAGATGAAGCTTCTAAGTTGATGTAATAGCTAGTAAGAAGTAGTACAATTGAAATTTTAGATATCGATTATTGACTTTTTAGCTGGCTTTGGTGGCTTGGACATGAGCTAGGACCTTAAGATTCTGCATGAAAGGAGGACTAGCACCCGAGTTGCATGGGAGAATGTGAAAAGTGTTCATATCTAGTAAAAACCCAAGAAATCCGTACGTTTTCGTCATTGGTTATCGAGTCGTCTTAAAGCCAGGTCGTCACATTGGCCGCTCTTCTCTCTGAAACGGTTGTACTTATCGTCTGCAAAGCTATGTCGAGTGCTGCGGTATGTGGAGACACTAAAAGCACCATAGTAGAACACAGATGAAGCTTCTAAGTTGATGTAATAGCCAGTAAGAGGTAGTACAATTCAAGTTTTAGGTATCGATTATTGACTTTTTAGCTGGCTTTGGTGCCTTGGACATGAGCTAGGACCTTAAGATTCTGCATGAAAGGAAGACTAGCAGCTGACTTGCCTGCGAGAATATGAAAAGTGTTCATATGTATTAAAAACCTGAGAAATCCTTCCGTTTTCGTCATTTGTTATCGAATCGACCTAAAGCCAGATCGTGACATTGGCCGCTCTTCTCTCTGAAACGGTTGTACTTATCGTCTGCAAAGCTATGTCGCGTGCTGCGGTATGTGGAGACACTAAAAGCACCATAGTAGAACACAGATGAAGCTTCTAAGTTGATGTAATAGCTAGTAAGAAGTAGTACAATTTAAATTTTATATATCGATTATTGACTTTTTAGCTGGCTTTGGTGCCTTGGACATGAGCTAGGACCTTAAGAATCTGCATGAAAGGAGGACTTGCAGCCGAGTTGCACGGGAGAATGTGAAAAGTGTTCATATTTAGTAAAAACCTGAGAAACCCGTCAGTTTTCGTCATTTGTTATCGAATCGACTTAAAGCCAGATCGTCACATTGGCAGCTCTTCTCTCTGAAACGGTTGTACTTATCGTCTGAAAGCTATGTCGCGTGCTGCGGTTTGCGGAGACACTAAAAGCACCATTGTAGAACACAGATGAAGCTTCTAATTTGATGTAATAGCCAGTAGAAGTAGTACTATTCAAGTTTTACTTATCGATTATTGACTTTTTAGCTGGCTGTGGTGCCTTGGACATGAGCTACGACCTTAAGATTCTGCATGAAAGGAGGGCTAGCAGCTGAGTTGCACGGGAGAATGTGAAAAGTGTTCATATGTAGTATTAACGTGAGAAATCCGTCCGTTTTCGTCTTTTGTTTTCGAATCGACTTAAAGCCAGATCGTCACATTGTGCACCCTACTCTATGAGACGGTTGTACTTATCGTCTGCAAAGCTATGTCGCGTGCTGCGGTATGTGGAGACACTAAAAGCACCATAGTAGAACACAGATGAAGCTTCTAAGTTGATGTAATAGCTAGTAAGAAGTAGTACAATTTAAATTTTAGATATCGATTATTGACTTTTTAGCTGGCTTTGGTGCCTTGGACATGAGCTAGGACCTTAAGAATCTGCATGAAAGGAGGACTAGCAGCCGAGTTGCACGGGAGAATGTGAAAAGTGTTTATATGTAGTAAAAACCTGAGAAACGCGTCCGTTTTCGTCATTTGTTATCGAATCGACTTAAAGCCAGATCGTCATATTGGCCGCTCTTCTCTCTGAAACGGTTGTACTTATCGTCTGAAAGCTATGTCGCGTGCTGCGGTTTGCGGAGACACTAAATGCACCATAGTAGAACACAGATGAAGCTTCTAAGATGATGTAAAAGCCAGTAAGAATTAGTACAATACCAGATTTAGGTATCGATTATTGACTTATTAGCTGGCTTTGGTGCCTTGGACATGAGCTAGGACCTTAAGATTCTGCATGAAAGGAGGGCTAGCAGCTGAGTTGCACGGGAGAATGTGAAAAGTGTTCATATGTAGTAAAAACCAGAGAAATCCGTCCGTTTTCGTCGTTTGCTATCGAATCGACTTAAAGCCTGATCGTCACATTGGGCGCTCTTCTCTCTGAAACGGTTGTACTTATCGTCTGCAAAGCTATGTCGCGTGCTGCAGTATGCGGAGACACTAATAGCAGCATAGTAGAACACAGATGAAGCTTCTAAATTGATGTAATAGCTAGTAAGAAGTAGTACAATTGAAATTTTAGATATCGATTATTGACTTTTTAGCTGGCTTTGTTGCCTTGGACATGAGCTAGGACCTTAAGATTCTGCATGAAAGGAGGACTAGCAGCCGAGTTGCATGGGAGAATGTGAAAAGTGTTCATATGTAGTAAAAACCCAAGAAATCCGTACGTTTTCGTCATTGGTTATCGAATCGTCTTAAGCCAGGTCGTCACATTGGCCGCTCTTCTCTCTGAAACGGTTTTACTTATCGTCTGCAAAGCTATGTCGAGTGCTGCGGTATGTGGAGACACTAAAAGCACCATAGTAGAACACAGATGAAGCTTCTAAGTTGATGTAATAGCCAGTAAGAGGTAGTACAATTCAAGTTTTAGGTATCGATTATTGACTTTTTAGCTGGCTTTGGTGCCTTGGACATGAGCTAGGACCTTAAGATTCTGCATGAAAGGAGGACTAGCAGCTGACTTGCCTGCGAGAATATGAAAAGTGTTCATATGTATTAAAAACCTGAGAAATCCTTCCGTTTTCTCATTTGTTATCGAATCGACCTAAAGCCAGATCGTGACATTGGCCGCTCTTCTCTCTGAAACGGTTGTACTTATCGTCTGAAAGCTATGTCGCGTGCTGCGGTTTGCGGAAACACTAAAAGCACCATTGTAGAACACAGATGAAGCTTCTAATTTGATGTAATAGCCAGTAGAAGTAGTACAATTCAAGTTTTACTTATCGATTATTGACTTTTTAGCTGGCTGTGGTGCCTTGGACATGAGCTACGACCTTAAGATTCTGCATGAAAGGAGGACTAGCAGCCGAGTTGCATGGGAGAATGTGAAAAGTGTTCATATGTAGTAAAAACCTGAGAAATACGTCTGTTTTCGTCAGTTGTTATCGAATCGACTTAAAGCCAGATAGTCACATTTGCCGCTCTTCTCTCTGAAACGGTTGTACTTATAGTCTGCAAAGCTATGTCGCGTGCTGCGGTATGCAGAGACACTAAAAGCACCATAGTAGAACACAGATGAAGCTTCTAAGTTGATGTAATAGCCAGTAAGATGTAGTACAATTCAAGTTTTAGGTATCGATTATTGACTTTGTAGCTGGCTTTGGTGCCTTGGACATGAGTTAGGACCTTAAGATTCTGTATGAAAGAAGGACTAGCAGCCGAGTTGTACGGGAGAATGTGAAAAGTGTTCGTATGTAGTAAAAACCTGAGAAATCCGTACGTTTTCGTCATTGGTTATCGATTCGTCTTAATGCCAGATCGTCACATTGGCTGCTCTTCTCTCTGAAACGGTTGTACTTATCGTCTGCAAAGCTATGTCGCGTGCTGCGGTATGCGGAGACACTAAAAGCACCATAGTAGAACACAGATGAAGCTTCTAATTTGATGTAATAGCCAGTAAGAAGTAGTACAATTCTAGTTTTAGGTATCGATTATTGACTTTTTAGCTGGCTGTGGTGCCTTGGACATGAGCTAAGACCTTAACATTCTGCATGAAAGGAGGACTAGCAGCCGAGTTGCACGGGAGAATGTGAAAAGTGTTCATACGTTGTAAAAACCTGAGAAATACGTCTGTTTTCGTCAGTTGTTATCGAATCGACTTAAAGACAGATCGTCACATTTGCCGCTCTTCTCTCTGAAACGGTTGTCCTTATAGTCTGCAAAGCTATGTCGCGTGCTGCGGTATGCAGAGCCAGTAAAAGCACCATAGTAGAACACAGATGAAGCTTCTAAGTTGATGTAATAGCCAGTAAGATGTAGTACAATTCAAGATTTAGGTATCGATTGTTGACTTTGTAGCTGACTTTGGTGCCTTGGACATGAGCTAGGACCTTAAGATTCTGCATGAAAGAAGGACTAGCAGCCGAGTTGTACGGGAGAATGTGAAAAGTGTTCGATTGTAGTAAAAATGTGAGAAATCCGTACGTTTTCGTCATTGGTTATCGATTCGTCTTAAAACCAGGTCGTCACATTGGCTGCTCTTCTCTCTGAAACGGTTGAACTTATCGTCTGCAAAGCTATGTCGCGTGCTGCGGTATGTGGAGACACTAAAAGCACCATAGTAGAACACAGATGAAGCTTCTAAGTTGATGTAATAGCTAGTAAGAGGTAGTACAATTCAAGTTTTAGGTATCGATTATTGAATTTTTAGTTGCTTTGGTGCCTTGGACATGAGCTAGGACCTTAAGATTCTGCATGTAAGGAGGAGTAGCAGCCTAGTTGCACGGGAGAATGTGAAAAGAGTTCATATGTAGTAAAACCCTGAGAAATACGTCCGTTTTCGTCATTTGTTATCGATTCGACTTAAAGCCAGATCGTCACATGGGCAGCTCTTCTCTCTGAAACGGTTGTACTTATAGTCTGCAAAGCTATGTCGCGTGTTGCGGTATGCGGAGACACTAAAAGCACCACAGTAGAACACAGATGAAGCTTCTAAGTTGATGTAATAGCCAGTAAGAAGTAGTAAAATTCAAGTTTTAGCTATCGATTATTGATTTTTAGCTGGCTTTGGTGCCTTGCACATGCGCTAGGACCTTAAGATTCTGCATGAAAAGAGGACTAGCAGCCGAGTTGCACGGGAGAATGTGAAAAGTGTTCATATGTAGTAAAAACCTGAGAAATCCGTTCGTTATCGTCATTTGTTATCGAATCGACTTAAAGCCAGATCGTGACATAGGCCACTCTTCTCTCTGAAACGGTTGTACTTATCGTCTGCTAAGCTATATCGCGTGCTGCGGTATGTGGAAACACTAAAAGCACCATAGTAGAACACAGATGAAACTTCTAAGTTGATGTAATAGCCAGTAAGAAGTAGTACAATTCCAGTTTTAGGTATCGACTATTGACTTTTTAGCTGGCTTTGGTGCCTTGGACATGGGCTAGGACCTTAAGATTCTGCATGAAAGCAGTACTGGCAGCCGAGTTGCACGGGAGAATGTGAAAAGTGTTCATATGTAGTAAAAACCTGAGAAATCCGTCCGTTTTTGTTGTTTGTTATCGAATCGACTTAAAGCCTGATCGTCACATTGGGCGCTTTTCTCTCTGAAACGGTTGCACTTATCGTCTGCAAAGCTATGTCGCATGCTACAGTATGCGGAGACACTAAAAGCAGCATAGTACAACACAGATGAAGCTTCTAAGTTGATGTAATAGCTAGTAAGAAGTAGTACAATTGAAATTTTAGATATCGATTATTGAC
The DNA here is from genome assembly GCF_023897955.1 of Schistocerca gregaria. NCBI lineage: Eukaryota > Metazoa > Arthropoda > Insecta > Orthoptera > Acrididae > Schistocerca > Schistocerca gregaria. The sequence continues at coordinate 1,296,468 of NW_026061721.1, read as the reverse complement.
ATTTTAGCTGGCTTTGGTGCCTTGGACATGAGCTAGGACTTTAAGATTCTGCATGAAAGGAGGACTAGCAACCGAATCGCACGGGAGAATGTGAAAAGTGTTCATATGTAGTAAAAACCCGAGAAATCCGTACGTTTTCGTCATTGGTTATCCAATCGTCTTAAAGCCAGATCGTCACATTGGCCGCTCTTCTCTCTGAAACGGTTGTACTTATCGTCTGCAAAGCTATGTCGAGTGCTGCGGTATGTGGAGACACTAAAAGCACCATAGTAGACCACAGATGAAGCTTCTAAGTTGATGTAATAGCCAGTAAGAAGTAGTACAACTCAAGTTTTAGGTATCGATTATTGACTTTTTAGCTTACTTCGGTGCCTTGGACATGAGCTAGGACCTTAAGATTCTGCATGAAAGGAGGACTAGCAGCCGAGCTGCACGGGAGGATGTGAAAAGTTTTCATATGTAGTAAAAACCTGAGAATTCCGTCCATTTTCGTCATTTGTTATCGAATCGACTTAAAGCAGGATCGTTACATTGGCCGCTCTTCTCTCTGAACGGTTGTACTTATCGTCTGCAAAGCTATGTCGCGTGCTGCGGTATTCGGAGACACTAAAATAACCATAGTAGAACACAGATGAAGCTTCTAACTTGATGTAATAGCCAGTAAGAAGTAGTACAATTCAAGATTTGGGCATCGATTATTGACTTTTAGCTGGCTTTGGTGCCTTGGACATGAGCTAGGACCTTAAGATTCTGCATGAAAGGAGGACTAGCAGCCGAGCTGCACGGGAGGATGTGAAAAGTTTTCATATGTAGTAAAAACCTGAGAAATCCGTTCGTTTTCGTCATTTGTTATGGAATTGACTTAAAGCCAGATCGTCACATTGTCCGCTCTTCTCTCTGAATCGGTTGTACTTATCGTCTGCAAAGCTATGTCGCGTGCTGCGGTATTCGCAGACACTAAAAGCACCATAGTAGAACACAGATGAAGCTTCTAAGTTAAAGTAATAGCCAGTAAGAGGTAGTACAACTCAAGTTTTAGGTATCGATTATTGACTTTTTAGCTCGCTTTGGTGCCTTGGACATGAGCTAGGACCTTAAGATTCTGCATGAAAGGAGGACTAGCAGCCGAGCTGCACGGGAGGATGTGAAAAGTTTTCATATGTAGTAAAAACCTGAGAATTCCGTCCATTTTCGTCATTTGTTATCGAATCGACTTAAAGCCGGATCGTCACATTGGCCGCTCTTCTCTCTGAAACGGTTATACTTATCGTATGCAAAGCTATGTCGCGTGCTGCGGTATGCGGAGACACTAAAATAACCATAGAAGAACACAGATGAAGCTTCTAAGTTGATGTAATAGCCAGTAAGAAGTAGTACAATTCAAGATTTGGGCATCGATTATTGACTTTTAGCTGGCTTTGGTGCCTTGGACATGAGCTAGGACCTTAAGATTCTGCATGAAAGTAGGACTACCAGCCGACTTGCAGGGGAGAATGTGGAAAGTGTTCATACGTAGTAAAAACCTGAGAAATCCGTCCGTTTTCGTCATTTGTTATGGAATTGACTTAAAGCCAGATCGTCACATTGGCCGCTCTTCTCTCTGAATCGGTTGTACTTATCGTCTGCAAAGCTATGTCGCGTGCTGCGGTGTTCGGAGACACTAAAAGCACCTTAGTAGAACACAGATGAAGCTTCTAAGATGATGTAATAGCCAGTAAGAAGTAGTACAATTCAAGTTTTAGGTATCGATTATTGACTTTTTGGCAGGCTTTGGTGCCTTGGACGTGAGCTAGGACCTTAAGATTCTGCATGTAAGGAGGACTAGCAGGCGAGATGCACGGGGGAATGTGAAAAGTATTCATATGTAGTAAAAACCTGAGAAATCCGTTCGTTATCGTCATTTGTTATCGAATCGACTTCAAGCCATATCGTCACATTCGCCGCTCTTCTCTCTGAAACGTTTGTACTGATCGTCTGGAAAGCTATGTCGCGTGCTGCGGTATGTGGAGACACTAAAATCACCATAGTAGGACACAGATGAAGCTTCTTAGTTGATGTAGTAGCCAGTAAGAAGTAGTACAATTCAAGTTTTAGGTATCGATTATTGACTTTGTAGCTGGCTTTGGTGCCTTGGACATGAGCTAGGACCTTAAGATTCTGCATGAAAGAAGTACTAGCAGCTGAGTTGTACGGGAGAATGTGAAAAGTGTTCGTATGTAGTAAAAACCTGAGAAATCCGTACGTTTTCGTCATTGGTTATCGATTCGTCTTAATGCCAGATCGTCACATTGGCTGCTCTTCTCTCTGAAACGGTTGTACTTATCGTCTGCAAAGCTATGTCGCGTGCTGCGGTATGCGGAGACACTAAAAGCACCATAGTAGAACACAGATGAAGCTTCTAATTTGATGTAATAGCCAGTAAGAAGTAGTACAATTCTAGTTTTAGGTATCGATTATTGACTTTTTAGCTGGCTGTGGTGCCTTGGACATGAGCCACGACCTTAAGATTCTGCATGAAAGGAGGACTAGCAGCCGAGTTGCACGGGAGAATGTGAAAAGTGTTCATATGTAGTAAAAACCTGAGAAATACGTCTGTTTTCGTCAGTTGTTATCGAATCGACTTAAAGACTGATCGTCACATTTGCCGCTCTTCTCTCTGAAACGGTTGTACTTATAGTCTGCAAAGCTATGTCGCGTGCTGCGGTATGCAGAGCCAGAAAAAGCACCATAGTAGGACACAGATAAAGCTTCTTAATTGAGGTAATAGCCAGTAAGAAGTAGTACAATTCAAGTTTTAGTTATCGATTATTGACTTTTTTGCTGGCTTTGGTGCCTTGGACATGAGCTAGGACCCTAAGAATCTGCATGAGAGAGAGACTAGCAGAAACGTTGCATGGGAGAATGTGAAAGTGCTCATATGTAGTATTAACCTGAGAAATCCGTCCGTTTTCGTCTTTTGTTATCGAATCGACTTAAAGCCAGATCTTCACATTGTCCGCTCTTCTCTCTGAAACGGTTGTACTTATCGTCTGAAAGCTATGTCGCGTGCTGCGGTATGCGGAGACACTAAAAGCACCATAGTAGAACACAGATGAAGCTTCTAAGATGATGTAATAGCCAGTAAGAATTAGTACAATACCAGTTTTAGGTATCGATTATTGACTTTTTGGCTGGCTTTGGTGCCTTGGACATGAGCTAGGACCTTAAGATTCTGCATGAAAGGAGGACTAGCAGCCGAGCTGCACGGGAGGATGTGAAAACTTTTCATATGTAGTAAAAACCTGAGAATTCCGTCCATTTTCGTCATTTGTTATCGAATCGACTTAAAGCCGGATCGTCACATTGGCCGCTCTTCTCTCTGAAACGGTTGTACTTATCGTCTGCAAAGCTATGTCGCGTGCTGCGGTATGCGGAGACACTAAAATAACCATAGTAGAACACAGATGAAGCTTCTAAGTTGATGTAATAGCCAGTAAGAAGTAGTACAATTCAAGATTTGGGCATCGATTATTGACTTTTAGCTGGCTTTGGTGCCTTGGACATGAGCTAGGGCCTTAAGATTCTGCATGAAAGGTGGACTAGCGGCCGAATTGCAGGGGAGAATGTGAAAAGTGTTCATATGTAGTAAAAACCTGAGAAATCCGTCCGTTTTCGTCATTTGTTATGGAATTGACTTAAAGCCACATCGTCACATTGGCCGCCCTTCTCTCTGAATCGGTTGTACTTATCGTGTGCAAAGCTATGTCGCGTGCTGCGGTATTAGGAGACACTAAAATAACCATAGTAGAACACAGATGAAGCTTATAAGATGATGTAATAGCCAGTAAGATGTAGTGCAATTCAAGTTTTAGGTATCGATTATTGACTTTTTGGCTGGCTTTGGTGCCTTGGACATGAGCTAGGACCTTAAGATTCTGCATGAAAGGAGGACTAGCAGCCGAGATGCACGGGAGAATGTGAAAAGTGTTCATATGTAGTAAAACCCTGAGAAATACGTCCGTTTTCGTCGTTTGTTATCGAATCGACTTAAAGCCTGATCGTCACATTGGGCGCTTTTCTCTCTGAAACGGTTGCACTTATCGTCTGCAAAGCTATGTCGCGTGCTGCAGTATGGGGAGACACTAAAAGCAGCATAGTAGAACACAGATGAAGCTTCTAAGTTGATGTAATAGCTAGTAAGAAGTCGTACAATTGAAATTTTAGATATCGATTATTGACATTTTAGCTGGCTTTGGTGCATTGGACATGAGCTAGGACTTTAAGATTCTGCATGAAAGGAGGACTAGCAGCCGAATTGCACGGGAGAATGTGAAAAGTGTTCATACGTAGTAAAAACCCGAGAAATCCGTCCGTTTTCGTCATTTGTTATCGAATCGACTTAAAGCCAGATCGTCACATTGGCCGCTCTTCTCTCCGAAACGATTGTACTTATCGTCTGAAAGCTATGTCGCGTGCTGTGGTATGCGGCGACGCTAAAAGCACCATAGTAGAACACAGATGAAGCTTCTAAGATGATGTAATAGCCAGTAAGAAGTAGTACAATTCAAGTTTTAGGTATCAATTATTGACTTTTTAGCTGGCTTTGGTGCCTTGGGCATGAGCTAGGACCTTAAGATTCAGCATGAAAGGCGGACTTGCAGCCGAGTTGCACGGGAGAATGTGAAAAGTGTTCATATGTAGTAAAAACCTGAGAAATCCGTTCGCTATCGTCATTTGTTATCGAATCGACTAATAGCCAGATCGTCACATTGGCCGCTGTTCTCTCTGAAACGGTTGTACTTATCGTGTGCAAAGCTATGTCGCGTGCTGCGGTATGAGGAGACACTTAAAGCACCATAGTAGAACACAGATGAAGCTTCTAAGTTGATGTAATAGCCAGTAAGATGTAGTACAATTTAATTTTTAGTTATCGATTATTGACTTTTTAGCTGGCTTTGGTGCCTTGGACATGAGCTAGGACCTTAAGATTCTGCATGAAGGAGGACTAGCAGCCGAGTTGCACGGGAGAATGTGAAATGTGTTCATATGTAGTAAAAACCCGAGAAATCCGTCCGTTTTCGTCATTTGTTATCGAATCGACTTAAAGCCAGATCGTCACATTGTCCGCCCTTCTCTCTGAAACGGTTGTACTTATAGTCTGCAAAGCTATGTCGCGTGCTGCGGTATCCGGAGACACTAAAAATACCATAGTAGAACACGGATGAAGCCTCTAAGTTGATGTAATAGCCAGTAAGAAGTAGTACAATTCAAGTTTTAGGCATCGATTATTGACTTTTAGCTGGCTTTGGTGCATTGGACATGAGCTAGGACCTTAAGATTCTGCATGAAAGGAGGACTAGCAGCCGACTTGCACGGGAGAATGTGAAAAGTGTTCATACGTAGTAAAAACCTGAGAAATCCGTCCGTTTTTGTCATTTGTTATTGAATCGATTTTAAAGCCAGATCGTCACATTGGCCGCCCTTCTCTCTGAAACGGTTGTACTTATCGTCTGCAAATCTATGTCACGTGCTGCGGTATGTGGAGACACTGAAAGCACCATAGTAGAACACAGATGAAGCTTCTAAGATTTTGTAATAGCCAGTAAGAAATAGTACAATTCCAGTTTTAGGTATCAATTATTGACTTTTTAGCTGGCTTTGGTGCCTTCGACATGAGCTAGGACCTTACGAATCTGCATGAAAGCAGGACTATCAACCGAGTTGCACGGGAGAATGTAAAAAGTGTTCATTTGTAGTAAAAACCCGAGAAATCCGTCCGTTTTCGTCATTTGTTATCGAATCGACTTAAAGCCAGATCGTCACATTGGCCGCTCTTCTGTCTGATACGGTTGTACTTATCGTCTGAAAGCTATGTCGCGTGCTGCGGTATGCGGAGACACTAAAAGCACCATAGTGGTACACAGATGAAGCTTCTAAGATGATGTAATAGCCAGTAAGAAGTAGTACAATTCAAGTTTTAGGTATCGATTGTTGACTTTTTACCCTTCTTTGGTGCCTTGGGCATGAGCTAGGACCTTAAGAATCTGCATGAGAGGGAGACTAGCAGAAACGTTGCATGGGAGAATGTGAAAGTGCTCATATGTAGTATTAACCTGAGAAATCCGTCCGTTTTCGTCTTTTGTTATCGAATCGACTTAAAGCCAGATCTTCACATTGTCCGCTCTTCTCTCTGAAACGGTTGTACTTATCGTCTGAAAGCTATGTCGCGTGCTGCGGTATGCGGAGACACTAAAAGCACCATAGTAGAACACAGATGAAGCTTCTAAGATGATGTAATAGCCAGTAAGAATTAGTACAATACCAGTTTTAGGTATCGATTATTGACTTTTTGGCTGGCTTTGGTGCCTTGGACATGAGCTAGGACCTTAAGATTCTGCATGAAAGGAGGACTAGCAGCCGAGCTGCACGGGAGGATGTGAAAACTTTTCATATGTAGTAAAAACCTGAGAATTCCGTCCATTTTCGTCATTTGTTATCGAATCGACTTAAAGCCGGATCGTCACATTGGCCGCTCTTCTCTCTGAAACGGTTGTACTTATCGTCTGCAAAGCTATGTCGCGTGCTGCGGTATGCGGAGACACTAAAATAACCATAGTAGAACACAGATGAAGCTTCTAAGTTGATGTAATAGCCAGTAAGAAGTAGTACAATTCAAGATTTGGGCATCGATTATTGACTTTTAGCTGGCTTTGGTGCCTTGGACATGAGCTAGGGCCTTAAGATTCTGCATGAAAGGTCGACTAGCGGCCGAATTGCATGGGAGAATGTGAAAAGTGTTCATATGTAGTAAAAACCTGAGAAATCCGTCCGTTTTCGTCATTTGTTATGGAATTGACTTAAAGCCACATCGTCACATTGGCCGCCCTTCTCTCTGAATCGGTTGTACTTATCGTGTGCAAAGCTATGTCGCGTGCTGCGGTATTAGGAGACACTAAAATAACCATAGTAGAACACAGATGAAGCTTATAAGATGATGTAATAGCCAGTAAGATGTAGTGCAATTCAAGTTTTAGGTATCGATTATTGACTTTTTGGCTGGCTTTGGTGCCTTGGACATGAGCTAGGACCTTAAGATTCTGCATGAAAGGAGGACTAGCAGCCGAGATGCACGGGAGAATGTGAAAAGTGTTCATATGTAGTAAAACCCTGAGAAATACGTCCGTTTTCGTCGTTTGTTATCGAATCGACTTAAAGCCTGATCGTCACATTGGGCGCTTTTCTCTCTGAAACGGTTGCACTTATCGTCTGCAAAGCTATGTCGCGTGCTGCAGTATGGGGAGACACTAAAAGCAGCATAGTAGAACACAGATGAAGCTTCTAAGTTGATGTAATAGCTAGTAAGAAGTCGTACAATTGAAATTTTAGATATCGATTATTGACATTTTAGCTGGCTTTGGTGCATTGGACATGAGCTAGGACTTTAAGATTCTGCATGAAAGGAGGACTAGCAGCCGAATTGCACGGGAGAATGTGAAAAGTGTTCATACGTAGTAAAAACCCGAGAAATCCGTCCGTTTTCGTCATTTGTTATCGAATCGACTTAAAGCCAGATCGTCACATTGGCCGCTCTTCTCTCCGAAACGATTGTACTTATCGTCTGAAAGCTATGTCGCGTGCTGTGGTATGCGGCGACGCTAAAAGCACCATAGTAGAACACAGATGAAGCTTCTAAGATGATGTAATAGCCAGTAAGAAGTAGTACAATTCAAGTTTTAGGTATCAATTATTGACTTTTTAGCTGGCTTTGGTGCCTTGGGCATGAGCTAGGACCTTAAGATTCAGCATGAAAGGCGGACTTGCAGCCGAGTTGCACGGGAGAATGTGAAAAGTGTTCATATGTAGTAAAAACCTGAGAAATCCGTTCGCTATCGTCATTTGTTATCGAATCGACTAATAGCCAGATCGTCACATTGGCCGCTGTTCTCTCTGAAACGGTTGTACTTATCGTGTGCAAAGCTATGTCGCGTGCTGCGGTATGAGGAGACACTTAAAGCACCATAGTAGAACACAGATGAAGCTTCTAAGTTGATGTAATAGCCAGTAAGATGTAGTACAATTTAATTTTTAGTTATCGATTATTGACTTTTTAGCTGGCTTTGGTGCCTTGGACATGAGCTAGGACCTTAAGATTCTGCATGAAGGAGGACTAGCAGCCGAGTTGCACGGGAGAATGTGAAATGTGTTCATATGTAGTAAAAACCCGAGAAATCCGTCCGTTTTCGTCATTTGTTATCGAATCGACTTAAAGCCAGATCGTCACATTGTCCGCCCTTCTCTCTGAAACGGTTGTACTTATAGTCTGCAAAGCTATGTCGCGTGCTGCGGTATCCGGAGACACTAAAAATACCATAGTAGAACACGGATGAAGCCTCTAAGTTGATGTAATAGCCAGTAAGAAGTAGTACAATTCAAGTTTTAGGCATCGATTATTGACTTTTAGCTGGCTTTGGTGCATTGGACATGAGCTAGGACCTTAAGATTCTGCATGAAAGGAGGACTAGCAGCCGACTTGCACGGGAGAATGTGAAAAGTGTTCATACGTAGTAAAAACCTGAGAAATCCGTCCGTTTTTGTCATTTGTTATTGAATCGATTTTAAAGCCAGATCGTCACATTGGCCGCCCTTCTCTCTGAAACGGTTGTACTTATCGTCTGCAAATCTATGTCACGTGCTGCGGTATGTGGAGACACTGAAAGCACCATAGTAGAACACAGATGAAGCTTCTAAGATTTTGTAATAGCCAGTAAGAAATAGTACAATTCCAGTTTTAGGTATCAATTATTGACTTTTTAGCTGGCTTTGGTGCCTTCGACATGAGCTAGGACCTTACGAATCTGCATGAAAGCAGGACTATCAACCGAGTTGCACGGGAGAATGTAAAAAGTGTTCATTTGTAGTAAAAACCCGAGAAATCCGTCCGTTTTCGTCATTTGTTATCGAATCGACTTAAAGCCAGATCGTCACATTGGCCGCTCTTCTGTCTGATACGGTTGTACTTATCGTCTGAAAGCTATGTCGCGTGCTGCGGTATGCGGAGACACTAAAAGCACCATAGTGGTACACAGATGAAGCTTCTAAGATGATGTAATAGCCAGTAAGAAGTAGTACAATTCAAGTTTTAGGTATCGATTGTTGACTTTTTACCCTTCTTTGGTGCCTTGGGCATGAGCTAGGAACTTAAGATTTTTCATGATAGGAGTTCTAGCACCCGCATTGCACGTGAGAATGTGAAAAGTGTTCATATGTAGTAAAAACCTGACAAATACGTCCGTTTTCGTCATTTGTTATCGAATCGACTTAAAGCTAGATCGTCACATTGGCCGCTCTTCTCTCTGAAACGGTTGTACTTATCGTCTGAAAAGCTATGTCGAGTGCTGCGGCACGCGGAGACACTAAAAGCACCATAGTAGAACACAGGTGAAGCTTCTAAGTTGATGTAATAGTCAGTAAGAAGTAGTACAATTCAAGTTTTAGGTATTGATTATTGACTTTTTAGCTGGCTTTGGTGCCTTGGACATGAGCTAGGACCTTAAGATTCTGCATGAAAGGAGGACTAGCAGCCGAGTTGCACGGGAGAATGTGAAAAGTGTTCATATGTAGTAAAAACCAGAAAAATCCGTCCGTGTTCGACATTTGTTATCGAATCGACTTAAAGCCAGATCGTCACATTGGCCGCTCTTCTCTCTGAAACGGTTGTACTTATCGTCTGCAAAGCTATGTCGAGTGCTGCGGCATGCGGAGACACTAAAAACCCCATAGTAGAACACAGATGAAACTTCTAAGTTGATGAAATAGCCAGTAAGAAGTAGTACAATTCAAGTTTTAGGTATCGATTGTTGACTTTTTACCCTTCTTTGGTGCCTTTGGCATGAGCTAGGAACTTAAGATTTTGCATGATAGGAGGTCTAGCAGCCGCGTTGCACGTGAGAATGTGAAAAGTGTTCATATGTAGTAAGAACCTGAGAAATACGTCCGTTTTCGTCATTTGTTATCGAATCGACTTAAAGCCAGATCGTCACATTGGCCGCTCTACTCTCTAAAACGGTTGTACTTATCGTCTGCAAAGCAATGTCGCGTGCTGCGGTATACGGAGACCCTAAAAGCACCATAGTAGAACACGGATGAAGCTTCTAAGTTGATGTAATAGCCAGTAAGAAGTAGTACAATTCAAGTTTTAGGCATCGATTATTGACTTTTAGCTGGCTTTGGTGCCTTGGACATGAGCTAGGACCTTAAGATTCTGCATGAAAGGAGGACTAGCAGCCGACTTGCACGGGAGAATGTGAAAAGTGTTCATACGTAGGAAAAACCTGAGAAATCCGTCCGTTTTTGTCATTTGTTATTGAATCGATTTTAAAGCCAGATCGTCACATTGGCCGCCCTTCTCTCTGAAACGGTTGTACTTATCGTCTGCAAATCTATGTCACGTGCTGCGGTATGTGGAGACACTGAAAGCACCATAGTAGAACACAGATGAAGCTTCTAAGATTTTGTAATAGCCAGTAAGAAGTAGTACAATTCCAGTTTTAGGTATCAATTATTGCCTTTTTAGCTGGTTTTGGTGCCTTCGACATGAGCTAGGACCTTACGATTCTGCATAAAAGCAGGACTATCAACCGAGTTGCACGGGAGAATGTAAAAAGTGTTCATTTGTAGTAAAAACCCGAGAAATCCGTCCGTTTTCGTCATTTGTTATCGAATCGACTTAAAGCCAGATCGTCACATTGGCCGCTCTTCTCTCTGAAACGGTTGTACTTATCGTCTGCAAAGCTATGTCGCGTGCTGCGGTATGTGGAGACACTAAAAGCACCATAGTAGAACACAGATGAAGCTTCCAAGTTGATGTAATAGCCAGTAAGAAGTAGTAAAATTCAAGTTTTAGGTGTCGATTATTGACTTTTTAGCTGGCTTTGGTGCCTTGGACATGAGCTAGGACCTTATGATTCTGCATGAAAGGAGGACTAGCAGCCGACTTGCACGGGAGAATTTGAAAAGTGTTCATTTGTAGTAAAAACCTGAGAAATCCGTCCGTTTCCGGCATTTGTTATGGAATCGACCTAAAGCAAGATTGTCACATTGGCCGCTCTTCTCTCTGAAACGGTTGTACTTATCGTCTGCAAAGCTATGTCGAGTGCTGCGGCATGCGGAGACACTAAAAGCCCCATGGTAGAACACAGATGAAGCTTCTAAGTTGATGTAATAGCCAGTAAGAAGTAGTACAATTCAAGTTTTAGGTATCGATTGTTGACTTTTTACCCTTCTTTGGTGCCTTGGGCATGAGCTAGGAACTTAAGATTTTGCATGATAGGAGGTCTAGCAGCCGCGTTGCACGTGAGAATGTGAAAAGTGTTCATATGTAGTAAAAACCTGAGAAATACGTCCGTTTTCCTCATTTGTTATCGAATCGACTTAAAGCCAGATCGTCACATTGGCCGCTCTTCTCTCTGAAACGGTTGTACTTATCGTCTGCAAAGCTATGTCGCGTGCTGCGGTATGTGGAGACACTAAAAGCACCATAGTAGAACACAGATGAAGCTTCCAAGTTGATGTAATAGCCAGTAAGAAGTAGTAAAATTCAAGTTTTAGGTGTCGATTATTGACTTTTTAGCTGGCTTTGGTGCCTTGGACATGAGCTAGGACCTTATGATTCTGCATGAAAGGAGGACTAGCAGCCCAGTAGCACGGGAGAATGTGAAAAGTGTTCATATGTAGTAAAAACATGAGAAATCCGTTCGTTTCCGCCATTTGTTATGGAATCGACTTAAAGCAAGATCGACACATTGGCCGCTCTTCTCTCTGAAATGGTTGTACTTATCGTCTGCAAAGCTATGTCGCGTGCTGCGGTATGCGGAGACACTAAAAGCACCATAGTAGAACACAGATGAAGCTTCTAAGCTGATGTAATAGCCAGTAAGAAGTAGTACAATTCATGTTATAGGTATCGATTATAGACTTCTTAGCTGGCTTTGGTGACTTGAACATGAGCTAGGACCTTAAGATTCTGCATGAAGGGAGGACTAGCAGCCGAGTTGCACTGGAGAATGTGGAAAATGTTCATATGTAGTAAAAACCTGAGAAATCCTTCCGTTTTCGTCATTTGTTATCGAATTGACTTACAGCCAGATCGTCACACTGGCCGCTCTTCTCTCTGAAACGGTTGTACTTATCGACTGCAAAGCTATGTCGCGGGCTGCGGTATGCGGAGACACTAAAAGCACCATAGTAGAACACAGATGAAGCCTCTAATTTGATGTAATAGCCAGTAACAAGTAGTATAATTCAAGTTTTAGGTATCGATTATTGACTTTTTAGCTGGCTTTGGTGCCTTGGACATGGCTAGGACCTTAAGATTCTGCATGAAAGGAGGACTAGCAGCCGAGTTGCACGGGAGAATGTGAAAAGTGTTCATATGTAGTAAAAACCAGAGAAATCCGTCCGTGTTCGACATTTGTTATCGAATCGACTTAAAGCCAGATCGTCACATTGGCCGCTCTTCTCTCTGAAACGGTTGTACTTATCGTCTGCAAAGCTATGTCGAGTGCTGCTGCATGCGGAGACACTAAAAGAACCATAGTAGAACACAGATGAAGCTTCTAAGTTGATGTAATAGTCAGTAAGAAGTAGTACAATTCAAGTTTCAGGTATTGATTATTGACTTTTTAGCTGGCTTTGGTGCCTTGGTCATGAGCTAGGACCTTAAGATTCTGCATGAAAGGAGGACTAGCAGCCGAGTTGCAAGGGGGAATGTGAAAAGTGTTCATATGTAGTAAAAACCAGAGAAATCCGTCCGTTTTCGACATTTGTTATCGAATCGACTTAAAGCCAGATCGTCACATTGGCCGCTCTTCTCTCTGAAACGGTTGTACTTATCGTCTGCAAAGCTATGTCGAGTGCTGCGGCATGCGGAGACACTAAAAGCCCCATAGTAGAACACAGATGATGCTTCTAAGTTGATGTAATAGCCAGTAAGAAGTAGTACAATTCAAGTTATAGGTATCGATTATTGACTTTTTAGCTGGCTTTGGTACCTTGGACATGAGCTAGGACCTTATGATTCTGCATGAAAGGAGGACTAGCAGCCCAGTTGCACGGGAGAATGTGAAAAGTGTTCATATGTAGTAAAAACCTGAGAAATCCGTTCGCTATCGTCATTTGTTATCGAATCGACTAATAGCCAGATCGTCACATTGGCCGCTGTTCTCTCTGAAACGGTTGTACTTATCGTGTGCAAAGCTATGTCGCGTGCTGCGGTATGAGGAGACACTTAAAGCACCATAGTAGAACACAGATGAAGCTTCTAAGTTGATGTAATAGCCAGTAAGATGTAGTACAATTTAATTTTTAGTTATCGATTATTGACTTTTTAGCTGGCTTTGGTGCCTTGGACATGAGCTAGGACCTTAAGATTCTGCATGAAGGAGGACTAGCAGCCGAGTTGCACGGGAGAATGTGAAATGTGTTCATATGTAGTAAAAACCCGAGAAATCCGTCCGTTTTCGTCATTTGTTATCGAATCGACTTAAAGCCAGATCGTCACATTGTCCGCCCTTCTCTCTGAAACGGTTGTACTTATAGTCTGCAAAGCTATGTCGCGTGCTGCGGTATCCGGAGACACTAAAAATACCATAGTAGAACACGGATGAAGCCTCTAAGTTGATGTAATAGCCAGTAAGAAGTAGTACAATTCAAGTTTTAGGCATCGATTATTGACTTTTAGCTGGCTTTGGTGCATTGGACATGAGCTAGGACCTTAAGATTCTGCATGAAAGGAGGACTAGCAGCCGACTTGCACGGGAGAATGTGAAAAGTGTTCATACGTAGTAAAAACCTGAGAAATCCGTCCGTTTTTGTCATTTGTTATTGAATCGATTTTAAAGCCAGATCGTCACATTGGCCGCCCTTCTCTCTGAAACGGTTGTACTTATCGTCTGCAAATCTATGTCACGTGCTGCGGTATGTGGAGACACTGAAAGCACCATAGTAGAACACAGATGAAGCTTCTAAGATTTTGTAATAGCCAGTAAGAAATAGTACAATTCCAGTTTTAGGTATCAATTATTGACTTTTTAGCTGGCTTTGGTGCCTTCGACATGAGCTAGGACCTTACGAATCTGCATGAAAGCAGGACTATCAACCGAGTTGCACGGGAGAATGTAAAAAGTGTTCATTTGTAGTAAAAACCCGAGAAATCCGTCCGTTTTCGTCATTTGTTATCGAATCGACTTAAAGCCAGATCGTCACATTGGCCGCTCTTCTGTCTGATACGGTTGTACTTATCGTCTGAAAGCTATGTCGCGTGCTGCGGTATGCGGAGACACTAAAAGCACCATAGTGGTACACAGATGAAGCTTCTAAGATGATGTAATAGCCAGTAAGAAGTAGTACAATTCAAGTTTTAGGTATCGATTGTTGACTTTTTACCCTTCTTTGGTGCCTTGGGCATGAGCTAGGAACTTAAGATTTTTCATGATAGGAGTTCTAGCACCCGCATTGCACGTGAGAATGTGAAAAGTGTTCATATGTAGTAAAAACCTGACAAATACGTCCGTTTTCGTCATTTGTTATCGAATCGACTTAAAGCTAGATCGTCACATTGGCCGCTCTTCTCTCTGAAACGGTTGTACTTATCGTCTGAAAAGCTATGTCGAGTGCTGCGGCACGCGGAGACACTAAAAGCACCATAGTAGAACACAGGTGAAGCTTCTAAGTTGATGTAATAGTCAGTAAGAAGTAGTACAATTCAAGTTTTAGGTATTGATTATTGACTTTTTAGCTGGCTTTGGTGCCTTGGACATGAGCTAGGACCTTAAGATTCTGCATGAAAGGAGGACTAGCAGCCGAGTTGCACGGGAGAATGTGAAAAGTGTTCATATGTAGTAAAAACCAGAAAAATCCGTCCGTGTTCGACATTTGTTATCGAATCGACTTAAAGCCAGATCGTCACATTGGCCGCTCTTCTCTCTGAAACGGTTGTACTTATCGTCTGCAAAGCTATGTCGAGTGCTGCGGCATGCGGAGACACTAAAAACCCCATAGTAGAACACAGATGAAACTTCTAAGTTGATGAAATAGCCAGTAAGAAGTAGTACAATTCAAGTTTTAGGTATCGATTGTTGACTTTTTACCCTTCTTTGGTGCCTTTGGCATGAGCTAGGAACTTAAGATTTTGCATGATAGGAGGTCTAGCAGCCGCGTTGCACGTGAGAATGTGAAAAGTGTTCATATGTAGTAAGAACCTGAGAAATACGTCCGTTTTCGTCATTTGTTATCGAATCGACTTAAAGCCAGATCGTCACATTGGCCGCTCTACTCTCTAAAACGGTTGTACTTATCGTCTGCAAAGCAATGTCGCGTGCTGCGGTATACGGAGACCCTAAAAGCACCATAGTAGAACACGGATGAAGCTTCTAAGTTGATGTAATAGCCAGTAAGAAGTAGTACAATTCAAGTTTTAGGCATCGATTATTGACTTTTAGCTGGCTTTGGTGCCTTGGACATGAGCTAGGACCTTAAGATTCTGCATGAAAGGAGGACTAGCAGCCGACTTGCACGGGAGAATGTGAAAAGTGTTCATACGTAGGAAAAACCTGAGAAATCCGTCCGTTTTTGTCATTTGTTATTGAATCGATTTTAAAGCCAGATCGTCACATTGGCCGCCCTTCTCTCTGAAACGGTTGTACTTATCGTCTGCAAATCTATGTCACGTGCTGCGGTATGTGGAGACACTGAAAGCACCATAGTAGAACACAGATGAAGCTTCTAAGATTTTGTAATAGCCAGTAAGAAGTAGTACAATTCCAGTTTTAGGTATCAATTATTGCCTTTTTAGCTGGTTTTGGTGCCTTCGACATGAGCTAGGACCTTACGATTCTGCATAAAAGCAGGACTATCAACCGAGTTGCACGGGAGAATGTAAAAAGTGTTCATTTGTAGTAAAAACCCGAGAAATCCGTCCGTTTTCGTCATTTGTTATCGAATCGACTTAAAGCCAGATCGTCACATTGGCCGCTCTTCTCTCTGAAACGGTTGTACTTATCGTCTGCAAAGCTATGTCGCGTGCTGCGGTATGTGGAGACACTAAAAGCACCATAGTAGAACACAGATGAAGCTTCCAAGTTGATGTAATAGCCAGTAAGAAGTAGTAAAATTCAAGTTTTAGGTGTCGATTATTGACTTTTTAGCTGGCTTTGGTGCCTTGGACATGAGCTAGGACCTTATGATTCTGCATGAAAGGAGGACTAGCAGCCGACTTGCACGGGAGAATTTGAAAAGTGTTCATTTGTAGTAAAAACCTGAGAAATCCGTCCGTTTCCGGCATTTGTTATGGAATCGACCTAAAGCAAGATTGTCACATTGGCCGCTCTTCTCTCTGAAACGGTTGTACTTATCGTCTGCAAAGCTATGTCGAGTGCTGCGGCATGCGGAGACACTAAAAGCCCCATGGTAGAACACAGATGAAGCTTCTAA